>NC_140914.1:8152237-8357237 GCF_045865225.1 Trachurus japonicus | reverse complement strand
AGTTCCAGGGAGGGTCCGGCTGACAACGGATTTTCATATAACGGCGGCGGAGAGAGCTCACTTTTGAATCGTCCAAAACACACACTATGAAACATCCAGATACCTCCATACTGCTCGTCTGTACTGACCCAAGTGTCCTGAAGCCGCCACATGGAAAAGTTGTTTGGAAAAAATTAATTTGACCTCTGTTTTAGCCTTGTTGTAGCAGTAGCTCCCAGTGGCTCTGTTGATGTTTGTGCACATGTGTGAGATTTGCTGTGAGATGTTCGTTCGTCGTTGTAAACCATTGGATGTTTGATGTAAACCATACAGTATATGATGTAAACACGGAAGAACATCAACAGAGCCACTGGGAGCTACTACTACAACAAGGCTAAAAACAGAAATCAAGTTAATTTTTCTGAACAACTTTTTCATGTGGCGGCTTCAGGACACTTGGGTCAGTACAGACGAGCAGTATGGAGGTATCTGGATGTTTCATAGTGTGTGTTTTGGACAATTCAGAAGTGAACTCTATTCGCCGCCATTATATGAAAATCCGTTGTCAGCCGGACCCCCCCCTGGAACTCCAAAAGCGTTGATGACTCTCAAAGTTCTCCAAACCCTTCCTTGGCATGACGATGAGTAGAAAATTGGTGAATTATCGATTTTGGGTGAAGTATCCCTTAAAGTCAGGAGGAGGTTGTGGATCGATGAGAGCGGGTTTTGTTTCCCACATTAAGACAGAAATTTAGGTTGTTTCTTTCACCCATGAGCATTAAACAACGTTAACCATGATGTTGTTATTGTAACCATCCAATTGACTTTAGTTGCGTTCAAGATGAGTGGACGCTGTTTTTACAGCATTGTCCGTCCCACAGGTGACCGACTTCTTTCATTTTTGTGAAAAATCATTCAATTAATTGGTTGCAATAAGAGTGTGAAGAGGATTTCAAGCAATTTAATAAAAAATGCTCAAGAATAAGATCTCCAACCCCACCTTTAAGTAGTTAACCAAGACATAGTCCGTTACTATGTTAACCATAGCAACAGTCAGTACAGCCTCGTGTTTAGGTTAAGGTAACCGTGACAACAGATGTCCGGTACACATGATGCCGTCTCAGGAGACTCTCCTATGGATTGTATCAGTGGGTTTAAAACTGTGACCTATACAGTCGTCTAAGGTTTAAGGGACATGTTGGACATGGTCCAGCGCCAACGTGTCTGACACGTCTGACCTTTTATGTTCCAGTAGGACAATGAACGTATTAATGAACAGGACTCGGACTTGGAGCCCAGAGGTCCCCGTGGACGAGACGCTCTGTTTGATGTGACTGTTTCTCAGCTTTAAAGAGACTTGAAATGATCCTAGAGACAAAGAAAACTAATGTAGAGACACAAAACTGAGTTGCAACTGGGCACAGAGACGTTGAAAACTACCACAAAGAGATTAAAAAAAAAAAAAAAAAAGACTGCAAAGGAGAAGAAAAATGACCAAAAAGACGTCTCTGTGACTCTTGTTCTTATGTAAGAGCATAATCCATAATCCGTCCATGTTAAAGGGACAATGAAAGCCCCTTGTCATTAACACATAGGACACAACTCAGAGAAAAGCTAACACTAGGAAAGGTGCATTTTGATAAATGTATATTTGCCCTATTTAATCCATCTACACAACAATATACAACTCACATTCTTGTGATCATTATCAAACATTCACAAGTGTATTTAGATAAGTACTTTAAAACACGTTGTTGTTGTAGCTGCTTTGTAAGTAGCTCTGTCGTCTTGTGCAGCGGTTCTCAATCTGTGGATGTGGAGTGTGAGAAGATTGATGAAGATCTCCTTGTTTGAACTTTGACTAATAACTGAAATAAAAGCACCTGAGACGTTTAGTCTGTGCGGAGGAACTCGTTTCATTTGTAACGTGACGAGAGACGTCGATAATTTTTTCTTGTGAGGGTTCAAAGGCCAAAAAGGTTTAAAACATCTGGTTTGTGCAGGTCACAACTTGTCCACCAGAGCGTTTTGGAGTTGTTGGATTGTGTATTTGATGAGTTTGATGAGGGAAACCAAGAAATCCCATGAGCCTCCGTAGCGTAGCTCTCAGCAGCTCGCGGCTCTGCTCCGCCATTCTAAAAATAACTTGCACCGACAATTAAAGGTAACGAACCTACTCCTAAAACTATAGGGATTATGGCAATGGGCCAATTTGCCAAAATGTTGAACTATCCCTTTAAATGTAAACGTCTTAATAATGTACTTGGACTACCTTGCACTAAAACAAAGGGAAATGTTTCTAGTGTTGGTTTTTAATAGCATATCATGCTATTATTTTACTGGTCCGGCCCACTTGAGATCAAATTGTGCTGTATGTGTGAGTTTGACACCCCTGCTTTAACTCAAAGCTTTAGCAGAAGTACATTTTTCAGAGTAGGAAGTGCAGTGTGTCTTGATGAATCCAAAACTCGACACACTCGGGTACAAGTGCATCCAGAATTGGACTGGAGTAAATGTTCTGTGTTGGTTTCATCTCTCTGATGTCTCTGAGCCCCGGCACCGAGCGGTCGAGCCTCCACCTGCGAGCAGCACACGGAGCGCCGTCCTCTGCTGTCAGTGACTAATAGCGAACCATTACATGGCTTGGCTCTGGTGTGTGGACCTACTCAAGCAAGTTTCCCTGCGTCCAGTTTTCTCGCTGTTGCTCAGGCAACAAGCAAGCAGCGCCGTCATTACTGTATATAGCATCTCTAACTGAGGTTCTGGTAGAAACCGGCTCTGGGCTCGCTGTCAAAAAAAAAAAACATACAGTAAAACTCTGTTCATGTCCCCACTGCACCGTGGACACTGTGACATATGTTACAGTTTGATGGTGCTTAGAGTTTAACTGACATTCACATTACAGAAGTATTTAATGCCATTAAATCATTTTACATTATTATAGATGCTTCTAATAATATTTATGAGCTCAATCCATCCTTTTATCTACACTAGAAATATAAATTAAACAAACTATATAATTTCCATCATCTTTAAAGAAGATGACAGTCGCCAGTTCAGATGTTCTTACATAAATCTAAATCTAATTTTCATAATATTCAGTTTTTACTTTATTATAGCAGATTGTAAGGTAATACTTTTACTTTATGGGCCCTGTGTTTTTATTTTATTTTATTTTTCCAAAGTGCTCAATAACTTCAGAAATGGTCGCAGCCTGAAGCACTTGATTGCACTGGTCTTACTTGATGGAAATATCTGCACACATTTACAGATAAATACCAGCTAACGTCTTTAAAAGACATTATAAAGAAGGTTTCCAAGAAATTAAAATTATAGCGTTATCATTGTTGTTTAGAAATAACCTCCCTGCCTATAAGCAATTGTGCTCGACCTGGATGGAAAACATCATGAGGTCGAGGAAAGAGAAAAGAATCCAACTGCATTTACACTGAGCCTTTCTTTTTTATTCAAACTAACTTTATTATTCTTTTCCTAACCACAAAAAACAAAGGGAGAGTTGAGCTGTTAATTAACCAATGATATGTGGAAAAACTACTTTTGCAGCAGCAAGGAATTGTGGGACGGCATTTTCTCCTCTTCTTTCTTTCTCTCAAGTGAGGTTCATTGAGAAAAAACAGGAAAGGCAACACCAGCAGGATGAAAGTTGTGATTTACGGACTGACGATCGAGGCCGAGGTTGAATCTGAGGATGTGTTGCTCATGTTCTCGTTGTCTTCTGTCTCTCACGTCTCCGTCTCTGTGTCTCTGCTCTGTCTCCTCTCTGCTAGTGACTATATAATCAAGGAGAAGACAGTGCTACTGCAGAAAAAAGACAGTGAGGGCTTCGGCTTCGTGCTGCGAGGGGCCAAAGGTGAGAGACGCTCTGATCACACGTGATACAACCGGTGATGTGTGCAGTGCTGACGCCTCCTCTCCTCTCCTCTCCTCTCCTCTCCTCTCCTCTCCTCTCCTCTCCTCTCCTCTCCTCTCCTCTCCTCCTCTCCTCTTCCTCTTCTTCTTCTTCTTCCTCTCCTCTCCTCTCTTCCCTTCCCCTCCTCTTCCGCCCTCTCTTCTTCCTCTCCTCTCCCTCTTCCTCTCCTCTCCTCTTCCTTTCCTTACCTGCTCCTCTCCTCCCTTCCCCTCCTCTCCTCTTCCTCCCTCCCTCTTCTTCCTCTCCTCTCATCTCCTCTTCCTTTCCTTTCCTTTCCTGCTCCTCTCCTCTCTTCCCTTCCCTTCCCCTCCTCTCCTCTTCCTCCCTCCCTCTTCTTCCTCTCCTCTCATCTCTTCTTCCTCTCCTCTCCTCTTCCTCCCCTCTTCCTCTTCTCTCCTATTCCTCTCCTCTCATCTTATCTTCATCTCCCCTCTTTCTATTCCTCTTCCTCTCCTCTCTTCTACTCTTCCTCCCTTTCTCTTCTTCCTCTCCTCTCTTCCATTCCCCTCCTCTCCTCTTCCTCCCCCTCTCTTCTTCCTCTCCTTTTCCTCCCCTCTTCCTCTCCTCTCCCTCTTCTTCTTCCTCTCCTCTCTTCTACTCTTCCTCCCTCTCTCTTCTTCCTCTCCTCTCCTCTCCTCCCTTCCTCTCCTCTCTTCTTCCTCTCCTCTCCTCTCCTCTCCTCTCCTCCCCTACCATCACGGCGTCTCCAGCCCAGACTCCCATCGAGGAGTTCACTCCCACCCCAGCGTTCCCTGCGCTGCAGTACCTGGAGTCAGTGGACGAGGGCGGCGTGGCCTGGAGAGCCGGACTCAGGATGGGGGATTTCCTCATCGAGGTACCGACCGTCACGATTAAATAAAATAAAATATATATCAAAAGTAAAAACAGCAGCAAATCAAAGAGAAAAACAGAAACTTGTCCCAATCCTTTGAAAAGCTACTGTAAAGATTTCAGTCCGATCGTTGAATAAAATGTGTAGAGGTACAAATAATCACTTCATCTCTTTCATCTCCTGTTAGTTTTTCTCTCCTCTTCTTTGTTGACACAGATGTTCGATGATGCTTTTAAGAATAAAAATGAAACTGAAAACAGGTTTTTTTAAAAAATAAAAACCAACACCATCACCTCCAGCGGTCGGTCAGTAACTCTCACGTCTCTGTGTCTCCGTCTCAGGTCAACGGTCAGAACGTGGTGAAGGTCGGACACCGGCAGGTCGTCAACATGATCCGGCAAGGCGGCAACAGCCTCATGGTTAAGGTTGTCATGGTGACCCGCAACCCGGACATGGAGGAGGGTTCGAGGAAGAAGAGTAAGTCGTGTTTACGTAAAGCTGCGAGATCTGAATCGCAGGAGCCGCAGTTTTTTAGGTTAAGCGTGTCGCGTCGTTGTGCGTTGTCAGCGCCGTCAGTGTTGTGTTGCTAC
The DNA here is from genome assembly GCF_045865225.1 of Trachurus japonicus. NCBI lineage: Eukaryota > Metazoa > Chordata > Actinopteri > Carangiformes > Carangidae > Trachurus > Trachurus japonicus. Next base: position 8,351,905 of record NC_140914.1, on the reverse strand, counting down.
GGAGACGCTCTGGACAACAAATCATATTATCAAGACGTAGCAAAACAAGCATCATAAACATATTTTTCTTAAGTGGAAATGAAGCAAAACTCACCGCTCACACTGAAATCTCAGTCACAATATCTGCAAATATAGTTGCAGTATGAAGGTTTTTTTAACATGCTGTGCAGTTTTAGTTGATGATACCTGAGCCAAAAGAGGAAAAGAAATATCATCGTTACGTCGGCCCTGCTTCTCCAAGTCCTTCATTTGGTCTGCAGTCGAGCTACTAAACATACAGTTCCCATTTTAAATGATATATTTCAATTGAACTTTTAAATTCAGTCATTTATGTATTTATATAATTTATTCATTTTAGAAACTGCAAAATAATGAGCTTTTACATTTATTTTACTTGCTTTATACTCTATAATATTACTTATTGCGGCTCTCCAACTCCAAGTTATTATTTGATTTTCTCAGTTGCATGTAAACTGGGACAAGGACAGAAGTTTGATCAGACGCCAAAAATCGAATATTGAGCATAGCTCGATTAAGCTGTGCATGTAAACGTACTGAGTGTGAACAGTTTTCCTGATCCCTCTCCTCCCTCCATCTCTCTCCTGCAGTTCCCCAGCAGAGCAAGAGGCTGAGCACTCCGGCCATCGCCCTGCGATCCAAGTCCATGACCTCGGAGCTGGAGGAGATGGGTAAGAAAACAGGCTTTGATTAGAAAAAAACAACTTTTTATTTCAGGGTGGAGACACAGAAAGAGAAAGAAAGAGAGAAAGAGAAAGAGTAAGAGAGAGAGAAGCAACAGATGTAGACAAAGGAAGAAGAGGGAGGAGACTGTGTAGAAAATAGATGTCGATGATGAGGAATGATAGAAACAGTGTGAAACCAGAGTGTTGGGGGGGGGGGGGGGGTTGTTAAAGATGCTGAAAGTGAGAAGGAGAGTTTGAGCGAGGGATAAATTTAGACGACGAGTAAAGAGGAAGATGAGGAAGAGGAGGAGGAAGGAGAAGGAGGTGGTGAGCGACAGAGAGACGACGACCTGCCGCCGCCGCCGCCGCCGCCGCCGTGGATGACGGTCTCAATGCATCTCACTGTTCTTTCAGAGGTTCCACACTGTCACTTCCAGCACCCCCACTACAGGTAACCCCACCCAGAGAAACAGCGTCGCCCCCCCGACCCCTCGACCCCCCCGCCCACCAGCATCCACCCTGTGACCCCCCTCCTCCTCTTCCTCCTCTTCCTCCCCCTTCTCTTTCCTCTGACCCCCCTGCACTCCCCCACCTCCCCCCTCCCCCCCCGTCGCCACACTTGCTCCCTGGCACAGCTTTGACCCCCCCACAGTGTCCACAGAGCGGTCCGCCTCCGATCAACACACACACACACACACACACACACTTCTACTGCACACTCAGAGATGGACAGAGTACTAGTCGACCCCAGTACTTGAGTAAGAGTACAAATACTACTGGTCAAAATTTACTCTGTTACAAGTTAAAGTAGCTCAGTCGACATGTTACTCGAGTACAGTAAGAGTAAAAAAGTACTTGCTTTTAAAGGTACTTAAGTATCCAAAAGTACATGCTTTTGAATTTACTTTAAGTAAAAGTAAGAGTAAGAGTAAATTTCTTAAATGAATTTAAAGACCTTTTAACTCTTGTTTCTGAGAATGAACTCAAAGCCCGCAGAAACACCTATAAAAACAAATACGTAGATCCCAGTGGAGACAGTGCACTGTGATAGGACACAGCTTGTGTCCAATAGTATTTTAGAAAGAAAAAAAAAAGAGCAGACCTGAAAGTAACGAGTACTTTTCAGTCTTCCTAGAAATTAACTCTAGTAAAAGTAAAAATATTTGTCTTGGAAATGTATTCAAGTAAGAGTAATAAGTACCAAAGAAATCTAATACTCAAGTAAAGTACAAATCCTCTGGATATGTTATTAAGTACAGTACTCAAGTAAATTTACTCCGTTACTGTCCACCACTGTACACACTTCTACACACACACACACACACACACATGATGACAGGTGTTTGTTGCCAGGGTAACACTACTGGGGGGTACTGTACAGTTGAACTTTTTTTTTTTACTGCGTCTTTTGTTTCGTATCTGAAATGAAAACGCCGTCTTTGATTCATTTGGACGAGATCATCACACCCAGGATAAAATTATTGAGATGAGTAATTTTTTGAAACACACACACAAACACAGACACACACACACACACACACACACACACAACTTTGTTCTAGGTGCGTCGCTATGGTAACAGCATTATGTGTGGCTACGCTTATGCCATCATCTATTTGAGGCAAAATAGTGGGAGGAGAGTGCAGAGTGAGGGTCAACGCCCCCATTTGCAGATCAGAACGTCGGCCAGTGTTTTTTTTTTTTGTTGTTTGTTTTTTTAATTGGTGGAAAAAAAAAAAACATCCATGATGCTCTCTGTCACCGCCACTGCCACCGCCGCTGCCGCTGCTACTGCTGCTGGGAATCTGCTGCAGGGCGTCGTCGCCAGCCGGTCTCAGATCTGGTTCTGGTCCAGGGTGTAGAGATCAGCCCCTCGCTTCACCCCCTCGCCCCCCCCCCAGTCTCCCCTCCTCACCTGCCTTATCTCCGTGGTGTGACCTCACCTGACCAGCACAAAGCATGAGCACCTGGTCTGACAACACAGGCTCCAGTTCCCTGAACCCCCCCTCGCCCCCCCACCCCCCCCTTACACTGTGATAACACAGACCATAAAACACACAGTAACAAACTTAAAAGGGATAGTTCAACATTTTGGCAAATTGGCCCATTGCCATAATCTCTATAGTCTTAGCAGTAGGTTCGTTACCTTTAATTGTCGGCGCAAGCTATTTTTAGAACGGCGGAGCAGAGCCGCGAGCTGCTCAGAGCTACGCTACGGAGGTTAATGGGATTTCTTGGTTTCCCTCATCAAACTCATCAAATACACAATCCAACAACTCCAAAACGCTCTGGTGGACAAGTTGTTACCTGCACATTCACCACGCTATGAGATAATACCAGAACGTTACCAGACAGAGTTGTTTTCGAGGTAAATGTAGAGACTGCTTGCTGAAAAACTGTTCCCGACGGGACTGTGCATCAGCGGTTTCGCATGAATTTAGCTCTAAAACAACTCTGTCTGGTAACGTTCTCTTATCTCATAGCGTGGTGAATGTGCAGGTCACAACTTGTCCACCAGAGCGTTTTGGAGTTGTTGGATTGTGTATTTGATGAGTTTGATGAGGGAAACCAAGAAATCCCATGAGCCTCCGTAGCGTAGCTCTGAGCAGCTCACGGCTCCGCTCTGCCGTTCTAAAAATAGCTTGCACCGACAAATAAAGGTAACAAACCTACTGCTATAACTATAGGGATTATGGCAATGGGCCAATTTGCCAAAATGTTGAACTCTCCCTTTAAAAGAGCTAAAGTTAGTTTACAACAACCACATTGCATTGGTACTGAACTCACTGCAGGAAGAACTGGCTGTTCATCAGTTTCTGTTAAATTAATATATTATGAAATAAATCAATTTTAATAAAGCGATAAGAACAGAACAGTGGAAAGAAAAAGAGAAAATATAAATAGTCAGGTAAGGCAACAGACAGTGACAAACTGTGGTGTAGAGTGAAAATATAAATCAAAAACTATAATTGTGTGACAGGTACCAGGACATAATGACAGTAACAAATATAATCCATCAAACCACAAGTTTTTCTTTTCACAGAACCAAAATACTTCTCCAGATATAAACACAGTGCATTGTTCATTAGTGTCAACTTTTTTACAATTTAATCTTCCCAACATTTGTTTTTGCAGCATTTCAACCATCCACATATTTAAAGCAGAAGTAAGCAGGATATTTGTGTTAATATAAGTCTTAAATAGTTATATCTTCCGACGGGAATTACTTATATAGAGTGTTTGGTCTGAAACACGGGTCTGTCAGTCACTCTGCTCTGCTGTAAGCCGAAGAGAAAACTTTCCTTGTATCCTACAACCTTTATCCAATGAGGAGAGAGAACGGCATAAAGGGGCAGTCCTCTCTGTGTGTGCAGCCAAGGGATGCGCGTTAATGTGGTGACGTAGGGACGAGGGCGGGGGCTGCTAACTCAATCGGCTGACAGGAAGTTAGACAAAACGACCGGATCGCTTACTTCTGCTTTAATGTGGATGTTTGACATATCCATGCACATTTGGCCAATAAAAAATGAATAAAATTAATTACCCCAGGAAAATTGATATTGATGAATTGATATTTGTACTGTCATAAATTGTTACTATAATCTGGAAATCTGATCAATAATTAACTAAATATCAGTATTAACTTTAACTGAGTAGAGGTTGGAAATATTCACACTTGCGCCATATTTAATGCACCATTAATTTTAATTTAAACACATTTATTCACAATGCACCAAAGAGAAACGTACAGTGTCTAATCTACTGAGGTCACTGTGATTTCCAACATCTTGAATATAGTGAACTCAAAACAGAGACACAGACAGAACAAATGTTGTCACTTGTATTAAAGACAAAAACAAAAAAAAGACGGATAAAGCTCATTTCAGTATTTGTACGTTGGCTGATACTGTAAGTGACGGTAAACTTGCAGAACAGAAACAACTTTGCAATAATTTATAAACAGATGTCCAGCTTTTTATATTTCTCCTTCATCAAAAAAAATCCCTAAACACCAATATCAATATCAGCCACCAAGATCCACTCCGTTGAGCTTCACACATCCCATAATACTTAACTTTTTAATCAATTTGATTGAATATAAAACACATTTAAGCAGTAATCGTCCCGTGCTCGCTGCCCGAGACGTGGTGGCTTTAATTCGCGCTCTTGACACCTTGTAACTCAGATGCTGGAGGCGTCGTTGCTGTCGTCGTTGCCGTGCCTCCGTCTGGATCAAGGTGAGAGCGGCACAATGTGTGAAGATGAAGCCGTGTCAGCCGCGGCCATATGCTTATTCAAATGCATTAGAATTCATTTAGCTGTGACGTCCCATTAAAAACTATCTCACCTCTGCGATTGGTGCAGTGTCCCGGTTCACCTAGAAGTCATGCTGCAAGATAACAAGGACATTAAAAGGGAAGTGGTTTGTGCAGCAGAGCACTTCAGTCCACACACACACACTCTTGTTGTTGTTGTTGTTGTTTTATGCCACAGGAGGTCAGTTTAACATCTGAAGAACACGTGTTTTCACAAATCTGTGAGTTACTTTTCCAAAGGATTCACGCAGCGTATGTATAAATACAAAAAATAGAGTAAGAAAAAGGAGAGAGAAAAAAAGCTTTCATGCTTGGTTTAACCATCGGACATTAAAATTTAACTAATGTTCAATTAAGCTCAATAAAATGCACATTATGAAACACAATGGGTTGAGTATGAGCACGGCAGATAAGCCAGTACACACACACACACACACACAACCTTTTAAGGGTCACCTTTAATTCCTCCTCTTTACTCCCTCTTTATGGACTTGTCCCTTTTACTGTTCACTGGTTTAACCACTAACTCTGTCCTCTCTCTGTCTCCCCTGTCCACACGTCTCCGCCGCCGCCGATGACATCTTTAACCCTCTAACAGTGGAGAGAGGTGGGAGTCGGCTTCAGACTAATTCCTGTATTAATATATACTATGTGTGTGTGTTGTTAAGAGAGTCACACTGTATGTATAATATGTATGTGCAGCATATTTACTGTATCAGAAGCGTGCACGCCTCAGCTGTCTCCGAGCGTGCGTGGGTGTGATGTGCGTTCTCTTACATCGGAGATCGAAAACATAAAATAGATGAATAAATAAATAATAAAATAAATAAAAAAAACCCAGTGAGGTGACTCAGTTTGTCAAGCTCCGGGGGAATATGATTAGTATTCACTGTAACAACACTATCGCACTTTCACTCCTGCCAAAACTTTAAGTCTCCTTTTGTCCTCCTTCCAGCTGCTACGCCTTGGAAAAAAAAATCAGGTACGCTCCGGCACACTGTCGCTGAAGTGCGTCGTGTTTATGTGCGTCCACAGTGACTTGGCACTTAGCAAGTTATACTCACTTTTCTTTGTATCTTCTTTTTCTTCTGCTTTTTCTTCCAGAATTCGAATCCTCACAAGTTACAGAGAAGAAGAGGACGGTCTATCAGATGGCTCTGAGTAAGGCAGCTCACCTTTTTGTCTCTCTCTTTAACTCTATCACTCTCTTTCCCATCCGCCGCCGTCATGGAGTGCGTCCCCCTTTCCCACGATGTTACTGTCCATTTTTCTGTTTCATTGCTGTGTGTCCCTCTCCTTCTTTTCTGTCTCTCTCTTTCTGTCTCTTTCTCTCCCCCTCTTTTTTTTTTCCTCTCAGATAAACTAGATGAAATTCTTGCAGCAGCTCAGCAGACAATCAGCACCAACGAGGCGCCGGGGACACGGGGACAGGGGCCGAAAAGAGACAGGGGGCGAAGTTTCTATGGCAATGAGGTGTGTATGTCATCATCAGGTTGAGTTTTAGTAAAATACAGCCTGAAATATGAAGCATACATTTTATAAAATATGAAAGAATTTCACTTTTAAAACATCACAGTTCGATATTATTTGGTCTAAAAGTAAACAGATATTATCACTTGGTCTTTTTATATACAGCAAAAACCAATGACAGAACACCAGGAGCATTTTTCACATGCACATAATGAACATAATGTACTGTGTATGGATGTTTTACATGTACATGGCAGCTGTCACAACTCCCTTGCCCAAGACAAATTTCCCCCTGGTGGGACAAATAAAGTTTATTTGATTGATAAACAATTTATTTTCTTTCTTTTTTTAAGTATTTTAATAAAAAAAGATAAAAACAATGATAACCTGAACTTATAAACCACTTTTCTAAAATATGTGCCAGAAAATTGTTTGACAAAAGCAGCAATAAGATCAGAATAATGAGATCAAAAGGTTTCAAAGTGAACCAACCTGACTTCATTGGGCAGATTAATCCAGAGCCTCGAGACTCTGACTGCAGACACACTGCAGAGATCACAGAGCAGAATGTGCAACAGGAAGTTGATACTCATTGTACCGGCGTCTTCGGTTTAGTATGATGACTTTAAAATGTTAAAAAGTGAAGAAGTGAAGTCCTGCACCAGCAAATATGTCACTTTGACTTATTTGAACCTGCAGTGAGTGATATTTTTAGCATTAGCATTGATTTACACATGCAGCACATTATCTCATAGCGTGGTGAATGTGCAGGTCACAACTTGTCCACCAGAGCGTTGTGGAGTTGTTGGATTCTGTATTTGATGAGGGACAGGCAACCTGTACCATTCACCTCCATTGTGTTCACTGAGCAGCTCACATCTCTGCCCCGCTGATCTCAAAACAACATGCACCGATAATTAAAGGGCAATGAATCTACTGCTACAGTATGACTCTAGGAATTATGGTGATAGGCTAGTTTGCCAAAATGTTTAACTATCCCTTTAAGTTGAACGCACCATTAGTCCTTATCGCAGTGGCCGGGGTTCGGATCCAGTTCAAGGCCAACTCCCCTTTGTCTCTGTTGCATTAGAGGCAAACACATTAATTAAAACACCTTCAAAAATGACTCATCTGTTTACATCGGCCATCTTTTTATTTTTATTATTAAGAGAAAAGTATTCAGAGACCGATAAAACACTGAATGCGAATAAAAGATTTGGTAAGAGATCCACTGAAACCAGCTCCTGAGTCTCCGTCACTTCCTGCAGTGTGCATGTGTTTTACAGTTTCTCCGTGTTTTTTTTGTTTTTTTTCATTTCCAGGCGAATTACGGGGATCAGTCCGGGATGGGGATGATGACCTCCGGGTTGGGCCTTGGCTACGACCGCGGACAGTTCATCTCAGGTCACGGCCCACCGCACGGTATGCTGCGGCAGAAGTCCATCGGTGAGGCTGTCTGTTTATTCCTGTCTGCCCAACCCCCCCGCCCCCCTCGCTCCGTCCCCCCCAACTGTCCGCCTGTCTGTCTGTCCTCTGGACCGGTGGAGGTCTTTACACTGTGCTGACCTTGTTTGTCTGTTTGGCCAACGGTGTCTTGTCTGTGGACAAAATGTGCTGCACCCTGCTGCGCCGTATCTGTAGCGTATTATTATTATTATTATTATTATTATTATTATTATTATTATTATTATATTATTATTATTATTATACCTGTTACTGTACTGTCGTCTGATTCTCACCCTGCCGCTATCTCCTCTACGCAGCAGCGCCACTAATCTCCTTGTTTTATTCTGATGGCTTATTTTCTGCTGTGTTGCTCACTGAGGCTTTGCTAACTCTCCCCTTAAAGGGATAGTTCAACATTTTTGGCAAATTGGCCCATTGCCATAATCCCTATAGTTTTAGCAGTAGGTTTGTTACCTTTAATTGTCGGTGCAAGCTGTTTTTAGAACGGCGGAGCAGAGCCGTGAGCTGCTCAGAGCTACGCTACGGAGGCTCATGGGATTTCTTGGTTTCCCTCATCAAACTCATCAAATACACAATCCAACAACTCCACAACGCTCTGGTGGACAAGTTGTGACCTGCATATTCACCACGCTACAGAGTTGTTTTTCAAGCCAAATGCAGAGACTGCTTGATGAAAAACTGTCCTCAACGGTAATGCACATCAGCGGTTTTGCATGAATTTTCCTCTAAAACAACTCCGTCTCGTAACGTTCCGTTATTATCTCATAGCGTGGTGAATGTGCAGGTCACAACTTGTCCACCAGAGCGTTTTGGAGTTGTTGGATTGTGTATTTGATGAGTTTGATGAGGGAAACCAAGAAATCCCATGAGCCTCCGTAGCGTAGCTCTGAGCAGCTCACGGCTCTGCTCTGCTGTTCTAAAAACAGCTTGCACCGACAATTAAAGGTAACAAACCTACTGCTAAAACTATAGGGATTATGGCAATGGGCCAATTTGCCAAAATGTTGAACTATCCCTTTCAACACTGACTCTGGTGACCATTAAAAACCCAGAGCTGCCAGCGTCCAGTGTTTGTTGCAGAACGTGAATCTCTAACTCTTCATACGAACAGACATGAGAACGGAGGACAGACTCGCTGGCAGGTCGATGGGCAGGCAGATTCAGACAGACACTCTCATATTTTACCCTCAGCTTTCCTTTTTTTTCTTTTTTTTTTCTGGCTCCATTTCCTCCGCGCTCTTATTCTCCTGTTCATCTGCCTCTTTACTCTCACTCCTCTCCATCTGCACCATCTGTACTTGGACGGACGCGTTTCATCCTCGTTTGTTTTCTTTCTCCTTCTTCTCCGTTTTGTGAATGCTTTTCCTGTAGGAGTGCCCGAGGAGGAGAAGCAGTTCCTTCATCCTCCGACCATGAAGTTTGCTCGCAGCCTGTCGGTGCCCGGGCCGGACGACATCCCGCCTCCTCCCACCACCGCGCCGCCGGACCCTCCGTTCTCCTCGGCGCCGCCGCTGGGCTGGAGGGCCAAGTCGTCGCAGCAGCCGTCTGTCTCCGTGTCCCAGTCCACGTCCACCTCGGCGCACTACCAGCCGTACTCGCAGTCCGTGCACTTCACGCACGGCGGCAGGGAAAGGGCGGGTGGTGCTGCCGCCGCCGCCGCTGCTGCCGCTGCCGACGCCGCGACCTCGTACGCGCACGCAGCCGCCCACACCGCTCAGAGCAGGACTGCCTCGCGGAAGGTCGCCTACACCGGGGAGGCCGCCGGCGTCGGAGCTGGTGGTGGTGGTGCAGCGGCGTCGGCGAAGGCGGCGGGTCTGAGGCGAGGCTACAGCACCGCCGTCCCTCCCTCCAGCATCGCCACGGTGATGCCGCAGCAACAGCAGACGGCCCAGAGCCAAACGCAGCGAGCAGACCGCAGCGCAGGCGCCGGCGGCGGAGCGGGCGGGCCCAAAGGCGCCCGGCGAGGGAAGGGCCCGCTGGTGAAGCAGTCGAAGGTGGAGGACCTGCGCGCCGGCCAGGGGACGCTCGGCGGCAAAGGCTCGGTGGAGAAGAGTTCGATCCCCATCCCCACCATCATCGTCAAGGCGCCGTCGACCAGCAGCAGCGGGCGCAGCAGCCAGGGCAGCAGCGTGGAGGCCGACGCTCCGGCGCCGGGGGAGGGAGACGACGGCAAAACGCCGCACGGTCCGCCGCCGTCCACGCCCGCGCCGCAGCCTCCGGCGCCGCCCTCGATCCCGGCGCCGCCGCCGCCGTCCATCCTGCCTTCCATCCGCGCCCAGGAGAACCTGGACTTCACCAGCCAGTTCGGAGCGGCGATTGTCGGCGCGGCTCGCCGGGACCGGGAGCGTTTCCACGAAGCGCGCAGGAAGAGCGCGTCCTTGTTCATGTCCGCCGAGGAGGACGTGAGTATCGGCGACGGCGTGACGAGGACGCAGGCGTCGCAGCAGCAGCTCAGCACGCAGGCGGAGAGCGCGTCGTCGCGGCTGCGTCCGTCCAAGTCCATCGACGAGGGAATGTTCTCCGCCGACACCTTCATCCACCACACGCGCAGCATGCCGCCCGCCTTCGGCCTCCCCGAGTACTCGTCCTCCGCCCTCGACTACCAGCCCAAGTCCGTTCCCACCGACTTGTACACGGCAGCAGGTCGCCAGGCAGCCGCCGCCGCCGCCACGACCACCTTCATCCACCCGCTGACGGGAAAAGCCCTCGACCCCACGTCGCCGCTCGGCCTCGCCCTCGCCGCCCGGGAGCGAGCGCTGCGGGACGACACCCGGCTGAGGAGAGGCGGCGAGCATCACTTCACCCGCCAGATGTCCAGCGTGGTGTTTCCCTCGTCCGCCAGCGTCGCCGCCGCCTCTCAGCCCGTGTCGTCGTCGTCCGCAGTGGCGGCAGCGCTGTCCTCCAGCTCCTCCTACCTGGTCACGTCTTCTTCTCTGGCCGCCACCACGCCCACCGTCGGCCGGCCGCCGTCGCCCAGGATCCTCCGGGGGGTCGGCGGCGGGAGCGGGAGCGGGTGGGGCGAGGATGGCGGCGGCGGCGGCGGAGAGAGGGAGCGGGAAGGCGGCGGGGCGAGGGAGGGGCTGAGGGTTCGCTTCTCCGAGGACAAGACGGTCCACACGCATCACTACCAGTCGCAGCCGTACCAGCCGAGCTACAAGGAGCGCGAGCGCGAGAGGTCGAGGGAGCGCGAGCGGGAGCGGGAGCTGTCGCGGGAGAGAGAGCGAGACAAAGAGCGGGAGGGTTACATGAGGCGGGCGGAGCAGGCGGCGGCGGCGGCGGCCGACAGCGCCGCGCAGCAGCCGCCACGGAGGCCGTCGTTCCTCAGGATGGAGAGTCAAGCCGACGCCTACATCCTGTCCCTCACGCCGCCCTCGCCGCCGGCCACCGGCGCCCAGCAGCAGCATCATCATCAGCAGCAGCAGACGGGGGGCGGGAGCGGTGGGTCCGGCCTGATGGTGCTGCCGCCGCCGGCGCCCTCGGTCGACGCAGACGACGAGTTCGTCTACGCCGACCCGCTCCCGCCGCCGCTGGAGTTCGCCAACAGCTTCGACCGGGGGATCGGGGCGATGTCGGCGTACGCGCATCATCACGGGATGCTCCACCAGAACAACCTCGCCTCCCGCCAACAGCAGGTTCCGCCGCCGCCGCCCCCTCCCCCTCCTCCGCCACCGCCGCCGCCGCCGCCTCCGCCGCCCCTAAAGGAGCCGTTTGGCGGCGGGTTTCCTACGCACACGCCGCTGCCGTCGCCTCAGGCCGGCGACTCCACCGCCTCCAGCCTCACGTCCTACGACAGTGAGGTGGCGAACCTGACTCAGTCGGCCCCCTCCCCCTCCCAGACCTCGCCCAACCCGCCGCCGCCGTCCTCGCCGTCCACGCTGCAGCCGACCTCGACAGCGGGACCGCCTCCGCCCCCGTCCGTCTCGCCGCCGCCGCCTCCCGGATCCTACCACCACCGACCCTTCGCCATGTCGCACCCGCACCACCTGTACAACAGCACTCACGCCCCCGGCCGCTCCTCTCCCACGCCGCCCCCGCACACGGTGGCGCCCCCGCCGGCGTACCGCGGCGGACCGCCGGCGCCCTCGTCCACCGCCACCTCAGCTCCACATCGGGGTGTCGCCTCCCAAGCCACGACCGCTAGCTGTGCCGCTACAACCACCGCTGCTGCCACCACAACAAGCACCTCCACTCAGCTCTACCAGGAGCGAACGCACGCCACGCACACGACATCATCGTCCGCCGCCGCCGCCATCGCTCGCCGGACGGGGGAGCACCACCGCCCGCCGCCCGCCACCAAGAAAGGAGAGTCGCAGGAGACGGTGGTCGACTCCGGGATCGAGGAGCTGGACAGCCGCAGCAGCAGCGACCACCACCTGGACTCCATCTTGGCTCTGAGCGGCGTCCGAGGCGACCGGCTGGACCGCGGCGAGAGAGGACGGCTGGGCGGCGGCAGCGGCGTGGCGGGCGACTCGGACCGGGCGGGGGACTTCCTGGAGTCGTACATGAGCTACCTGGACGGACAAACGTTTGAGATGCAGAACGCCACGGCGGCGGCGTCCACCTACCCGAAGGCCAACCGGTTCAGGGACGGGGGTCGCGCCGGGGACCTTCACCGACAGACCAGCACGGCGCCGGCGTCCTACCACCGCCGCAGGGACGAGCAGGACGACGACGACGGCGAGGAGGGGATGGGGGACGACGACGACGGCGGCCAGGACGGGTACGGGATGAGGGACATGCAGAATCTGGGACGTCCCACTTCGCCGTACTTCGACCGGCCGCGCACGCCGGAGATGAAGCCGCTCTGGGGCGACGGCGGCGGCGACCAGTCGGCGTCGCTGCTGGAGGGCAAGAAGATCTACCCCCCGGCCTCCAGCATGAAGCCGAGCATCATCAACGAGCTGAGCAGCAAACTGCAGCAGCGGAGCAAAGACAGCTGGAGCAGCCAGCGGCCGCTGGGCAGACACAGGTAACGACCTCACCTGCTGTCATGTCATAGATATACATACTGACTAGACGCCGCGTTCCTAGGCAACTCTATTGAGTGGAATACGTCAACGCAGCCGCCATCTTGGTCCGGGGGAAGCCGTGTCTACTTACTGCACTAGTCAACAGAGGCAGAGGTCTATCAGCCATTAAAATCGCCATAACTCACCGAATATTCAACCGATTTTCAAGCCGTTTGGTTTATTATAAATGTCAGACATATATTTATGATACAACAACAAAAAACATTTTTTGAATTTTTTTTAATAATTTTTATTTTATGTATTAAACATAGATACTCAGACACACACCCACATGCATAAATACACTGAAATTTGTTCTACAAGGGTCTGACCGGGTCTGACTGCTGGTCAGACGTTTATTATGTCTATGGTCAGAACCCCCGGACCAAGATGGCGGCGTTATTGACGTACGCTGAGAAGCAGAACGCGGCATCTAGTCAGTTTATATCCACCTTTTTCCGAACGTCAAAAACGTAGCCTGTTTACCGGTTTTGCCCTTCCGGTGGAATGTTATGTTTACGTTTCCATGGTTTCAGTAGTCGCGGTAAATGCATGGATTTTTTTTTTTTTTTTCTTCCAATGAAAATCTGTAAAACGCATGGATCATCACACCAGCTTTTAACAGTGGATATCACACAAATTGACATTTACCGCAACTATGACAACGACTGAAAACCATGGAAACTTAACCGTACAATTCCACCAAACCGGCAAAACCGGCTTCCGGGTTTGCCCATAGATGACGTTCAGAAACTTGTGGATATCTATGACCTGCTGTGATGTCATCGTCCAATCGTCCACCTGTTGTGACATCATCGTCCACCTCCCATGATTCATGTCTGTGACACAAACCGTCTGTTTCTATGTCTTGTTTCTGTGTCGACACTGTGTAAAACTCTCTTTTATTTCTCTGGCTTCTTTCATGTGTTTCTCTCAGAAGCAGACACAGGTAACGGAGACACTTACACACTTCTTTTTTTTTTTTTTTCTTCTTTCAATAAAAACTTTGAAAACTGCTTTAAAATTTGTGACAGAGAAAGAAAAGAGGAAACATGTTAAAGGGATAGTTCAGCTTTTTTTTTAAAGTGGGGTTGTATGAGTTACAAATGGCCCTTAAGTATAATATCTGCAGAAGAAAGGTCTCTGACCCCCCCCCCCCCCCCCACTGAGAAACACCGGCGCATCCTGCTGCACGGAGACACAGGCAGTCCTTGGCCATTTGTACCTCATACAGCCCCACTTCAAAAAAGCTGAACTATCATTGTCGAGTTGACTGGACCACGTGTCCCTCTGTGCATCTCTTTGGCTGTCTTTTCACTACAGGCGTTTATGCCCAATTCCGATTTGTTGCCTATATCCATATTTTTTCTATTGGAATGACCCATATCTGATATCTGCATTTACACCTGCTTTTTTTGCGCGAATGACCCCCATGCATAGGAAGAGGAAAAGAGCTGGCAGCTGCAGGGAAATACTGTCATCAACGCTATCTACGCATTATTGACGACGTAGCCTACGACTGGCATTGCTGGGGAATAACGTTATCCCGATCTGTCTGTTTAGACTGCAGTTGCAGTTTGTAAACAAAACATTGAAACTCAGCCCCTCCTCTCGGGCTGAGCTGTGTAGCCTCCTGCCCCTGACAGCAGCAGTTGTCAGGACCGCAAAGGAAAGGAAATACAGTCTGAAAGAACCGTTGGAGCTGTGGGCCGACCAACACCGGGAGCCTCCGTGTATGTTTTTATGCCGTTGTGGTGAACTAAGAAGCGGGTGTTAGCGGCGGATGCTAACCGCTAGCGCTAGCCGAAGTTAGCATCGAGCTAGCTCACTACAACGGCCCACATACTTGTTACCAGTGTCGGTGCAAAAGACCAAAATACAGGCAGGGGGAGGGGGGCTGCAGTGCAGACACAGCCCCCACCACACAGGACTAGAAGCCCATAGGTGATGATTAAGACGGATTTCATTTGTATAGGTCTAATGTTTATTTTTGGGCACAAAACTCCAGACCCAACCTTTTTTTTATTCATTTTTTTAAAGAAATCTTACCCCTTTTTCTAGAATTTTTGCCACTTTTTTTCTAGAAATGTTAAAACGTTTTTGAAGAAATTGTACCACGTTTTCCCAGAAATTTTTCTAGTACTTCCAAAAATTCATGCCATTGACCCTAATTTGAATGTACATTGACTAAAACAATAATATAGGGGTCCTTGATGTAAAAAGGTTTGAGAACCACTGACATAGAGGATAAAGAATTTTACAAAGTGTCCGCAGCGATGTGTAAGAGAGTAGGTGAGAAAAAACGCCAACATCACAACTGGAGCAAAGGATCCGATCTGTTGCCACTTGAGAGGAAAACATCGGAATTGGACCACTTGAACCTTGTAGTGTAAAGACGGCCTTTGTGTCCTGATCTCTGTCGGTACCAACGTCTCTCTCTCTGTCTCTGTCCGCAGATTCTCAGAAGACTCGGCCTCGGCCCTGAGCCCGCCCTCGGCTCGATCCCAGTCCCCGTCTCCGATCTCGCTCTCCCAGCCGTCGTTGTCTCCGTCCCCGACGCCGGCCTCCCAGTACCCCAACTGGGGGCGGCCCTCGTCTCCTCAGCCGTCCGCCGCCGCCGCTCCTCAGCCTCCGCGGTCTCACTCCCCGTTGTCCCCGACGACCTACTCCCCTTACCCCACCTCCCCCAAACACAGACCCGTCTACCGGACCAAAGCCCTTGAATTCCAGTTCATCCCCAGTCGCGAGTCCCGTAAGGCCGAGTCCCACATCCTCCAGCGGCGGCGAGCCCCCAGCCCCCTCATCTCCCCGTCAGAGAGACCCAAGCTGGGGCCGCCGCGGCCGTCGTCGCTCCCGCTGCTCCCCACGACGCCCCTCTACAGCGCCCTCTACGACCTGCGGGGTTCGATCACCCCGCCGTCGCCCGGGAACCCTCTCGGCGACCCTTACTTCTCCCCGTCTCCTCCGCTCTTCGCCCCCTCCGGCGCTCCGCCTCCTCCCAACTCCACCTTGGTCGTCTCACGGTCCCTCTCTCCGACGCACTTCCTGTCCGGGACGTCCTCTCCGCCGCTGCATCCTCTTCCCCCGCCCACCTGCCTGAGTTACCCCCATCTGCCGCCGCCGTCCCCCACCAAGCCGTTTGCCTCCAAGCCGCTGCCCTACTGGACCAAGTACGACGTCGCCGACTGGCTGGGATACCTGAACCTGGGCGAGCACAGGGAGCGTTTCCTCGACAACGAGATCGACGGCACCCACCTGCCCTCCCTCACCAAGGAAGATTACCTGGACCTGGGCGTGACGCGCGTCGGTCACCGCATGAACATCGAGCGGGCCCTGAGGAGCGTGATGGACAGGTAGGCTACGACGACTGCACGGTTCACCGCCGCAGATAATTCACTGAATTAGAAAACGTTGCAACAGAACAATCGGCGCAGATGGTCGCTGAATGTTTCCTGGCACGACCGTCTCTCCATTATTTGGACTTTTTACAATTGGCCGCATACATTTCTCTCCAACTTAACTTGTTTAAAACTTTTCACCAGCACACGTCTAAAATGCACCAGTGCAAACACTCTGCATACAAACGTCAGGATCAATAACACTTCATAGTATTTTGATATCTGTTTTTGAACTGAAGCTTTTATTTTGTATTTTTACTTTAGTTTTCCATAAGAAGGCCACCACTTTGTATCAGAATCAGAAATGCTGCAATATTCAATTTTTTTTTTTACTTACAATAATGCAATATGTACAAGTTGCCCATAAAGTTGGAATATTTTTTTTTTTACCTCTTTTCATGAAATGATTGTGACAATGTCATTTATTATTGATAGATAAAATGTATATCTTCTCAAAACTTGAGAATTAAACCACAATTAAACTTTATAATAGGAATAACAAGAGGAATGTGCCTGAAAACTAAATTATTCCAACTTTATGGGCAACCGTGTATATAAACATGTGTGTATATATATATTCACTATATTACACATGTGTAGAGAGGCTGAATGATCTCTGAGGAGTTGGTCCTGGACATTTGAAGTCTGGACGGACCAGTTATTACTTCGATGATGACCCCGACCCAGTTGCACAAGAAGGTCAGCCCTAGTTTTGAAATCTAAAACTCTTGTGCCAATTAAATAGTGGTGTCTCATTTAAAGAGGAACTATGCAAGTCTGGTCTCTTTTCCACTGTTTTGCTAACCCTCCTCCCGGCCATGTGCATTTGTTTTCAATGAAGCCGACGAGAAATCAATCCATGGAGTGGTGGATAACGTTATATATTAATACACGTTACGATGTGTATATTTGTGTAGTCTTATCTGTCATAAACAAGAGATTACGGGCTGCGTTTGTGTGCGGTGCTGCACAGACGAGAGCTGGGACAGCGGGTCGGAGGCTCTGATCTTGCAAGGTCGGTTTTTCGGCAAAGAGACGCTAGGTGGAAGACAGAGAGCCTCCATTCTCCCTGGAACAAGTTACAAGTCATTTATCTAACCATGACAATTACTCCAAAGCTGTTTAATTAAAGTAAAAATCTAGCATAGTTCCTCTTTAAATAAAAAATACAAGAAAAATATACTGGATCAAAGCAGTTAAACAGTTTACTTTATGTCAGTCCAAGTTAGACTAATAAATTAGATATAAATTAGGTCGTATTCCTACGAGGAGCTGGGTTTAAAATGATATACGTTATGGGCTCATGTAGATTCTATGGCTTCAGTTTTAGATCAAATAAAAGAGCATATTGAACTCTCATAGAGGAGTTCAGAAATATATAAGTCTGGTAGCAGTTGGTCTCTCCGATCAAAGTTTGTGTTTAGTTATTTTATAAGTTGAGTGTAATGAAAGTTGTGGCCTTGAAGAGTTGCTGACAGGTGAAGGTGAACTTGAGACATCTGTGTAAACACCTGAGGTTAGTTCACACTGTGACTGCAGAGAGACACACAGAGCCGAAGCACTTTAAACACAGGATTAATAATAACAATATCAACTTGTCGTCTCACCTCTGTGATATTTATACACATTTCCTGTGGCTCATAAAACATCAGCTCCATTATCAGCAGCAGAAGATGAAGAAGAGCAGCTTCATCTTCATCATCTTCTACAGAGGCTATAAAACTTTTGGTTTCGCAAGCGTCTGATTCCAGTTTGAATCCACTTATTGAATCTAAAAGAACTTTATTAAGCTGTTTGTTATGTTTGTTTTTAATCGCTCTGCGCAGCGTCGACTCTAATTTCTTCTGTTTTCTGTAGTAAAGGATATAATTTGGTATTTAAGATCCCAGCTTCCTCTAATCTCCTCGCTAACACAATGGGGTAATTTTAATTGTGATTTAGGGACCAATTACCAGACGAGCGCGACACTGACACTGATACTGATAGAAACTCCAGTAATTAACTATCACATGAGCCAAACTGTGGACTTTTTCAAGGGTCTTTGGCCAAACGTTTCATCGCCGCTCTCTCTCTCTGTGACCTTCATTAACCCCGCCCTCGCTCATTTGTCTAAATGCTGCGTCGACTCCTCACTTGGGAGTCGAGCTGCAGCTGCACACGAGGCACAAGATAAAGTAACGGCAACATTTATTCTACTTTATCATCCACTGGATTTCCTGGTAGATATTTAAATCTTCTCCTCTGAAGTTTTGATCCTTAACAAGATATATTTGTGGTTTTTAAGAGGCAAAAACCATCTGTGTAGTTTTACATCTCCTCCCTCACGCTTCGCTCACGAGCTGCAGTGACAAGTCATTGAGCCAATCAGAAGAGAGGAAGCTCCGAGTCTGTCTTCTGATTGGCTAATTGGTTTTCTGAGTGAACTAATTTAATAAAATGAGTTAAGGTCAAACACACAGAGAAACTAAATCCTGTGTGATTAAACACACAAAATCCTGGTTATGTTCATTGTGACATCACAAAGTGACAGGAAGTCCTGACGGCTGGTTTTAAGGCTCAGTTTCTGAATACAGGCTGTGTGCATTTCTCTGTGGACTGAGCCTTTGGTGCTTTCACAGTATTAATACAGAACCTAGAGCTGCTTTATGATCACACAACACATGGAAATATCACTTTTAATAATACAGGACTTTAGCCCTTAAAGCAGAAGTAAGTGATATATTTGTGTTATATAAGTCTTAAATAGTTATATCTTCCGACAACAATCACTTACATAGAGTGTTTGGACTGAAACACGGGTCTCTCAGTCCCTCTGCTCTGCTCTGAGTCGAGGAGAAAACATTTCTCGTATCCTACAGTTTTTATCCAATGAGGAGAGAGAACGGCATGCAGGGCTGTGTGTGCAGCCAAGGGACGCCGTGAATGTGGCGACGTAGGGACGAGGACTGTTATGGTGCGTTCAAGGAAACTCGTATTTTTCCGACCGTGAAGTCGTACCAGTTCGATCTGGTACGAGTTCACCGGTCGGAAGTTACGAGTGGCCGTTATAGTGACTTTCACAGGCAACAGGTCGGAAAAACACGAGTGGGTTGCCTGGAACGGAAATGGAAAGTCGTAAGTTGTGACTTGAAGCTGTAATTTACGATTTCAAAAGCCTGCCTGGAACGCAGCATTAGCGAAAACGACCGGACCACTTACTTCTGCTTTAACATATGACGCTATGGAGTATTATTACCGTAACTACGTCATAATTTGTCCAATCAGAAAATTCCTAACGCTGACAGAGAGCTACAGATAGAGATACAGAGCAGAAGAGACATAGTGTGATCCTGTGGTGTTTCTTTGAGAAAAATAATGTGAGAGAGAGTGTGTGTGTTTTCACCTTTTGTATATATTTGGTTTTTGCACTTTTTCGCCTGTGAATAGAGTTCACTTTTGCACTGTTTTTTTGTAAACCCAGAGCCCTAGACTCAGACTAAATTACTATAATTGATTCTCAACATGTAAATGTTCCCATTTCAAATGTCAAATCAAAACTTCATGTGCAATAACAGTATTCTTCCTCACTAAACCCCTGTGTTTTTATTTATTTAAACTGCTAATACTCCCATACCATGTGCAATAATCATTTACCAGATGTTAAAAATTTGCTAGTTTAAATACCGCTGGAAAAAGGGGGCAAAGCATTCAGACATCAGACATGGGGCATTTTTTAGCCATAATAACAAAATATGTCCAAATGTCCATTTTTAGGTGAAGGGTTTAACAAACAATTGTGTGTTGCAGAGTTGTCACGCATTTGTTCACCAGTTGTTCCTTTTTCTGTCTGTGACGCCTGTGTTGTCAGAGACATAGAAAACATGAATGAAGGTTTTGTTTGATTCACAGTTTAATATTTTCTAATCTACTGTTCTTTCAACTTGGAGCTGGAATCAGAGTCTCTCCATTTTCAAAAAAGCACAAATCACACAACCAACGACGAAACGAAAAACACTAAACATCACACGTGTCCTGTGTTTTTCGTCCTCAGGCTGTCCAGCAGCCCGTTTCCCATCTCTGTTCTCTCTCCTCGGGACGGACAGAGCGAGAGGAGGAGGGACGACGGGAGCCGGAGCTGAGCCTGCAAACACAGCGACGAGAACGAGAGAGAGGAGGAAGGAAGGAAGGAAGGAAGGAAAGAAGGAAGGAAGGAAGGAGGGGTTGGAGTCAATGAGGGAGGAAGACACAACTGCTGCTGTCCACGGCCGATTCACACGACAAATGAGGAGGGAACAGATTTCACAGAGAGAGAGAGAAAGCGCGAGAGAGAGAGGAGGACGAGTGGAAAATAAAGGGCTGACGATCCATAAAGACACCGGCTGGTTCTGCACACACACACACACACACACACACACACACATTATACACACATACACACACACATGGATGCATGGCCACACAAACACAAACACAAACACCCCTTCATATGAGACACTGTGGCTGCAGCAGATGTTTAGAGGAGACATAAAGGAGCGAGCAGCCATGTTGTTATATAGTGCAATCAAAGACGGCCCCTCCCTGGAGAGTGTGTGTCTGAGGAGTGTGCGTGTGTGCGTGCGTGCATTTGAGTGCGTGTGTGTGAGATGTCGACAGCTTCCACGTCTCTCAGAGGTGACGAAGGCGCAAGAAGGTCCAGGTCGGTCGGTCGGTCGGTCGGTCATGTGACGATGATGCAGGTGGCTCGCTGCGATTGGTCTGCGTCTTGTTCTTCTTACCTCACCACTGGTCATGTAGGGCTCGGTCGTCACGGCGGCAGCGTCCTGTCGTCAGGATGTGACGAGTTTCTCTTTAGCTCTTTATCATGTTTAAGTCTTATAACGACACATTTACAGACTGGTCACTGTATCACACAATTTGTAGCAAAAATAAATAAGTGCCCAGACCGACAACATAAAAAAACTCCCACAAGAACAGAAAGATACACAACACACTGATACACACACACACACACACACACACACACACACACACACACACACACACAGGCACCTGAGATACGACTATACAGCTCTGGAAAAAATAAAGAGACCACTCCAAATCATATTTAATGAGGAAGAAAGATTATAAATAAAAAATAAAAAAACACTGCTGCGATTAAAAATTGGGATTATTCCACCAATGTTGATTTCTAAACTCTTCCTGAGTTTAAAAAGCAGTGTTGTGTTGTTTTAAAATGAATATGAACTTGTTTTCTTTGCATTATACGAGGTCTGAAATTAATAATAATTAATAACCTGAAATGTTATTTTGACCTGTTGCCATTTTCTGCAAATAAATGCTCTAAATGACACTATTTTTATTTCCAATTTGATAGAAATTGTGTCAGTAGGTTATAGAATGAAACGAAAGTGTTCATTTTACTCAAACACATAGCTATGAATAGTAAAACCAGAGGAACTGATCGTTTTGAAGCGGTCTCTTCATTTTTTTCAGAGCTGTACATGCCTGCATGCAAACACACACACAAACACACACACACACAAGCACTTCCCTGTGTTTGTGTTAGAGTTTATGGGACACCTTATATAAAGACACACTATATGTTTGGAGATGTATCGACGCCAGAGGAGACGGACTGTGACGGGACACGAGGCGGCGACGACGACAGCGAGGATTTTAATTTATCGGGTTCACAGACTTCCTTCCTCAGCGTCCACCAGGAGTCCCGTCCTGTCCTGTCCCGCCGCCGCCCCACTACCACCCAGACCTCCTGCTGCTGCGAGGTCCGAGGGAGACTGGAAAGGAGAGGGGGAGGGGAAGAGGAAAAACTGCCATTTCTCTTGCTCTTTCCCACCCAATCCCCCCCTGCTCCTCCCTTCCTCCCCCACCTGCCCACCCACCTACGCTCTCTCTCGAACCAGAACCAGGAGGAAAAACGAGCAGCGAGCGGCCGATTTTGGGGGAGGGGAGGGTGGGAGGGGGATCCAACTGAGAGAAACGCTTATATCGAATTTTAATACTATGATTGTTCTTACAATTTTTAAACTTTAAATGGGAAAAACTGGAAACTCTGATACTGAAACGAAGAGATTTATTGTTACTACTCATCGTTACTCTCATCGTCCTTACTGTTGTTATTATTAATGAGACGGTTTGTTTGTGCCTGTGGAGCTGAAGAAGATGAACACAATCCTGCTGGAGATATATATTTAAATACATATATATATATAATAATATAGAGATCTATATATAATATGATGGAGGTATTTTTGAAGAAAGATTATTCGGTGCAGCTGTTCCCCCTCGACAGGAAGTGATGTAATACTTAAATGTGAAGCACATTTTTCCATCAGTTTGTTTCCTCCTTCGTCGTCTGTGAAGCTTTTTAATCTCAGTTTCTTTCTCTTTCTCCTTTAACTCTGAGCTGCCGCTTCACACGATGCAGATGCTGAAAATAAATGTAGCAGCTGTTACTGCGGGGATGCCCCCCTGACACACACAAACACACACAGCTTTTAAAGGGACAGTTGCACATTTTGGCAAATTGGCCCATTGCCATAATCGCTATAGTCATAGCAGTAGGTTCGTTACCTTTAATTGTCGGTGCAAGCTATTTTTAGAACGGCGGAGCAGAGCCATGAGCTGCTCAGAGCTACGGACGCTAATGGGATTTCTTGGTTGCCCCTCATCAAACTCATCAAATACACAATCCAACAACTCCAAAACGCTCTGGTGGACAAGTTGTGACCTGCACATTCACCACACTATGAGATAATAACAGAACGTTATGAGACGGAGATTCGTTTACGCTGATGCACATTCATTTGCTTTTACCTCTAAAACAACTCTGTCTCATAACTTTCTGTTATTATCTCATAGCGTGGTGAATGTGCAGGTCACGACTTGTCCACGAGAGCGTTGTGGAGTTGTTGGATTGTGTATTTGATGAGTTTGATGAGAGAAACCAAGAAATCCCATGAGCCTCCGTAGCGTAGCTCTGAGCAGCTCACAGCTCTGCTCCGCCGTTCTAAAAATAGCTTGCACCAACAATTAAAGGTAACGAACCTACTGCTATGACTATAGGGATTATGGCAATGGGCCAATTTGCCAAAATGTTCAACTATCCCTTTAAACACGCCCTTTTAATGATAATCACACACAGTTTTCCTTTGTTTTCTGTGTCCTATTATTATTAATTTTCCTTTCTTCATCAGCTTTCTCATCATAACCTCGGTCCTGCTTCTCTCGCCATCGCTGAGATCTAATATAAGGGCTCTCTCTCTCTCTTTCTCTCTGTCTCTCTCTCTCTCTCTCTCTCTCTCTCAGTCATGACCTCTCTACCTTGAACAACACTTCACCTCTCCTGCTGCTGTTCGAGTCCTCCAACATATCATGTCCTCTCCTCTCGACCCTCAGTCTATTTTTGCAAAAAAAAGATAAATTAAGTTTTCACTCACACACACACAGGTAATAAATGTGAATGAAGAGAGGTCGTTACAGTGACAGTTGTGTGGTTGTTGTTCTTCTTCTCGTTGTTGTTGTCGTTGTCGTTGTTGCTGCTGCTGCTGCTGGTGGTCGAGGGACTTAAGGGTTCACGTGGGGAGAATTGACAATAAGGACGATGAGATTAATGGTCTGATCTAATTATGGTTTAAGATGTTAAAAAAAAAAAGGAAAAAAACAACAACAAAAAAAGTCTCAAAAGTTCTAAAGAATCTCTGTCTTCCAAATAATGTTTAACATGAAAAGGTACCATGTATTTATTTAACTGTTCTGCTTTCTATACAGTTTGACCTGTTCTCTGCATCTCAACTCCCCCCTTCCTCCCCCCTTCTCCCCCCTCTTCCTCCTCCTCCATCCTCTGTACAAAGCACCTTCTGCAGTCGCTGCTGCCTCGTGCCAGTGTCGCTCACTGCTCATTGTTTATTACCAGCATATTATGCAAAGGCCCTGTTTCCATTAGCAGCTGTGACTCTTCTTCTTCTTATTCTTCTGTTGCTTTTTTTAAATGTTAGTTTGTTTGTGCACTTCCCCTTTACAAGGTTTCAAACAAAGGGGAAGTTTCTGTAAAGGTGAATGAGCTCCTCCTCCTCCTCCATCACAGGTTATTAGTTCAACCCTCAGTCTGCCAGTGTAAACAGGGCCGACTTATAACTTTGGATAAGACGTTTTGAAAACATCTCTCGCTGATATGATGATGATGATGATGATGATGATGATGATGATGCTGCTGATGCTCTCGTTGGTGAGAAACTGGTGTTTTGTTTTTGTTTAGATTTTTCTTAAATCCTCTCTTTGCGTTCAGTAGTTGTCGTGGTGACGTCAGGACACAAACGTCAGGATCAGACAGAGGGAATCGGTCCGACTCTATAGAAAGCATTTCTTTTCCTTTTAAGAGATCTTTTAAAAAAAAAGAAAAAAACGAGAATATGAACTGATGAAAGGTAAACTTACAGAATATATATGTATATGTGGTAATGCATATACACACATTCATATAATCATATATGAATTTCAAATGTTTTAAGAGATAATAAATTGTTAGAATTATAATAAAGATACAGAAACAAACGACCGATTGATGTTTGGTGATTTCTATGTTCAAAGTCAACTTTATTAACAGGACAGCTTCTCACAGTCCCCTCAATGTAAACAAAGTACATAATCAAAACTATTAAAGTGTAAGAATTTCTTACACTTTCTTGGAAAACTTAACCTTCATCTTGTGTTCGGGTCACCAGTGACCCATTTTCAGGTTTTAAATGCATTAAACCACCACATAAATCTGTTTACAGCATCAAGGCTTTTTGACTTTTTAAAATGTTTTTATTCTAAAATGCTCTGGTTAAAATTATGATATAGGGTCAATTTTGACCCGGTTATAACAATAAGAACAATAATGAGCATTAAAACTGAAATCATACGTGCAAAACAACAAAGAGAGAGAGAAACAAATGGGATGATAAATAATTGTTTTAGTGTGTTTTACAGCTGGTTTAAGACTCAGGTCAAAACCGACCCTAACACCATAAATGGTAGCGGAAAGCTGACAAGAGGAAGGTTACATTGAAGCCAAGGGGTATACTACTGACAAAAAATGCCCAGGGGCCCACACCAAAACCAATATTTTCATGGATAAGGAAGCCTGACAATGTAACCAAGAGAAGAAAAACAAATTGGATGAAAAAGAAAGAAGTTTATAGTGTATTTTACAGCTGATTTAAAACACGGGTCAAAACTGACCCTATAACACCATAGATGGTAGCAGAAAACCAACACAAGATAAGTACGAAATGTTGGTTAATAAAAAAAGAGCAACGGCAGCTATTTATTACACCACAGTCGTTAATACTCCAAATAATAGTTGTCAGTTTGTCATGTCGGCTATATTGTAAATGAGGTTGCTCCTGACCTCAGTATATCTCCGAGTTTAAATAAAGGTTATGTGAATTTGAATAACAACAAATCAATTCACCTGTTTCATAAATCTAAATTCTTCTGATCGTTTAAGTATTGATATGAGCTGCCGTCTGTACGGGCTCCTGATGAAACAATGAACAGCTACTGTAGTTTATTACTTCATTAGGTCACAGGTTTAACAGTGCAGTATTCTCTGTACACAAATATACTGTACTAATACTTATATCAAATATGCAATGTGTACTTTTCAAAATATGTTGTGTCCCCTTTAATAACTACATTTGGTGTTTAGCAATTTGCTGAATATTAAATCAAGCTGTTTAGTCTTTATATTTACATGTATTTTGTTTTATCCAGACAGCTAATTTACCGTGTATACACAATACATGTATTTATAGGCTTGATATAATCCAGGATGTGACTAATGTTGCTCATAGAGCAAAACCTGAAAATTAGAAATTGTGACAGTGACTCAAGCTGATCTGTAAATACTGTCCATCATCTGGTCAGTTTATTTATATCTAATCGAACCAACACACTCAGTGGTGCACAATTTTTCAATCAATATATTAGAAGAAAAGTGACAAAACAAAAAAATCAGGATGAAGAGTTTTATTTTAGAGAAAATACACGATAATATTCACTTTAGAATAAAAAAACATAGTACAACAACGTCAGAAAAAGACTTCACATGGAGGGTGAAGACGTCAGAGGAACCGTACCTGAAACACAGGAGAACAGACGTCAAACTAACGACTCGTTACAGAAACTTCTTTATCCTACGACGTTAAAACAAATGTTTTATTGTTTTTTTTTAATCTCCTCAGACTCGGCCTTGTCACGGGCCGAGCTGCACTTCTGTCGCCATAGATTATGTCTGAGCCCAGTGCAAGACATCACAAGAAACAAGCATCTTTTTTTTATAAAGTTGAAAATGTTAAATTATAACACAAACCTTATTTATGTCCAGTCCAGGAGACGTTTCCTCGATTACAGGACCTGAAAAAAGTGAAACACAAGCGTTAGTGTCGTTTCAGGTCTCATGTTTGTTTGATTGTCGTCACTTTAGTTTGTTCATCTCCTCAGAAACGTTGGCTTGTCAGGGCCAAAGATGCACGTTCGTCTCCATCCAGACTCAGAGCCCAGTGCAGGTCATCAGGGGAGAGATCTCACACACACACACACACACACATCCACAGTAATTTGATTTATGCACATCCAATAAAGGCACTGTGTTACAGTAGCTCCCAGACACACTTTAATAAACATCTTATTAAAGTTAGAGACTGCACTGTCAGACAGTAACATGTGCTGCTTTACTCCAACTCGTGGGGATTCATTGCCCTCTAGTGCTCACACCTCATTACAGCACATTTATCACTGATATAATCACAGTTTCTTCCACTATTGGTGGAAATTTGAGCATTTATATAATGAAACACATAGAAATAATCGCTTTTCACCTTATTTTCTGAGCCCAGTGGAGGTCTGGTGTCGACGTGGAGCCGAGGGACCTGAAAGGAGAAAAATTAAACGTGTTATTCCTGTGTTTTCATGATCATAACTTTAGTGTCATCTCTTTTATTTTCATTTTCTCCTCAGAAACGTTGGCTTGTCAGGGCCAAAGATGCACGTTCGTCTCCATCCAGACTCAGAGCCCAGTGCAGGTCATCAGGGGAGAGATCTCACACACACATACATATTCACAGTAATTTGATTTCTGCACATTTTTTAAAAAAAGCACTGCGTTACAGTAGCTCCCAAAAACATCTTATTAAAGTTAGAGACTGCACTGTCAAGACAGTAAAATGTGCTGCTTTACTCCAACTCGTGAGTATTCATGAGTCACACCTCATTACAGCACATTTATCACTATTAAAATCATAGTTTATGTTGGTGGAAAAGTGAGTACCGGTATTACGAGACAGAGAGATAATCGCTTTTTACCTGCTTCTCTGAGCCCAGGAGAAGTCTGGTGTCGACGTGGAGCCGAGGGACCTGAAAGGAGAAAAATAAAAACGTGTTATTCCTGTGTTTTCATGATCATAACTGAAGTGTCATTATTTCATTTTCTCCTCAGAAACGTTGGCTTGTCAGGGCCAAAGATGCACGTTCGTCTCCATCCAGACTCAGAGCCCAGTGCAGGTCATCAGGGGAGAAGGACACACACATACATATTCACAGTAATTTGATTTATGCACATTAAATAAAAAGCACTGTGTTACAGTAGCACCCAAAAACATCTTATTAAAGTTAGAGCAGGAAAATGTGCTGCTTTACTCCAACTCGTGAGTATTCACGAGTCACACCTCATTACAGCACATGTATCACTATTAAAATCATAGTTTCTGTTGGTGGAAAAGTGAGTATTTATATAATAAAACAGAGAAATAGCTGCTTTTTACCTTGTTTTCTGAGCCCAGTGGAGGTCTGGTCTGCAGGCGGAGCTGCAGGACCTGAAAGGAGAAAAATAAAAACGTGTTATTCCTGTGTTTTCATGATCATAACTTCACTGGCATCACTTCATTTTAATTTTTTCTCCTCAGAAACGTTGGCTTGTCAGGGCCAAAGATGCACGTTTGTCTCCATCCAGACTCAGAGCCCAGTGCAGGTCATCAGGGGAGAAGGACACACACATCCACAGTCATTTTTTTTTAAAATTGAAATACTATGACCTGGACAAATGAGAATATGCACCGGCTTATCCACAGTAATTTGATTTATACACATTAAATAAAAAGCACTGCGTTACAGTAGCTCCCAAAAACATCTTACTAAGTCAGAGACTGCACTGTCAGACAGTAAAACGTGCTGCTTTACTCCAACTCGTGAGTATTCATGAGTCACACCTCATTACAGCACATGTATCATTAATAAAATCATAGTTTATGTTGGTGGAAGAGTGAGTATTTATATAATAAGACAGAGAAATAATCGATTTTTACCTGCTTCTCTGAGCCCAGTGGAGGTCTGGAGGTGGAGCTGAGGGACCTGAAAGGAGAAAAATAAAACGTGTTATTCCTGTGTTTTCATGATCATAACTTTTAGTGTCATCACTTTCATTTTCTCCTCAGAAACGTTGGCTTGTCAGGGCCAAAGATGCACGTTCGTCTCCATCCAGACTCAGAGCCCAGTGCAGGTCATCAGGGGAGAAGGACACACACACAGTAATTTGATTTATGCACATTAAATAAAAAGCACTAGTAGCTCCCAAAAACATCTTATCAAAGTTAGAGACTGCACTGTCAGACAGGAAAACGTGCTGCTTTACTCCAGCTCGTGAGTATTCATGAGTCACACCTCATTACAGCACATTTATCACAAAGGGGGAGGCAATTAGTTCATTTATCACCTATGCAAACCTTTAAAATGGCTAAAACATGCACTTCAGCTATTAATTGATCATCTATTAATGGTTTTTCTGTTGCCTTTCTGCACACCGTTAGCCTCCATGCTAACCACGTGGAGACCAGGAGGCCCACGGTGCTGATCTACCCACCAGGCTGACTCATGCTACTGTAGATTTGGACTATATGCAATAATAATAAAAGACAATAAGCAAACCAATTTCAGAAATCAGTATTTTTCACTTCACCGTGTTAGATACCAGAGATCAGCAGCGTTTTAAACAGGCCACACGTTTTGAGTCGCAGCTACATGACATTATGTTAAATCCGGCTTATTATATGTCCAATAAGGTCGGTTTATGACTCTATAATCCAGCCAGTTTTTTATATAAAGCTGCAATTCTTTAAACTACCAGTAAATCAAAGTTAAACACAGATTCTGAGTTTAAAATCTTGGCAGCAGAAGCGACGTGTTACCGGTGTCAGATTAACAGAAAATCGGTGGTTTGACTGTGAATAAACCTTCACTACAGAACTATATTAATCAAAATAAATCTTATCACAAAACTAAACCTCACTTTAACGTAATATATAAAGTTTTCTTACCCTTTTTAGCTGCGATGTTGCAGCGACTGAGGAGAGCAACCGACTGGCTGCAGAGGCTTCGTCTTCCTCTTCCTGTCATGAACATCGGTGGTGGCGACCTGAAGAGTCTCACCGCCACCTGGTGGATCATCCTGGTGGAGCAGGGCGGTGGTGTAAAGTAAATCTGCCCCTTAAATTTGTTTAACATTAAACCGCCTTGTTACATTAACAAATATTTTTATATCACAGTTTTATGTAGGATTTATATGTTTTGTTGGTGTTTAATAACTCATCACTTTGCCAAACGTTAAGTCTGAAGGTAAAGATACAAGGTAAGGTTCACTTTCTCCACACATCCATTGAAATCTCTTCAGTTAACCGTATAAAATATCAACGTGTCGGTATTAATGGTGAAGCATCTCACAACTTGTGTGTCTGCAGACGGGTAACAGGCTTAACTGTGTCAACAGATGTAACACAAAACAGGCTTTTTGAGAAAATGGCGGTTTGGTTTGTAGGCACATTAAGTTGTTCAAGGTGCAGGGCGATACAAAAAATGCCAGAAATAAGTTATGCCCACATATTTTTTATTTCGACGTTATATTGACGGTAGACGAGGGGCACATAATCAGGTTAAGGATTGCCTCCTTGTGCGTAAAAATAAGCAGAAATATTTTACAAGAAAAATGACATTTACAACAAATGAAAAGATGGTTGCACCAGATTTAGCTATATGCTAACTTCCATCATAGCCTAGTATATAACAGACAAAAAGTAGGAGTTACAAAAATCCAAAATCACAAGAGATGCATCATTATATGGGAAAATAAAAATTATTTTGTGGAAACCATAGACTGTAAGGTGGCAACTAGTGAGTTATCAGGCATATCTTTCACTTTTACAGTTACAGTTTAGTTTTTTTGTGTTTTGTGTTTTTTTTTTCTTCAAAATATATGTATAATACTCTGATATACTATATTTTAATAGCCTAATTTTCCCCCTCAAACATTTCTGCCACATTGGTGATATGTTTAACATGTGGTTGATGTGACAGCGCCCTCTGCTGGTCACTATGCGGAACTACAGATGTTAAACAGCTGCAGTTTCACTCTGCGGCCGCTAGAGGGAAGAGCACGTGATTATGAATCATATGAATGGACATGCAGACATTCAGACACCACAGAGGGAAAAACTATAACAACAACAGGCTGATTTTTACTGATTTAAAGTTTTTACAGAACAAAATCACTGACTTTTCTAAACACAAGCTTTACAGAACACACACACACATTAACTTTTCAGGATATCTGTTAATTTATGAGTATATCTGCCCATTAGTTGTCACAATTAATAATTAATAGCAGTGTAATATATCTGGTTTAATTCTTAGAAATAATATATATATATATTTTTTTATAATAAAGTTGTAGTGTCAAACTGTTGCCACCAGGGGACAGAGTAGAACTGAGGTTATAATACTCTGATGGAAACAACCAAATTAATCAAGTTGAGTCTGAGTCAGTGATGGTGAAGTCATCAAGACTGAAGTCAGCAGTTTCCGTAAGTCCCTTTATTTATCTATAAGTATTGATCCATAAACAGATCAATGAGTTACTGTAACATCCCCATCCCACTGGAAACAGATGAGAGTATTAGTTCATGTACAGCCGGATATTGATATAGAGCACTGAGTGTAAACACTTTTATAGCAAATGTCATGTAAAAAAAAAAAAAAAAGTTACAGTAAAACTTTCAAAAATAAAACTCAGATATTCAACTTGAAACAGATTAAAGCACTGATCTCCCTCGTACAGATCAGGGGTTGTTTTGCTCTATTTATTATCAAATATTATTATTATTATTATCATTATTTTAACACTTAGGCTTTATATTTCCTCTAGTTTGAGTTTGAGATGCTTCTTGAAACTTATATACACAACTTCAATAAGAATGGGGCTTAAATATGAATTGTAAACTCACTAAAACACTCAGGCGTCTCAGTTTGTTGGATAAAATCCTGTGTGTGTGTGTCACTCACACTCCTGTTGACATCCTCTGTCTCTGTTATGTCTTTAATTACAGGAGCTCGTCATGATCTGATGCCTCCCTGCGTCTCAACGTGTGATTACTAAGAAGATGACTAAGGTACAGTTACAGTTTGCTAAGAGCAGGTTTGTTTGAGTCGGTGTGAGTGGAGCAACCTTTAACAAGTCCTGACAGGACGACGTCTCGCTGCGAGTCCGGCATAACACGAGGTCTTATGTCACCCAGCAGCGTACTGTAAGTGAGTGAGTATGAGTAAATCCTCTTCTGCAGGGGCCTCTCTCTGTCTTCAAAGCAGCTCTGCTTAAACACACACACACATGCACATGCAAACACACACACACACACACACACACACACACACCGGATGTGCCTTCCAGCTGTGGAGACAGGCCTGCACCAAACTATCCTGAGGGAAATGTTGTGGGGGTTTGGGGACGAACACAGAGGGACGAAGTTTCCTTATCTGGTCATGCTGCTTTGTAAAACACTAGTAAACAGGCCCATTAACACACATACACACACACACACACACACACACACACACTGGTGTCTGGTCTGGGTTTCTCAGGTATAATGTGACTCATGTAGACGTGTGCAAAGAGAAAAAACTTTACTAACGCCGCTGCCGCCGCTCTGAGGGAGGTGAATGGAAGAGAGGACGAGTGGCGAAGCACAAAGAACAAGAGAGTAAATTTCCTGCAGCTGTTTCAGAGAGAGAGAGAGAGAGAGTAGGAGAGTAGGAGAGTAGGAGAGGGAGGGAGAGGGAGGGAGAGAGAGAGAGGGAGGGAAAAAAGAAGCCAACTCATCTGACACAAACAGTGGGCCAAAGAAAGGGGGAAGAGCAGCGGCAGCAGCAGCAGTGTTGTCCTGAACGAGTGGAAAAACCTAAAGTCGAAGAGGGCGAGGAAGACAAGTGAGGAAGGAGGGGAGTGTGAGAGACGGGAGAGGAGAGAGAGAGAGAGAGAGAGAGAGAAACAAAGGAGGGAAACCAAAAAGGAGAAAGAGAGAGAGGGAGAGGGCCCCAACACTCAGAGAGGTAAGAGACTTGTTGCTCGTCCACAGATCTGATGGAGCGATCGAGCTCCTATTTCTGCTCCGCGTTCATTTGTTGCTATATTTTTCTTCTATGCAATGCATGTGTGTGTGTGTGTGTGTGTGTGTGTTGAGTTATGTGTGACAGATGAAACGGGGGCAGGGGGGAGGAGGAGTGAGAGAGTTGTGCCAGAGTGCGTGCAGGATCCTGGGGTGAAGGAGTTTGGTTTGGTTGGGAGCTTTTATTAAAAAAAACCCAAAGCAGCTTCATCAGGTCGATCTGGTTTTTGTTAACTTTTTGTTTTTTTTTAAATAAAGTTTTTTTTTGTTTTAGAAAGTGGAAACTGTGAAGTGATGCAGTTAGTGGGTCACTAGGAGACACATTTCCTGTCTGACGTTGTAGCAGCAGATTAGAAAAAGTGTGGAGGACTCATGCTGGGATCAGATCAGAGCCTGAAGGTGGTGAGTTACAGTCGACTCTGTGTTGTGCAGACTCTTATATATAGAAATATCTATTATATAAATATATAAACTGCACATTTTACATCTTAACTTTCAACTAATGCAGCTCAGTTAAAGTAATTGAGCACGATAAGAATCCGTCTGCACGTTTTCATCTTTATTTTTAAGGCCTCATTCTCAGGGTTTTGGCTCCTCGTTTCAATAAGTAAGAAGAAAAAAAAAGAAGTCGTGGTTTCGTATTTAAAGGCCGACGAAGCGTCAAATTGATTCCTGTGGATGTGGAGCTGTGAACAAGACGCTCATATAACGAGGATGAAATCACATTTTTATTATTTCACAGCAGAGAGGCGTGTGAGTGGATCAGAGCTCAGGGTTCTTCATCTGTTCAGCATCAACATATGTTAAAAGAAGGCAGCGAGGGTCAGTCAGTAGCTTCCCAACCCCCTCAACCCCCCCACAGAGCACAGAGGAAGAGCTGCTCAGCTGGGAGACGGGGCAGGAAGTGGAGGCCAAAGGTCAAAAATGGAGGCGATTCATTATTTTTTGCGACCTCCTGCACATCTTTGGGGTCGTTTGAACTTGGGAATCCTCAGCAGCAGCAGCAGCAGCAGCAGAGATCCCTCTTTCTGGCTTTAAAAAATCTCTCTCTGGACTATTAGTCACCAGTTGCACCTGTGACTCTTAGCTTTCAAATTGTGTTGCACTTTTAGGGTCTCTTTTATTGTATTAAAGCAGAAGTAAGCAGAATGTTTGCGTTAATATAAGTCTTAAATAGTTATATCTTCCGATGGCACTTACAGTATATGTAGTGTTTGGTCTGAAACACGGGTCTGTCAGTCACTCTGCTCTGCTGTAAGCCGAGGAGAAAACTTTCCTTGTATCCTACAACCTTTATCCAATGAGGAGAGAGAACGGCATAAAGGGGCGGTCCTCTCTGTGTGTGCAGCCAAGGGATGCGCGTGAATGTGGTGACGTAGGGATGAGGGCGGGGACTGCTAACTCCATCGGCTGACAGGAAGTTAGCCAAAACGACCGGATCGCTTACTTCTGCTTTAACTATCATTGTCTTTTTGCTACCTTGCTCTTGCTATGTATGTTATGTTCTCGCTTGTTTCGATTGATTGTTTTGTAATGCTGCTCTTCCTGACCATGGGCATCCTTGGAAAAGAGATTGTTGAATCTCAATGGATCCTTCCTGGATATATAAAGTTTAAATACAAATAATAATAAAAAATAAAAAAAAGATGACAGGAAGGAGGAAGATCCAGCTATAGGCCTCTCTCTCTCTCTCTCTGTCTCTCTGTCTCTCTGTGTCTGTCTGTGGAGCATGTGACGCCCCGTGAGTGTGATGTGGAGGGAAACCGTTGAATCTAATTGCGAGTCGGCTGACGGAGCCGCTGCAGGGAGGAGGAGGAGGAGGAGGACGAAGGGCTGGCTCCGTCTGGGCGGAGTTAGTTCAGGCTCAGGCAGAAAAACACCAGAGGGCAAAACAAACTGCTGCTGCTGCTGAAAGATTCAACTGGAAAAGTTTCTTCCTTAGAAATGAAACCAAAAGAGCAGAAAGAAGAAGGATAAAGAAGAAAAAGAAGCTGTTAGATCAGTTCATGTGTCTCGGTGACGTCCCGACACGTGAGCTGAAGCCTCTGCAGGTGTTTCGTCGTCTTATGATAACAATAATTATGATATAAAAGCAGAGAGATGAGCTCTGGGAGGACAGTGGGAGAGATCGAGGGGACGAGCGCCGTCGACCTTTAGCCTCTGTTTATTTTAGGACGGCTCGTGTTTCAGACGAGACGGTCCTCCCCCTCCTCTTTCGCCTCTTTCGCCGGTGTCGTCACGGCGACTTACTGTACAGTAGGTCTCCGGGTTCAGACTCACTGTTCACGTCGTCGTCCACAGTCTCACCTGTTTACAGAGAGAGGCTCAGTCAGACAGATGTTACAGCTGCTGCCTCTGCACATCTGGACTGAACAGTGTCATCTTAGAGCTATAGAGCCTCGGGTCAGGGGAAATATAGAAAAATAGGAAGAAGAAGAAGATGATGATGATGGTGCAGACACTAAGAAAGGAGATAAAGAAGAAGTAGAAAAAGGAATAAAACTCCCACGTTCCCACTTTGAATAAACAAAGTTTCCTCTGAGGAGCAGAGATGTGACGTCATCTGTTTATTAGGAGTTCATTAAGAGCAACAGGAAGTCGTTCCTGTCTGTGGCCAGTAAACTGTATCAGACCGACTTTAAAGCTTTTCTATTACCTCCATAACTTCTTTATTTATTTATTTATTATGGGTTTACAGACACTTTTTATTATATTTTATATAAATATTTATCTTGTTTATTTATATTAGTTTATCAGCGCTGCACAATGCATTGATGGAAACAATTGTACGGACAGATACTGTGATTTCACTATAAAACTGATGATGTGATGTTTGTTGGTTTTGTACGAAACAACCATGTTTCCAGGACGTCTCCGTAGCAACACAACACTTAATGGTGCTGACGATCCACAGTGACGTTGTGACACATTTAACCTTTATCAGAAGAAAAATGGCCGCTCCTGTGATTTAGATGTTGCACTTGGTCATATTTGTGATTTTGATCAGTTTATGATTAATTGTGCTGCAGCCCTGGATATTAGTTATCTGTATTTTTATCTTGATCTTTATCGTCTTGATATTCTCTCCGTTCTTGGAGCAGCTGTTACCTAATTTCACCCTGGGGATCGATAAAGTATCTGATTCTGATTAAGAGAGTATTTTTCTGTTTTATTTATTAATGTTGGACACTGTCTGTGGATTTTTCTTTATTTTTTGTTGGTTTTTTTCCTCCATATAAAAATGAAGACCGTGTTTTCTTGTCCTACATTGGGTACTATGTTTTTTATTCTTTATTCTTATTCTTTTTATTTTTATCTGTAAAACATATTTGACAATAAAAGAGAAAAGACTGTAGAGGAATTTTTATTAAAACAGACTAATGATTTGATGTAAAAAGCAGCTCTAAGTAAAAGTGTCTTAAAACGCTCAGTGTGTGTGAGCAGAGTAAATGGAAGTAAAGGATAAAAAAAACAGTCCACAGAGGTTTGATCCTAAACCAAATCGACCCAAACGTTCACTGTTCAGTCGTATTAAAAAAAAAAGAAATACTCCAATTTTAAATCCACTGGCTCCATTAGTGAGTAGATGAGAGGTCACCGCAGGTCATGTGACGCCCGACGCCCGTTAGAGGAGTTAATGGACACGTGGGCCTGAGTGGTGGATTTGATAATGACGTCAGAATAAAGGCTGAAATCTGACAGATTGATTGATTGATTGATTGATTGATTGATTGATTGATTGATTGATTGATTGATTGATTGATTGATTGATTGATTGATTGATTGATTGATTGATTGATTGATGAGCTAGACAACAGGTTTTAGTTGATGATGTTGTAACAGAGACATGTTCCCTGTTAAAGCTGTTCAGAAATGGCCGTTTCCACGAGTTTACCCGCCGAGTGAGGAAAACAAATTTGATTGGTTGTTATCGAGCGGACGGGACATTCAATTATCCAATGCGGAATAAAAACTACCCAACTTTCATTCCGGATTTACTCGAAAATAAAATTTTGCGCAAAGTTTGGCCTCCATTGTCTGATAGAAGAGTGATTGCACTAATTTTAAGATCCATAAGGCTCAAAATCAATTTATGAATACCTTTAAAAGCGTTTTCCATGGAGTTTTTCCTCAGTCGATGTGAGGGTCTAAGGGCAGAGAGGATGTTGTTATGATGCCATGTAAAGCCCTTTGAGACAAACTGTTTGTAAAAATGGGCTATACAAATGAAATTTTACTTGCCATAAAACCAGTGACACCAGTCTGAACTGATCTTCTTCTGTGTCTTGTCTCAGAGAACAGGATGTCGACGCTGCCGTCAGAAACCAGCCCTGAAGATGTCAACAACCGCAGCTTCTGGATGGTAAGAGTGTGTGTGTGTGTGTGTGTGTGTGTGTGTGTGTGTGTGTGTGTGTGTGTGCTTCTTAGAAACAAGACGTATCAGTGTGAATGAGACCAAGCTTTAATTTTTCTAAATGTGACGTCTTTGTTAGCGCCTCTGGCTCATTAGGTTTGGTTTTTTCAATTTTTAGTGCAACATTAGTGTTTCGCTCCGGTTCTACTGTGGCTGGTTGTTTTATTAGCGGAGTCTCTGCTGGGAAACGGCCTTTGACTTTAACCTCTAACTCTGTTTTTATTACACTAAAATATTCTGGTGGATGAATTTTAATCCTCTGTCTCTGATCTCTATAAAAAAAACAAAGTGTAAACAATGAAGTATCATAGTTTTAGACGGTGGCTGTGTGGTGGACGACAGGAAGTCGAGGTCAAAGGTTAAAAAAGGAGGCGTTTCGTTATCTTAGAGTTGTGTAACCGCGGCAACAGACACACAACAGGATGGAGGACAGAGATGTGGTGTTGAGTTTGTTGAATTTCCACAGAAACCAAAGTACACAGTATAAATTGAAATGTCATAGTTTGAGAGGAAGGTCATGTGGTGGACAACAAGACTCAAGTGTTATTTAAACAAACATTTCCCAGAATGCACCAGGCAGTCACACCTGCACAAGCAACCAAATAGCCTAGACACATGATTTACAACCATTTCACATATTTATTGGAAATTATTCCAATTATTTAAGGAAAAATCACCAGTGTGCTGTTTGTTATGTTCACTATTTGCATGACATTTTTACTGATGCAGCAGATGATCTGACATTTAACTAAAGTCCAGCTGCAGAGAATTAATTTGGTATGTTATCATTATCAGCATCGCTTGATTCAGATATTATTGCACATCTCTGCTCGCCACAGCTGTGTCACTTTTTAGTTGTGTTTGGACTTTCTGCAGCTCATGTGTATTGTCAAAAGAGAAGAAGTTATTTCCTGAATTTGTGGCATGTTCATGGCTTTGCTTGTGTCAGGGTGTTGAGCCTTCAGGGCCACCGTAGTTTCATCCAGCGAGGCTAGCTGTTTCCCTCTGTTTCCAGTCTTTGTGCTAAGCTAAGTTTTTAAGTTCCAACTTTTTAAAGACCCCCTAAACCAGAAATTGACTTTTGGAAATTATCAACATGTCAATGTAGTGTTTGGGTTCTGCTACAAGACATTTCAGCAGTGAAGTCGCTAATGCACACCATAACTGAGCATTTTAGATTTGAAAATGCAGTTTCAAAGCCAGAGTCTGAACAAGTTGGATTCAGTTTTTCAGCACCCAGTCGGGTTTAATACGTCAGAATCCCTCGCCGCAACCAATCCCATTGATTTTTTTTTTGCATCTTTTGCATTTTGTTCACTGTGATGTTGACACTTCACATCTACTTATACAGCGAGATGTTTAATATTGGTTGATGTGGCCAAGAGTTATTATTGCTGCCTTGAATGCAGGAGACAAGGGTTCAAATCTCAGTGTGCAAGTCATGATACATTTGCATACTCAT
This sequence comes from Trachurus japonicus, assembly GCF_045865225.1. Taxonomy (NCBI): domain Eukaryota; kingdom Metazoa; phylum Chordata; class Actinopteri; order Carangiformes; family Carangidae; genus Trachurus; species Trachurus japonicus. Next base: position 8,313,217 of record NC_140914.1, on the reverse strand, counting down.
GAATCTTCATATAACCTGGATTTTTCAATGAAGGAGAAATAGTAGACGTGTTTTTAGCCTCTTTGAGAGTTTTTTTTAAAAACTTTTTTGTAGGAAAGAAATTTTAATCAAAAAATACTCATAGCAGAGCATTTTTATGAATTTTAAAATGCCTCTTTCTTTAGGGGGACTTTAACTCAAATACACACATTTCCAAAAAAATGTCCACTGTCCCTTTAAGATAAAAGCTGGTGAATAAAAACACTTTCCATGAAACACTCATGTCAGTGAACCAGGACCGGGCTCAGACCCCGAGTCCACGCTTTTATATTGATGGCTCGTTCAAACCCACTGAATAACGACCTGAGGCTGAACTCAGTCACCGTTTTATTTTTTAGTTTAAATCTTCTTTTTATTTTAACTCTTGTCGACTCTTCCAGGTTTAAACAGATGGAAGAGCAGGAACACACACACACACACACACACACTCCTCCTCCTCCTCCTTAATGGACTTTTCCACTGTGTGTGTGAACCACAGTGCAGACTCTGTTTACAAGACGCTGCTCTGTGTTTTAAACACTCAAAGTGCTTCACTATCTAATTTGTGTGTGCTACCACTTTAATATTGGCTTTGTGTCCCGTTGGCCTCAATGGGCTGCCCCACTTTCATCTCTCCACCCCCCCCTCTCTCCCTCCCTCCCCTCCTTCCCCCCTCCTGTAATTTTGGCAGCCTCCTGTCGAGCTGGACCCGTTTCCTGGCCGCCGTCGAGCTCGCGGCGCTCTGTCGTTACACTGCTCCGCTCAGCTCAGCTCAGCTCCTCTGTTTAGCGTTTGTAAAGTCAGTCAGGAGGTTTGCAATTACGGCAGATTGTGCAGCGTAAACAAGGCGCCCATTCATTCATACGGACGGATACGTAACAGTCGAGGCCGCCGCTGTGACCTTTTGACCTGTGATCGGCGCTCTGCAGGCTCAGACCGCCGTCGCTCTCGAGTCTCGACTGTTTTCAAGTGTAAAAAACAAAAACTTGACTTTGTTTTTAAACCTGCAGCAGACGGATGAGTCTGTGCATCTTATGAAGACAAACATATCTGTCAGGACTTCTCTTCTTTTCTAGTTTAATGCTGCGCAGCGTCTCGTAAAGTGGACGTTCGTTAAAACAAGGAGATTAATGTGAATATTTGGCATTTAAACTGTTTATTTCTGCTCCTTCTGTTAATACAACGGCTGCTGATTCAACTAGTTTCTTCTATTTCAAACTATCACAGTTTACATTTTAGTACTACTACTATTACCACTGCTATTATTAGGGGCGGGTGGAGCCATTGATACAAACATATCTATCATATTTTGTGCAGAAATATTGTACTGATTCAAGGCCACCATGTTTTAATATTCAAATTGCTCACACATACTGATGAGTATTTCTTATGGCCGTGCTGTCTGCTTGATGATCCAGTTTAAAAAGAATAACAATAATTTAATCTGTCAAATATTTTTATTTTATGTATATCTGAAATCAAATTTTCATTGATGGTTCCATAGTACACTGATTTTCCTTGACTTTTTGGGTGTTTTATTCAAACCTATAGGATCTGTGGCCATTGCAGTGATGAGTCACACAACTGAAATGGTTTCAAAACAGTGACGTGACTAAATTTTGACTCAAAAAACATGGTGCATTTTTTTATCTAGTTAACCATAAAACCACTAAAGAGAGTGTAAAAGTGGACTGAACAGATGTAGAGTAGTTATTGGGTGATAATTTAATACTTCATGTTTTATCTTATTAGATAAAACAGATGTTGGAAGATTTTTCCTTTCAGGACATAATTTAATAGTGAAATGCACTTTATCGCAATATTTCATTTTCATACTCAGGTTATAGCAAAATGTTTAAAATTGCAATAATATCATATCCAGACTAAAGTATTGTGATGATATTGTATAGTTGTATATCACTCCAACTCTAACTACTACTTCTAATACTACTACTCTTAGTATTTCTACACTTCTACAGCTCCTTCAACATAACTTCTGATACTTTTTCAATGTTTCCTGAGGGAGAAAAAAGCTAAAGCACTGAAGAAAGTCTCGAATTTGAAACATAAAACATAGAATAAGATGTGACGTGATAAATGTTAAAGTCCTCACACACGTCACCGAGCATCAGTACGAGACGAAGTTTGTCGTACATCCAGCTGTCATCGTCCTGCCTGTGATTAAAATCAGCCCCCCGGCTTTTTATGTGGAAAACCGATCATCAGCTGACTCCTCCTGAGAGTTTAACAGTTTCAGAGCACGAGAGATAAAATAAGGCAGAGATAAAAGGAGTGAGTCTCTCCTCCTGCTCTGACATACTTTACAATCTGGATATGATCAGTTATATTGGTGGAATTAGATTTTCCTCTCCACCAGCGGGGGGTGGAGGGGTGGAGGGGTGGAGGGGTAGGGTGGCTTATCGTGGCTCCTTCTCAATCTTCGATCTGATTCTTCAGCGGTGGATTTGCATCCGTCTCAGAGAGAGATGGTCGGTCCAGCTGAGCGTTGGCAGCGCTGCCTCTGGCCTCGAGCTGGATTCCTCAGCTGTTTCTGATTAATTCTCAGACGAGAGTTGAGGAGACCCAGAGCAAAACCACAACAGAAGAAGAGGAAAGAAAGAAAGAAAAGAAAAGAAAAGAAAGTAGGGGAAGGGGAGAGGGAGGGAGGAACAGGGCAGGAGGTGGGAGGTGGGGAGTCGGGGGGGTTTAGCCGGGGGCGTTGATGAGAAGCTCCCACCTCCAGTTGATTCTGATTAAGTCAAAGGGAAACTGAAGTGTTTCATTAAAAGCTCGTCGACGGCTCTTTGAAGCCTGTCAGAGTGAATATAAATCTCTTTCACAGTCGGGCTGCATACTTTTTTTTTTTTCTCGCTGCATTTTTAACCACTTTAACATACGTGAAGAAAAAAAAAACACACAAGATCGTTATAGAAATACACATTTCACACACTTTAAACACTTTAAACATCAACTCTCTCTGAGGTTAAACTCTGTCGACAGCTCAAACAAAACAATATTTATAAATTATACTAGAAACAGAGTCAAAGTACTCAATCCCCTGAAAGTGATTGTGATGTTACAGTGCTACAGTCCAAATATATGAATATAATGAAACAGTGTACAGTATAATACAGTACTATAATCTGATTATTGTGCAATACGTCCACTGTAATCAGATTACAGTATAATATGTACAGGTTATTGCAATGGGATTACTGCACAATATGCACAGTATTGTAATCAGATTACTGAACAATATGTAACATATTATAATCTGGTTATTGCGCAATATGTCCAGTTTTGTAATCAAAACACTGAACAATATGTACAGTACCGTAATCAGATTACAGCACAATATGTATAGTATTGTAATGAGATTACTGCACGATATGTACAGTGTATTGCAATGGGATTACTGCACAATATGTATAGTATTGTAATCAGATTACTGAACATTATGTGCAGTACTGTAATCCGATTATTGTGCAATATGTCCAGTTTTATAATGAGATTACTGAACAATATGTGCATTATTACAATATATACAGTATTGTAAACCTATGAATGCACAATATGTCTATCATTATAATCAGATTACTGCATGATATTCTGTTGTAGACGTCCTGCATGTTAATTAACGAGTAGAAAACCTACTTGATATTTGTGTTGTATTGTGTCTCCTCTCAGCACCAACTTGTTTTAACATGTAAGGACTGAACCGACCTTTTTCCACTGTGCTCTGCGTTTAATCACCCGCTCATTAAGAGTCCCATCAGGATCACAGAGCTTCTCAATCAGCGGTAAACCCAGAGATTCAGGTCTGATGCACAAACACGGAGCGAGTGTGGGAAGCAGAGCCGTGCGCTGTGCCGTGTGTAATGTGTTTAGTGTGTATGAACGGCATGCAGACATCAGATACACATGTGCAGAAGGCCGACATTCAATCCGCTGATGCAGGTGTAACCGATCACATTATTGATGGCGTGAGGCTTTGACATGCGACTGGAGACTGGAGCTGCTGTTGTTTGACAAGCACACGTCAACCATGAGACCCAGTTTCTGCTCCAGCCCGGTAATTTCACGGCGTTTACAGTAGAGTACAGTTAAGTGCATTACCTCAGATGACTGAACGCACAACACGACAACATACATCATGTCACAGGCTCTAAAGCAGCTGTCTGAGCGTGTCACTGAGTAACAGATAGACTCTGACAGAGGGAGTGGGGAGTGAGCGCTGAGCAGCAGCTGATGGCGGCTGCCAGGAAAATTGCAGAGAGATTTCCAGATTCCACATCCACAAACAACACACTTGCCTCAGATATGTTATTACACTCAGAGCTTTTTTGCCTCTGCTGCTGCTGCTTCTTCTCCCTCTCCCTCTCTGTCTGCCTTTTTACGGCCTAGTCCTTGTCGTCGTCCTCCTCCCGTCGGCCACCAACCACACCCCGAGCTGCCGCCGGCGGTACAGTTTACCACAGGAAACATAACGCCAGTAAAGTGCCACTTGTGGCACGTGGGGGTTTGACCTGAGACGGCTGCAGCAGCAGCAGCAGCAGAGTCAGAGGAGGAGACGAGGCTGCAGGTCATGACTAACTCTCCAAAGAATGCAGAAAGCAGAGCAGACGGCTGTTTAATGTCGAGGAGGCCGCTGAACAACGAATGGGAGACATGTTGACCTGTGTAACGCAGGTGTAGCTCCACACATTAATAATGGCTGTGACTCATTTAGCTGCTCCTGCTCCACTCCACTTCACCGGGCGGTGCAACTCTAGTCTGGATAACGAACTGGCACAACTTACTGGGACACTGGAAATGGAGCAGGGCAGTGGTTAAAGGGACAGGTCAACATTTTTTGGGGGGGAGTGCCCTAATGGTGAATGTGCAGCTGGAGCCAGGAGGCAGTTAGCTTAGCTTAGCAGTAAGATTTACAGGTGCTGTAAAGCAGGTTTTTATTACCTTTGGACAGAGAGCGCCAAGTGTTTCCTTCTGTCCTCAAACTCAGCTAAGCTAAGCTAAGCTAACCAGCTGCTGACTGCGGATAGACGATGTTGTGCGTGGTCTAAAAAATGAATCACAATTGTGTACAGAAGGTGTATTTTTTAGATTGATGAACGACACTCCTCCATTCAAATGTAAAAAGAGTCCATATATAAACTAATAAAGTTCACACATGTATTTCTGGTGCTCACACATAGTATATTGTTTAGATTCATGTCATGGAAATCCAGAATTTGCATGAAAGTTAGTATTTTTTGGGGGCTTTTTGCATTTAATTGATAAGACAGTTGATAGAGACAGGAAATGGGGAGGCAGAGAGAGGGGGAATGCCATGCAGCAAAGGGCCAACGGGGGAATTGAACCAGGGCCGGCTGTAGCGAGGGCTGTGGAGAGGTAGTTATGGTAACACTTTATAATAATAAGTACACACTATGAAACAGTAGTTAAGCAGACTTCTTCATTTATAACACATGAATACTCATTAGTATGCAGGATAAACACAGTTAGTGCTTATCAATGATGAGTAAAACATTTTTAACTGTGTTTAAATACATACTAATGAGTATTCATGTGTTATGAATTAAGTATTTAATGCTTAACTAATGCTCAACAGTGTGTACTTATTATAAAGTGTTACCGTTGTATATAAATCCTAAAACACTTCTGTGAATGATCTGGTCCGACGCCACATGTTGTGCACAGACGTGAGAGTCAGTTTCCGTCTTCAGACCTCATCTTCAAACTATTTGTTTAATCTCATCAATCCCAATGATTCCTCTGCTTTTAGCTGTGGCACAGACCACAGAGGAGGAAATGGGCTGTGAAGACGTCATAGTATTTATAGTAGCAGTAGTACTAGTACTGCAGTAGTATTTCCACAAGAAGAAGCTAGAAACTAAATGTGATCCTGCTTGTGCAAAGTGAATTATCAAAATTACAGACAAATTAATGAGTAAAATTGAAGAGAAACATCTTTAAAATTATTTGTTATCATATAATACTTTCTGTTTTGTTTTGAAAAGCACGACATAAAGTGAGCTGCACCAGTATCAGTAGAGGTTGTACTGTCTTTAAATACATCCACAGAGGTGCTATTCACAGTAGCAGTAGTGAAATGACTCATGCTATAGGTATAGTAGTAATAGTAGAAGTACATGTCATGCTGACTCGAACTATTTTAATGTTCAGCTTTAGTTTCCAGATTAGTTCTGTCTCATTCAGTTTGTGGTCCAACCGGCTCGTTCCAGGAATAAACTGTGAGCAGATGTTTCTTCCTCTCCTTCGTCTTCATCTTCTTCTTTTTCTTCTGCCACTGAAATGTTGACACTGGGCAGAGAAGGAGCGAGAAGCTTGTGTGTTGAACACTGGAAAATTTGTAGGTCACTCTGAGTGAAAGCATCTGCTAAAACGAATAAACGTAAATGTAATTTATCCACTTTTCTGCTCTTACACTTCTACAAATCAAAGATGTTTATTATCGCCTGGTGCTCTGAGCTGCTGGTGTTTATCTGCTGTCACCGGTGGACGACGTGTGACCGACCGTGTGTCCTCTTGTCTCCTCTTGTCTCCTCTTTGCGCCGTCCCTGCAGCCGGGGAACTACCAGCGCACGGTGAAGCGGACGGAAGACTCTTTCCAGGCCTGCAACGACATCGTGGCGTGTTTCCAGGAGAGGGCTCGGGTGGAGCGGCAGTACGCCCAGCAGCTCAGCGAGTGGAGCAACAAGTGGAAACCGGTGGTGGACTCCAGTGAGTACAGACAGTGGTGGACAGTAACGGAGTAAATTTATTTACCTGACTACTGTACTTAAGTACATATCCAGAGGATTTGTACTTTACTTGAGTATTAGATTTCTTTGGTACTTATTACTCTTACTTGAATACATTTCCAAGACAAATATTTTTACTTTTACTCGAGTTAAAGCGATAGTTCACCCAAGATTGAAATTGCACTCATTATCTACTCACCCTCATGTGGACTAAGGGCTGGGAGAAGTTTCAGAGTCCTCCGTGGCTTCTCTGAGTTACAGGGGGTCTCGGCGTAGCAGTGCATGTCCATATAACGCTTGTTTGTAGCAGAAGCTCCTCTTCCCGGTTCGTCAAATTTGGACGAACTGGGAAGAGGAGCTTCGAGAAGCTTCCTCTACAAAAAGAAGGGGCTTCAATACAAGACGGACATCACATACGAGCAGCATGGAGGTATTTGGATGTTTCTTGGTGTGTCTTTTTGTTACGAAGACAGTTGGTATCCATTTGCAACCGTTATATTGACATGCACTGCTACGCCGAGACCCCCTGTAACTCAGAGAAGCCACGGAGGACTCTGAAACTTCTCCCAGCCCTTAGTCGACATGAGGGTGAGTAGATAATGAGTGCAATTTCAATCTTGGGTGAACTATCCCTTTAAGTACATTATCCAGAGGATTTGTACTTTACTTGAGTATTAGAATTCTTTGGTACTTAGTATTACTCTTACTTGAATACATTGCCAAGACAAATATTTTTACTTTTACTCGAGTTAATTTCTAGGAAGACTGAAAAGTACTCGTTACTTTCAGGTCTGCTCTTTTTTTTTCTTTCTAAAATACTATTGGACACGAGCTGTGTTTGTCAAAGATCTATACGTAAAAGCAGAAATACGTCATCCCTCCCCATAAGGATACCGCCAAAGTAGCCACGCTCTCGACTGCGTTTGTCAACTCAAAACTATACCGGGACAATGGCTGCATCAGGAGAAGAAAGAAAAGAATCCGCTGAGTCTCAGTCTGAATCTGATAATGATCCGGAGGAACTTTCAGAAAATCCTTGGCCTTATCTGAGTTAATTCTCAGAAACAAGAGTTAAAAGGTCCTTATAATGTATGCAATTACATAATATGTAATTCATTGATGTGAAAAATAAGAAATTTATACTCTTACTCTTACTTAAAGTAAATTTAAAAGCATGTACTTTTGGATACTTAAGTACCTTTAAAAGCAAGTACTTTTTTACTCTTACTCGAGTAACATGTCGACTGAGCTACTTTTACTTGTAACGGAGTAAATTTTGACCAGTAGTATTTGTACTCTTACTCAAGTACTGGGGTCGAGTACTCTGTCCATCTCTGAGTAGTCACTGACCCCCCCTCGACCCCCCGACCCCACCCAACACTCCCCTGAGCTGATTCTGTCTTGTACTTTGATTTACTGCTTCATCGAAATGGAGGCTGCTCCTGTTTCTAAGATATGAAATATAACTCCACTCCTCCTCCTCCTCCTCTTCCTTCTCCTCCTCCTCCTCCTCCTCCTCCTTCTCCTCTTCCTCCTCCTCTTCTTCCTCTCTCCCCTCCTCCTCCTCCTCCTCTCTCCTCCTCTTCCTCTCTCCTCCTCTTCCTCTTCTTCCTCTCTCCTCCTCTTCCTCCTCCTCCTCTTCCTCTTCCTCTCTCCTCCTCTTCTTCCTCTTCCTCTTCCTCCTCTCTCCTCCTCTTCTTCCTCCTCCTCCTCTCTCCTCCTCAGGTCCTCTGTATGGATCTCTGATGAAGGCCTGGCAGTGTTTCCTCTCCTCCGCCGACCGCCTCGCCTCCTTGCACGCCTCCATCTGTCGCTCCCTGGTGTCGGAAGACGGAGACAAGGTCAGGACCTGGCAGAAGGACTCGTTCCACAAGAAGCTGTTCGGAGGCTTCAAGGAGGCGCAGGACATCGATACGGGATTCGCACGAGCTCAGAAGCCGTGGGCCAAACGACTCAAAAAGGTCAGTTTCTTTTTTTTTTTATTCCTGTTTCTACACTCTTTTCTTAGTATATCTTTATTTATTCTTGCTTGTTTTCCATTAACCTTTCAGGAATTGCTCTTCCATTTGAGGCAGAACATTTATTAATTGACTGATTTAGGTTTTCTACAACCTATTATATTTTTAAAAATCATTTCATGGTTACAAATTTGAGTTATATGGTGTCATCTGAGAGTTTTCTCTTTGGATGACACAATCAAAACATAAGAAGTGGTTGAAGTGATACGATCACAAAGGCTCAGGGAGACAAGGACGTTGTTATATTGACTATTTCTCTCAATTATTTCTCTTATTTTATTGTTTTATTTATGAATTCCTGTTTAAAGAGAAGTAATTGCGATTGTTGGATCTTTCAATTGCATCGTTGTAGATTCATGTTCTGACCTAAATATTGTTCTGTTGCTGTTTAAAGAAGGTTTTTTGAAAGTAAAACTAAACATCATGTTCTTTCCCACAACTCCCCGAACACCCAGTCCTCTGCTGCTGCTGCTGCTGCTGCTGCAGTCGTGGCATTTTGTTGTTTGTTTTCTCAGAGCTCTTCTCTGTCACGTCCACAACTCACATTTCCCCCCCCACCCCAAGAGGCCCAGAAACTTCAGTGACCTGAACAGAGTAGAGGCCGTTACACCAGAAACCCACTTCCACAACAGTTTGAGAAGCAGCAGCGAGACTCTTGAATCTTTGCCGAAACATTTTAGAGAAGTCCCACGAGGACAAGAGGACGTATAGAGTTAAACACATCTGAGCATCTCAGGGAATCAATACTTGATGCAAACAAACAGTGACTGCAACATCTCATTAAGTAAATGGCCTCCAATTCAAGATCCATATACAGTATTCATACCACAGGGATCTAATGCATTGCTATTAAGAAATTAGTTTATTCTGGGCATCGCTCAGGTGCATCTCAATTTTCAAAATGAGCTTCAGGCTGAAGTGCTTCTGAGCGGACGGTACAAACATCTGTTGGTGCCGACAGTAAAAGGTGTGTCGTGGCTCGTCCACAGCTGGATAAAGCCAGGAGCGCGTACCACAAGGTGAGCCGTAAGGAGCAGCTGGCCAGGGAGCGGGAGGCGCACGCTCAGGGAAACCCGGACGTCGCCATCGAAAAACAAAAGAAGATCCAGGAGGAGAGGGAGCTGGCGCAGCAGGAGGCCGAGAAGGTACGAAAACACTCTCTCTTCTTTCTTTGATTAGCTTTTTTTTTTTTTTGTTAGTGGAGCTGTGAGTTTTCCATCTGTTTCACCAGCTTAAAGGGATAGTTCACCCTAGAATGATATTTCGCTTATTATCTACTCACCCTCATGTTGACTAAGGGCTGGAAGAAGTTTCAGGGTCCTCCGTCCCTTCTCTGAGTTACAGGGGGTCTTGGCGTAGCAGTGCATGTCCATATAACGGTTGCAAAGGGACACCGGAGCTCTTCGTAAAAAAACACACACAAAAAAACATCCAAATACCTCCATGATGCTCGTATGTAATGTCCGTCTTGTGCTGAAGCCCCAAATTGCGTAATTGTCCCGAAAAAATTTAAAAAGTCTATATTTTAAGCTTGTTTGTAGCGGAAGCTTCTCGAAGCTCCTCTTCCTGGTCCGTCCAAATCTCGCGTGATTTGCGCCGGCGTCAGTGCGGTTACTGCGAATCACGCGAGATTTGGACGGACCAGGAAGAGGAGCTTCGAGAAGCTTCCGCTACAAACAAGCTTAAAATATAGACTTATTTAATTTTTTTCGGGACAATTACGCAATTTGGGGCTTCAGCACAAGACGGACATTACATACGAGCATCATGGAGGTATTTGGATGTTTTTTTGTGTGTGTTTTTTTACGAAGAGCTCTGGTGTCCCTTTACAACCGTTATATGGACATGCACTGCTACGCCAAGACCCCCTGTAACTCAGAGAAGGGACGGTGGACTCTGAAACTTCTTCCAGCCCTTAGTCAACATGAGGGTGAGTAGATAATGAGCGAAATATCATTCTAGGGTGATCTATCCCTTTAACTTCCGAATTAATTTTTACCAGTGATTAAAGGCGTCCCGTGGAGTCTCTAATGACGAGTAGCTCCTCCACAGATCGTCGTTTGGTGGCAACAAAGACAGGGAGGGACAGGACTGCTGACTACATCACATAGACGTGAACCGTGAAGGCCTCAAAATCCTCTGGAAATTGGTTTTTGAAATGTTTTTATGAGGAAAAAAAGCTCACTGAAGTGACAGAGTCAGTGTAGTGGAAGGAGATGGGTGTTTGTGCGGAAGATTTAATTCATGTGTGAAGTAAGAAATGACAACTTCACTGGGCGAGGCCGAGGATCTTTTAATTTTGTGTATTTATTTAAGACTAAAACCCACATTTTCATTGGCTTTTGAATGTCTCTACAGTTTTCACATTTCACTTTTATCTCTTTATCCCTTGTGCTGCTCCACGTCTGTCTCAAGTCATTAGATAATTAATCCTTCACATTTTATGAACAGCACTTTGGACTCGGTGTTATATTGCAGTGGTTCTCAAATTTTTTTACATCAAGGACCCCTAAATTGACACAAATTAGACCACGGACCCCCACTGGACAAAATTTTGAAGCAAACACCAGACATATACAAATATTTCTTTTTTAGTCAATGTACATCATACATTCATATTAGGGCCAATGGCATGAATTTTTGGAGATATTGTAGAGAAATTTCTGGGAAAAAAGTGGTACAATTTCTCCAAAAACATTTATTGAACCGTAAGTTTCGCTTTTACCCACCACCTCTCTCCCTCGACGCAGAGGGGAGGGGGGGCGGTGTTTCGTACCCGTGCAGGGAAGTTGCAGTTTCAGCCGACGCGACCCTGCTCAGGCTGCGGCGGCAGCACCATTCATCCTATTAACCATTTTTCTACCATTGCAATGAGTCTGGAAACATTATTTTAAGGCAGAAAAACTCTGCAATGTTACTTTAAAAATTTTTTTTAAAAATTCTAGAAAAAAGGTGGTAAAATTTCTAAAAATAAATAAATAAATAAAATAAAAATAAGAAACCCAAAATAAATTAAAAAAAAAACTCAAAAAAAAATAAAAAAGTTTAAAAAAAAGTGGTAAAATTTCATGAAAATTTTGGGGACCCCCTTGAACCCTCTCAAGGACCCCTGGGGGTCCCCGGACCCCACTTTGAGAACCATTGTTGTATTGGACTGGATAAACTGGGCTGATGTACCTAATAAAGTGACTATTTGATTATTTGAAGAACATTTTTGAAACAGTCGTTCTAGTTTTAGGCTTTGACTACAGTAACCTTTAATATTTCTAATAAGTGTCTCTTCATGTCTAAATCTGATGACTTCAATGAGTCCATGTCTGATCAGCGTCTTCATGTTGACGTTTGCAGGTCCGTTCCCGCTATGAGAAGGTCCTGGAGGAGGTGAACCGCTACGCTCCTCGCTACATGGAGGAGATGGAGTCCATCTTTGACCAGTCGCAGGACGAGGAGAAGAAGAGGATCGTCTTCCTCAAACAGGCCTTCCTCTCCATCCACAAACACCTGGACATCACCAACAACGAGAGGTGAAGGCAAATGTGACTGAGTGATTTGGCAGGTCGAGTGTTGGAGTTTCTCCTTTAATTATCGCATTTTTAAAACATGAACATGACTTTTCTGACGTTTTTTCTTCCAAAACGCACCTACAGTAGCAACAAATCAGTGGCGTGAAAGGGGATTTTCGTCTGACATTGATTCAGTTACATAAATCTGCTGGTTCCTAACAAGCTCTTTTTCATTCACTATGTTATACAGTACTTGTTCTGTCGTCTGAAACAGAAATTAGACTGAATGAGAGCAGCTTCATTGTGAATTCAGCTGTATTGACCTAATGCCAAATGAGACGTTGCAGCATTAAAAAAGAAGCCATGTTGAGCATTACTGCTTACAATGTCAGACAAAAGGGCTGACTTTACATTTTATGTCAGGTTTTGTTTAATTTGGACACTGACAGACAACATATTTACACATTTTGTGTGTTTTTATGTCCAATATATTGATATAGCAGGTCAAAATAATAAAAAATTCAGCCACCTAGGTGTTGATTTACTAAAAAAAACACACCAAACATCAGCATAGTGAATATTTTATAATGTGGTATGTATCCGACCTGAATGATAATAAGATCTGGTTCAGTCGTGTTTCTGGGGTTCTTGACCTTGATTTGTTTAATTTGCTGGTTCCCCTGCTTGTGTGTGTGTGTATGTGTTAAGAGCTAAGTGTGTTAAAAATCAATAATTTGACTTAATTTCGCCCTAATTAAGAGCCTCCTCCCCCACCACATATCAACACATGAGCATTTCTCAGCGGCACACTTCAGCTCTAATAATGAAAATAACAGCAGAGACAACGACTCAATTACTTCAGTGGATTCTGCAGGAACCACAAGGGGATATTGGGTAGATGAGAGAAATTATATACTCTATTAATCTACTTAATTCTAAGGTAATATTTAAAAGGCTGTGGATGGCACTGCAGGCAGATTGTGTGCCAATTAGATGTTTAAATAAGCTTTTATTGCAGAGTAATCGTCAAAGAAACGACGACCACTCCATTAACCATCCAGATGGCACATTAAACATATATTCCTGCTCTTTGTGTTTTTATATTACACCGATGATGACGAACTATAAAGACAGACGAGCTCCACTTCAGTGAAAACAGAAACATTTTTCTGTCTTATTGTCTGATTGTTGAGATGTTTTACAACCACAAAAGAAACTATAACACTGGGTTTGAAATGTGGAGCATGTGTTAAGGTATAAAAGGATCCACCTGTGTTTGACGAGTCGGAGCATTTATTTACCACTCCAGGGAGTATTTTGGAAAGAGTGACAGCTGATGGATTAAAATCTAACTTTGATTTCTTGTGGTTCAGCGTGAGGGCCGTTTACAACGAGCTCCACAACACGCTGATGGGCATCGACGAGCAGGAAGACCTTCGCTGGTGGAAAAACACCCACGGGCCTGGCATGCCCACCGACTGGCCTCATTTCCAGGTAAATAATTCATTTATTTTTTTAAAAATCATGTTTTTTTATCCACTAAAGGTAATTGTTTTAATTTTCTGTTTGGTTCTCAGGAATGGACACCGGAAAAGAAAAACAAAAAAGGGAAGAAGGACGTGGAAAAGAAAGGAACAATAGAGAGGAGGTGAGTTCAGTGGTGAATGATGAGCTCTGTAAATGTCGATTTATCTCAGAGGACGTCGGTGTTTTTACTCTGATGTGATGATGTGCGGCTACTAGCTGCTACAGCTGATCCATCCGTCTGTTCCTGTCGTCTTTGTCTTTGTCTAGTGCGATGATCGGAGGAGTGAAAGTCAGAGCTCTGTACGATTACGTCGGTCAGGAGACGGACGAGCTGTCGTTTAAAGCAGGTTAATACACACAAACACACACACACAACAACCAACTGAGCTACACTGATGCGTGTTAAACAGAAACAGTGTGTAGCCTAGTTATGTATATATTAAATCTGTTTATAGATTTAAATTGTTCTGTTTTCTGAGCTGAATTTGTTAATTTGCTGCTAGTACTGTTCAGCAATCGATCAGTGATTGAAATGTGAATATATGAGTGATATCTGGCCAAATGGACATTTTTCTAACATGTTATAGACCAATAAAGTGATAAATTAATCAAGGAAATAATTTGCTGTGTAGTAGACGCACACATGGGACGACACCATTCAAATGCTTGGGGCTCCAAATATTGATCTACTTAGGATCACTGGTGTTAGAATATACTGTAGTAAATAATTATATACGTTTTATATATTGCACCTTTTATAACATTAAATGCAGCTTTGACACAGCTTTACATGAGGAGAAAATAAAACAACGGTAAAAACAGAAACTACACATTAAAAGCTGTGTCAGAAGTCCAAAAACTGAAAAAAAAGGAATATGGGGTAAAAAAAAAAAAAAAAAGCACAATGTAAGGATATAAACCATAAAGGCAACATAAAATAAATATTAATCTACAGTAATTTTGGATTAATTAACAGCAAGCATAAATAGGTTTCAAGCTGCTTTTTAAAATTATCAACAGATGTTTTTACCATCTAATCTCTCTAATCTATTAAATGGACGGTTAACTACAAAAACAATCTTTTAAAAACAAGTAATTTTAAAACAGAGAGCAGGGAGCAAATGTTTAAAATAAATATATTTTGACTAACCTGTGTGTTTCTTGCTGCAGGCGAGGAGTTTCTGAAGGTCGAGGATGAGGACGACCAGGGCTGGTGTCGGGGGATGAAGGACGGCGGGTGGGAGGGGCTTTACCCCGCCAACTACGTGGAGGTGGTGTAGTCGCTGCGTTGTTGTTGTCGTCATTGTCGTTACACATCCGACCGAGAGCGATGAATGAAAAAGATCCTGTTAACACGACATCGCTTCGTTTCACTGTGGAGGTCGCAACACACACACACTCCCCCCGGTTGCGTAACCTCTCGAAGGATTTTGACAAAATGTTTTAATATATACATTATGCATAGACCACTTGTACTGAAGCCATATGATAAGCAATGCTTTAATATGTAAAGAAAAAAACAACAAAACAAATATGCTGGACTCTAAAGGTACATTATATATATATATATAACGAGACATTTGGTGCTGAGATTGCATTACAGGACTGCTGCGTTATTTTTGAGCTACTTTATTGTGTTTACTTTGCACCTCGACACGTTGCTATAGAAACGCTCACAAAGCCTCACGACGTATGAAGAAAGTGACGCTGAAACTGTGATTACCATTAACCTGAAGCAGGTGGAGTCAGCTCGGTGGACGACGTAGTTTCGCTTTATGACCTGTGTTTCTTTTTCTTTCTCTTTTTCTTTTTTCTTTTTTGTGTGTGTGTGTCTGTGGTTTTAAAGGAACAGGCTGAAACTTTAGGAATGTGGTTGTTTTGGTTTCAAACCTCAGTTAGATAAAAAGAAAAAAAAAAAGAAGAAGGAGAAGAAGATGGAGAGGATGGATATCAGCTTTTATCTCTGTGTGTCAAGTACGGGGGGAAACCAGCTGGGTAACATCATCAACACATTCCAGGAACTCCAGCGTGTTTTGTCTACTTAAAGTGGCTTTAATCAATATTTTATATATTATTACAACAACATCTGGCAACATGTGGATGGAGAGGGTGAAGGGGTTCAATGGTAAAAACCCAGACAGACTCACCCCAGCTCTCTGTGAGGCCTTATCGGACACACGTGTCAGCTCGTTGTTTAGGTTTCCTCTTGTTTTGGTTCTTGCTGCTCGCCGCAGCCTCCATTCAGGCAGCTGTTTCCATCAGAAACGACAGAAAACCATCCACAGTACGTCACCAGCCCAGCACCAAACAACAGCAGAGACAGAGAGCAAAACAGCCAAAAACCAAAGAAAACATGGGACTTACATTCATCAGGTAGCCAGAGACAGAGATGCCTGTTGGATGTGTAGCTATAGTATAATGTATGGTGGCCTCTAATGGACAAAACACATACAGAAACAAAAGCACAGCATTAAAGAAACAGACTCCAAATCCAAAAAATGTGCTTACGTTAAAAAGAAAAACATACAAGCAGACATATAAACAGATAAATAAATAAAAAACTAAACTGAGTATGTTCTCTCTTTATGTGTCTTTTCCTTTGTGTTTCTGTTTCTTATCTTGCTGCATATTCCCCAGTTTTGTGTTTTTTAATAAGCTTTATGATTGTACATTTGTTTGCATGATGTGTTTTGTCCTCCGGGGGCCACCGTAGTTAAACGTGCCAAATGTTTTCACCGCTCCTGAGCGGCCAAAACAAGTTAAAGTCCTCCAGCCTAAGTAGCCTCCCACCCACCCATGTACAGTATGATATTCATCTACATGTGACCCATGAGAGCACACAAATGCCAGGCATAGGCTACTGGAGCTTTGTTGTCATGGTAACACTAATAAACATGCACTTACGTTTTTTTACACAGCAAACAAACAAAGCTCTCGCTGTGTAAAAATCTTTCTTAACCCATCCATCCACCCAAACTCCGACTCTGATCCTTTATATACGATAAATACCATGACTTGACTGACTGTTATAACTCACTACGACCACTAGAGGTCACCTGACAGGAAACTGAGGTGTCAGTCGGACCATAACTCAGGTGACTCTTGAATGCATCACCCAGATACAGCCCTTTAAAAATCATATAACCTATAATAGGTCGACTGACTGGTGTATAAAAGTTAAGGTAACAACATTAATTCTTTATGCTGCATTAAGAATGGAGTAAGACTGAAGCATCGACTCCCTAAGTGGCCTTTGCATAATCACAATAGTGCAGTCTGAGGCACTGATATGGAGAATAATGGACTTGGCAGAGGAGACGTTGCCCCACTTTAACTCTCAGCCTCTTTTGCCTCCTCTTGATTAATTATTTCTTGTACTGAGATACTTTGTTGTGCATTATCACTTATATAATGTGTAAATAAGACAGCTCTGGAGCTCCTGGAACAGGTTGTCCAGGGCTGGCATGTTGTGTTTAATCCAGCACCGAGGGAGGTCGGACCCTCTTTACCCTCGACAAGCGTCTTGAATCTCAGGGTGATCTTCTTCTTCTTTTTTGCATCTGAGCATCAGTGCTTCTGGGATGTTTCTGGTTCCAGAGTCTAAAAACTAAACGTGTCCTAGATGTGACGCTAGATGAAAACCAGCCAACCTGAGTCTTCGTCGCCTCCCTCCTCTCCATCAGATTCTCAGTTTGACGCCAAACGCTCACATCTCCCCTGCGTGTCGGCCTGTTCCTTTAAGATAAGTACCGGGGAACAAGTTGTTTTCCTGTCCGTCTGTTTTTATCTAATCGTCTGTTGCTACATCTTTACCAAAGTGAGAGACTGCTGGGTTCGCCTCGCCCTCGTCCTCAGCCTTCTACAGTATCTGTGCGTGTGTGTCATGTAAAAACGCTGCATATTCCCCATCCCCAACCTCTTTTTTTGTTTTTGCAAAGCGCCGTCTTTTGGAAATAAAAACTTAAACTGTTACACAACAAAAGACGTGTCGTTGGATTTGTGATGGAAAGAATGAAAGAGTGCGTGTGTGTGTGTATTTAAGACGTTTAAAGAATGAGTTGGTGCATGTGTGTGTGTTTTTTGTGAATCACCATGCCATCATCTTTTTGAGTCTTTTGCCTGTGGGTGTTATTACAAGTACAGAGTTGTCAGCTGTCACACACACACACACACACACACACACACACACACACACACACACACACACACACACACACACACACACACACACACACACTTAAGCCTTTGGTCCGTGTCAGAGGAGTGTGTGCAGGTCAAACGCTGCTCTTTATCTTGATGACGCCGCCACGGAGTCAGATGTATCCTGACATCAACACATGGCCGTCAGCCAAACACACACACACAGACACACACACAAACGTCAGTGTTTATGTCTGAGCGAGCCAATAACAAGGACTGCAATGCTAAATCTTGGTATATTGTTACACTTAGACACACACACAGAAACACACACACACAGGCTCTGACTGCTGTCGTAAATACAAGCGGACAGGAGGATGCAGAATATCTGTTTCCACAGCAGTAATGGAGATAATGATGTCAGCCTGGAAGGAATTTCCTCACCTGATGACAGTTTTCTTGCTCGTAGCGGACGACGCAGACGGATCCGTAATCACAAAGACAGTCTCAGCTGAGGCTCCACATCCTTCACTGTGAGGCACACACTCACTGACAAGGTACAGGAAAAACCTTCAAACTACAGAGTACACACAATTTACACTGGAAACAAGCGCTCTCATCTGCCTCACTCACTTCACAGGAGCCTTGGCAGCCACAGATGGACTAAGAGCTCAGAGTGAACACAATAATGTATTTAAAGTTTTACCTAACATTATAATATGTGATGTTTTGGCCATTAGGGAAGTGTCAGAATAAGGTAACACAGCACAAGAACCACAGATCCACACTATCATTTATGTGAAGTTGTGTTTTTTGGCTGCTTGGCGAACATATAGTGTGGTTTTTCTCCTCTCTTTTGGCTCTACTTGTGGTCTCCACCAGCTCCTGAGGGAAATTTCAAACTTTTTATAGCTGCGACGTGCTGCATTGTGTTCACCTGAGGGCAGGTGAGCAAGAGGACTGCAGCAGGTTTGTGAAGGTTTTTCCATTAAAAAACAACTTCTTGGTGCAGAAAGATCACTAACAGATGACTCCACAAAGTCAAGTTGTAGGTTCAGCTAGTAATTCATCATCAATAAATCTGAATGAGTCTGAATGGACTGATCTTATGTGAATTATGTTGTTTTTGTTTGTTTCAGCAGTTGCTTTAGTTATGTTTATGGTCCCTAAAGCTGCTCGATGTTTGCAGTACTTCCACTATCAAAAACTACATATAAAACATGTACTATCTTATTTCCTTGTTTCACTAACAATCCCATGTTATGTTGATATAATTTTCATTGAAGGAAAAAACTTCATATCAGAGTTTAATGCTCAATTCATCATTCATCAATTCATTCGAATCAGTTGTTTTCTTTTCTCCATAAACACCAGGCTGGTTTCCAATCCATAATCTGATCCATAATCCAAAATAAAGTCAAGTCTACTGTAAAAAGAAAAACTAAAACTGTTGTGAACAAAAATACCTTTTGTTAAACTTAAAGGGATAGTTCAACATTTTGGCAAATTGGCCCATTGCCATAATCCCTATAGTCATAGCAGTAGGTTCGTTACCTTTAATTGTTGGTGTAAGCTATTTTTAGAACAGCGGAGCAGAGCCGCGAGCTGCTCAGAGCTACGCTACGGAGGCTAATGGGATTTCTTGGTTTCCCCTGGTAAACTCATCAAATACACAATTCAACAACTCAAAAACGCTCTGGTGGACAAGTTGTGACCTGCACATTCACCACACTATGAGATAATAACAGAACGTTACCAGACAGAGTTGTTTTAGAGGTAAATTCATGCAAAACCACTGATGCGTGTTCCCGTCTGGGGCAGTTTTTTCCGGCAAGCAGTCTCTGAATTTACCTCTAAAACAACTCTGTCTCGTAACGTTCCGTCTTGTCCACAAGAGCGTTTTGGAGTTGTTGGATTGTGTATTTGATGAGTTTGATGCCCCAACAATTAAAGGAAACGAACCTACTGCTATGACTATAGGGATTATGGCAATGGGACAATTTGGCAAAATGTTGAACTATCCCTTTAAACTTAATCTCCAATGGTAGCTGTAAAAAGTTCCCAGCAGGCACCACATGCTCATGCAACGTGATTTTGGTTACTTCCTGTTGTCTTCCTCATCAGACGATGTCCTGAGATTGAATTTCAGGACCTGACGTCCAAACCTACATTCAAACAGATCAGCATCAGACTGATGTCGGCGAGCAGCTGTTTACCTGCAGGCTGAATGAAGATACGGCAAAACTGTAAGTGGCTGACTGACCGTCCAACCACTGTCTCTTACGGATCATCCCTGCACTTCAACATGCACCTACACTACACTACTGAGCTTTAGTCACACGCTGTGGGGAACGAAGGAGCCGGCTCACACCTCAACAATCCGTCAAGAAGAAATTCACAGACGAATAAACCCCCTGACGACACCTATAAACGCACTTTATCAGGAGAAGCGGTTCGGAGGCCATGGGCGCTGGTCGAATGGCAAGTGGGAAAGTCACTTTGTCATGAGTCATCCTTCATCTTATTTTGAACCGGCAGCAGAGTACATTCATGTGGAATGACAAAGCGAGTCCATGACCCGAGTGCTCGCTTCCCGCAGCGAGGTGTCCTGCCAGCTCTGTTATCCAGTAGACTTTATTCCGACTTGGCTCCGGGCCACAGAGGCCCTTAAAGAAAAAGGTTATCACCGGTAAACACACCGCCGTCCAGGACCATCACACTAATCTTCAGAGGAGGTAGTTTCAGGATGAAACCAACCCTGATTCATACTTTGATAAATGTAGAAATAATGTGAACGGTGTATGATAAGAAACAAATCATGTAAAAGTTATGAGCTCTCACTGGACTTTTTTATTTTTTTGGATTTGGCAGCTCCACCTGCGCGCCACTTTAGACACAACACAGAGGGTTGTAGCGTCGGCTGCTGCAGGAATTTGATCAGCATCCAGAGCTTTGATGTCTTTTTCTGTCACATTAGAGGCTAAAAGGGGAATGAGTTGTTTTTATGCTTCAGTTGATTTAAAAGGAAACGACTTTACCCAGAATCCGTTTAGTTCTCTGCTAATGTCCTGTTTGACTCCAAGTGCCACTGACTGCGAGCATCTACATTCATTATCTATCTAAGGAAGTACATGAAGAACATGCAAACCACACACAGAAACGTCATGAATTTGGTTTTCTGGGTTGTTTTGGTGTTGTTTACTTTGAGGATGATTTAGTTTATGTTATTATTTTAGTAGCAGGTCACGTCATTATGGGCGGGGTTTAGCACTTAAATCCACCTGTTGCTTTTCCTTCGTTTCAGAGAGAGAGAGGGTGAGCGTGGGTTGCCATACTTTTTGTTGACTTCAGACTTCAGACAACTTTATTTATCCCCGAGGGGCAATTCAGTTCAGCAGACTCAGTTTCGTTAAAAGACAGTAAAAAAAAAAAAAAGAAGAAGAAGAGGGAGACAAACAAATCCATGTCGGGCAATCAGTCTGTGGCACAGACTCTCACAGCACATCAATAAATAAATAAATAACAGAGTGATACATAGCACAGTAAATAACAGTAATCACAATAAATATAAAGTGCTTCTTCATTTCACATACTACCATCGAGGTTTAACAACCGCTATATTTTCCGTTGTTTTTCGTTGATCACTGTGATTACTTTGGTTTAGTTTGTACACTTTAACTTTGATCCTTAGTTCTGAAATCTCATCGAGTTTCTTTTTGTTAGCACATCTGACATTCGGGCCCATGCTTAGCCTCTCAGCGGTTCTTTTAGCTGAAGTCGCTAGACCTTCAGAAACCTCTTGCCAGGAGGAAACATAACTAACCACAGCACCACTGTACAGCCCAACAGGCATCTTTTAAAAGACCCTACGAGGTGCTTTCCAAAAGCAGGAATGCACATGATAAGATTCACACTAAAATCCACCCATTAGCCATGCTGCTTATCTGTGCATGCTCACAACAAATCCCAGCCGACATAGAGACCAACAACATAGAGGCAAACAAAGCACTAGCTATAGAGTCACCAGTTAACCTTGTGTGCATGCCCATGAACTGTGAGAAGAAGCTGAAGAACCCACAGAAAACAGGTTATGCCGACAAAGAAAGGTCCGTGACCCGGGGCCATCGAACCCAGAACCTAATTGCTGTGAAGCGACAGTGCAAACTACTGCACCGCCATAAAACCAAGAGTCAATAAAAGGCTGTGTGACAGAAGTGAGCCTTAAGAAGGGATTAAAAAGAAGATACAGAGTCCCAAAGCCAAACAGCCTGAACGGCAAAGCAGTAAAAATCCTAAAAATCAACTCTTAAACTCACAGGTAACCAGTGAAGGGCAGCCGGCATTAGAGTGATATGGGCACCACTCTTAACACGGAGTAAAAGTCTGGAAGTAACGTTCAAGTGTGAATCAAGTGCAGTCTTTGGATATTTTGTCCAATCTTCCAATCCTGATAAGACGACACCATATACGACCTTTTATGAATCAGCAGATGAAGTGGGGATTCTCTACTTTGGTCACCAGAGCATCAAAAAGACAGATCAGAAATGAAAACACCACCCAGGTCGTGAGCCTCTTGCTGTTTATGCTTGTTATAGGCCAGGGCGTTGATTATTGATGCTGCTGGTGCTGCAGCCTGAAGGGGTAATGAGAACCACCTCTGACTTGTGGAGTCATTCGGCTGCAGGAAATTATTGAACATTCATATTCTAATGTCTAATGCAAGGCAGCACAAGATGGAAGCAGGCTTTTCATACTGCAACTGTGCTGCAGTGTAAATAAACACACACACACATTCTCACATACACAGATGTTTGTTGGTCACAAGAATAATGAGTGGAAACAGCTCATTTGCATGTTAATGGTCTCATGATATTCACTCTGATGCCACTGAGCTCTCGAAATTCTCCACAGTGTCGGATATTGATCTCAGTGAGGTCGACATCTGGACACACACACACACACTCAGAGCAGAGAGAGAGAGAGAGAGAGAGAGAGAGACGACCCCTCAAACTCACTTTCTTTAAGTCATGCTGAGGCTGTACTGAGGTCAGTGGATACTTCTCAGTAGCTCTCACTTAAACACACTGTATGTAACTTCTAACAGAGGATGGCATCGGGTGAAGTAATATAAGAAGACATTAGAAGAGTCTTAATATAACAAGACATTAGACACAACATCATGAGGCGTAACAGAGACATACAGTAACAAGACACAACTGCATTAGACATAACATGAAGAGACAAGGCATAACATAACCCGACCGAGACACAACATAACATGACATAACGTAACATGACAAGACATAATGTAACATGACAAGACATAACGTACCATAACAAGACATAACGTAATATAACTTAGCATGACAAGACATAACGTAACATAACAAGACATAAAGTAACATGACAAGACATAATGTAACATGACAAGACATAACGTAACATGACAAGACATAACGTAAAGACATTATGTAACATGACAAGACATAACGTAAAGACATAACGTAACATGACAAGACATAACGTAACATGACAAGACAAAACGTACCCTGACAAGACATAACGTAACATACATAACGTACCATGACAAGACATAAAGTAACATGACATAAAATGACATAACGTAACATGACAAGACAACATGACAAGACATAACGTAACATGACAAGACATAACATAACAAAAAATAAGACAAAGAAGAAAACATTGAATATAACAAGACATAAAGTAATATAACAAGGCAAGAGACCACAACACTGACACCTGCATCAGAGATGAGTGTATACCATGATTAAAACAATGTATTTCTCCGTGTTCAACAATTTCTGGAAACTTTGGGGATAATTCAAGTGCCCAAACAAATATACATAACATACATCTCTCCATTTAATTACATAAAGTCTACATTTTCTGCCTCCTGACACAGATCACACTGTGGTTTTGATGCTTGTGTTCTCCAGCAGAGGGCGCTAAGAGATCAGCCGCTCCACCCTGAGCAGGCCTGCCTGTCTGGATGAGAAATACATGTATGCACGCTGTGGTGGTGGCAGCATAATGGGAAATGTCTTTATTCCCTCATCTCTCAAGCAGTGACAGGCAGAACTTTAGGTTGCCATGGAGAGCGCTGCTGAAAACGGGGCGATAATTAACAGAGCCAGAGAACTTGGCTCAATGACTCATTACATTTGGTGAAGTTAATGAGGAAATCACACAGCTCCTCGAAGGCAAACGACTCTGTATATAATGTGTACATATAATAAATGTTTCAAGTAACATCATGAGGTGGATATTACTGCACACACACACACACACACACACACACATGCTGCTGCGTCCCGCTCCTGCAGGGCTAATGATGGGCATGTATGTGATCTACTGTACCCCAGTCTGGATGTCAGGAGGAGTGCTGCTGGGAGTGTGTTTGCACGCTTGTGTGCGTCCATCAATATGTGTGTGCGTGTGTATATAAATATAAATAAGTGTTGTGGAAATGACTCACCTCCTTGTCATGGAGACACAAGACATATGAACGTTTCTCAGGCTGTCTCACACACACTGTTGCCTTGCCTTCACTGTGAGGACATGCACTCGTTGACATAATGCATTCGGACTAATAGAGGCCTAACACTAACTAACACACTTAATTCTCCTCCCTTACGCCAAAACCAAGTCTTAAAGGGATAGTTTAACATTTTGGCAAATTGGCCCATTGCCATAATCCCTATAGTTTTAGGAGTAGGTTCATTACCTTTAATTGTCAGTAATTGGCGGGGAGTAGTATGCAAGATTTCCATGTTTCCCTCATCAAACTTAATACACAATCCAACAACTCCAAAACGCTCTCATGGACAAGTTGTGACCTGTACATTTGCCACACTATGACATAATTATGTATAATTATATAACATTACGACATCACCCCGCCCAGCAGCCATGTCTGAAATGTAGTTTCGGTTACACATTTGCCGAGAAAACAACTCCCTCTCGTAATGTTACATTATTATCTCATCGCATGGTGAATGTGCAGGTCACAACTTGTCCACCAGAGCGTTTTGGAGTTGTTGGATTGTGTATTTGATGAGTTTGATGAAGGAAAGGCTACCAGGCGCTGTGCAGAGCTCACGTCTCTGCCCCGCCGATCTAAACAGCTTGCACTGTAACAAACCTACTCCATGACATACAGCGAGCGTCATCGGCATCGAAATCTGGCGCGAATGTGTCCTGATTTGCAGCATGAGGATTTTATCGCTATTCTATTGGTTCAGAATCCAATCAAATAATTGAGGGACGTAAACAAACTTCTGGTGCTATTTTTAGATTCTTGACACATCCTGGTTGCTGGTTTTGACATCTTGGAGTATCTTTTTTGATTTTATTTCAATGCAGTTCTCTCATATTCTCCTCTCTCTGGTAACTAGCTTGTCAACAGGAAGCGCGGGGTGTACTTTTTCAACCAATAAGAAGTGTTTAGGGGCGGGACACGGCCGCGAAATGTCGTCCAGATAGAGTGCCGAAGCGGAAGCAGCCCCATGGGTCTTCAATTCGAAAAAAGTCTCCATACAAATGAACGGGACTCCAAGATTTATTTCGTGATCCGTTTGAATTGTGCCATGACAAAAAAATATGTCCTCTACCTGTTTAAAACATCACGTTTCATGCCGAGAAATCAGCAGTTTATCGTAAAACGGCAACAGAAGAATGTATTTTGTGTGACGACGCTCTACGGACTACAGATCTGGTGTCCCACAAAATATACGTCACCAACTGACACGGGAAAGGGCGGCATTTGGTGTGTGACGTCACCTACGCGGCCTGTAGTCTTTCTGGTTATGGACTCTTTGGAATTTTATTTTACAATACGTTTACAACAAACTGCTGGACAGGTAGAGGACATACTTTTTACAATTCAAACGGATCACAAAATAAATCTTGGAGTCCCGTTCATTTGTATGGAGACTTTTTTCAAATTGAGGACCCATGGGGCTGCTTCCGCTTTGGCACTCTATAGAGACAGAGCGAGCAAGTTTTTCAGGGTTGGGTGTCATTGATGGACAGAGCGATGTCGCCCGTCAGGACAAGCTGATTGAAAACTAACGCATTCTAATCACAATGGCAATAGGCGAATTTGCTAAAAATTTTGAAATATCCCTGTAACCGCCCCTCCTGAAAAAGCCATTTGAAGTCATAAGAACTGGCCCGAGTGTCCTCACACCCATAGAAACACATGCACACACACACACCAGCTCCTAGCTCCAGATGTACTTTCCCTCTCTCTCTACCTTAAACCCTCTCTCTCTTTATCTCCCCCCCTCCATAAGCTCAGGCTGCCCTCAGGAGGCTCCTGTCCCAGCTACGGGGCCAACAGCAGCACCAGGGCTCGGGGACGGGGGGGGAGGAGGGGGAGGGGGGAGGGGTTTAACACTGCAAACCGAGAAGAACATGGAGGAAAAAAGCCACCCAACCACCTGTAGACCTGCCAAGTGCACTTAAGCACAAACCGTCTCTCACAATTTGTCTCAAGGATGTCTGCAAAATCCCACTTGACGCTCCGGCTTAAACAACACTGAGGCCTCCACCGCTGATGCTGCTGCTGGTGGTGGTGGGAGGAGAGGAGGGGCAGGGAGGGTTGCTTCTGTCCCTGGAAACACAGCGGTGGCAGCCGGAGCCGGAGCGCCAACGGTGCCAAGAAGAGGCTCGGCAAAGCAGAGCAGAGCGGGGCAGCAGGCTTTAGGCCCCGAGCACCAGGCTGCAGGGGCCGCTCATCTGCAAAGAAGAAGCAACTAGCAGTCGTCCAAGGAGCGAGGTGAGCCAACGTCCTCCCCCCTCCACATCCCCACGCCCTCGCCCCTTTTTGGCCTTTGCGTGTATAAGCAAGCTTTTCATTTTAAACTGCCCAAAAATAATGAGCAATCAAGAAAATGGTTATTCTCGCATTTCAATTAGCCTAATTAAAGAGAGGGCAGCGGGCTACTCAGAAGAATGGCAAGTACTACACTACAGTACAGTGTATTTTGGTAAGTGTGTGTGTGTGTGTGTGTGTGTGTGTGTGTGTGTGTGAGGGAGTGAGAGACTCTCCAAGGGGTTCAGCTGGAACACACTGCATCAGCAGTCAGAAGGAGAAATTAACCATTTGCTTTCTTATCTGCAGCCCCGGAGCAGATACACAATCTGGTCGAAGCGGCCGGCAGCCGGAGGAGACGCACAGTCACACAGCGGCTCCATCAATGTGCCATTAATCATTTATACATCTCTGATTCTGTGGTCTCAAGTGTTCATTTATCCAGTTTGTACAATAACACCACCGGCCAAGGATGTGCTGCTCTATCTCTGACTGTCCTCATCAGCTTGTGTGTGTGTGTGTCTCTCTCTGTGTGTGTTTGTTTTTATTATTGATGCTGCTGTGTGTGGATGTGACGGAGCAGCTGGCAGTGAGATGGTTAACTGTAAGTTCAGCATCCAGTCTGACAGAGAGAGCCAGATGGTCATGTAGAGCACTTACAGTGACACGGGCCGACACAGCTCCCCCTGCTGGAGCGCACACACACACATAATATACACACATACTGTATACACACAGTCCCATCAGTACCTACACACAAACACACAACTCATTTGTATGCAAACACACACGTGAACATCTCTGGCAGATAACAGCACTTGTGATTCCCACGTCATTTACCCCCACACCCCCCTCGTCCTCCTCCACCTCCACCGCTCCGTCTCTCACTTCCTCGTACCTCCTCTTTCCATTTCCCTCGGTCTCAGTCTGATGGCCAGAGTTAATTGGCTGCTGTCTAATTGCTGCTCATTAACTCGAGTAACCAAACATGTGAGACGCAGCAAACAAAACCCCCCCTTCCTTGTGCTCTGCGCTGTGTTTTTGTAATTCCCACTCCAAGTCGTCCTCGTCCCTGCTGCTGCTTCTTCTGCCTCCTAATGGCATTCTGCACATTACCTGCTTTTGTTTGTCGCTTCATCTTTCAGTTTGCCGCTCCACTCACCCTGAACGGGAAAACATCTGAAAGACAGGGATGAGTAAGTTCAGTGCCAAACCAAATAAACACAAAATAATATAATATGATAGTGTGGTAAAAATGAAAAAGAAAAAAAAAAGGAAAAATCAGGTTATAACAGCCTTGAAAGACGACACTCATTTCTTTTTATGCTGCTTTTCAGTACTTTACTGTCACGTTTAAATCACTGTAAATCCCTTTTTTACTTCTGCACACCCCCGGTAATCTGCAGTTAAACTGCTGTTAATTAACTGTTGACCCACATTACACTTTTCATTAAGTTTTCTTTTGCACATTGCAGTTAATTCATAGTTAATTTATGTTAATGTCTTTTGCACATTTGCATTTTTGCATGTTGGCCCCACACTGTGCATTCACCTCACGCATTACTAATTTCCCTGTGGGGGATCAATGAAGTTTTTTATTTTTTCTGATTCCGATCTATTCAATATTACAATCTTTGCTGTGTAATCTCCTGCCTCTGTATCGTGTTTTTGCTCTCGCGCAGGCATATGTATTGTTGTTACACACATCCTCGAAATCCTCTTGATGCATGCAAACACCCACCCACATGTACAGACACACAACATCAGAAAGGCCAGCCTCCTCGCCCACACCCTGTTGGCATTTGGCAGGTTCTCTATATTTGGGTAGAGCCCCTCCCTGGAGCCCGCCGTTCTCAGCTCCCCTCCCTATTTAATCTATCTTAGAAAAACCTCAGGGGTTTAATTCCTCTCTCAAGGCAAAGTGCTTTGCTGGCATGGCAGCCAAATCCATACACAAGGAGTGCATCAAGCTTTAAAGTGGACATCTCAACAGCGGAGCAGTTTAGTCGGAGTGACGTGATATATGGACCATGGTGTGTCACCGTAGGGCAGGAAGAGAAAAAGGGAACAAAAATTGGTCTGGGGCTGCTGCTGTCCTCGGGGGGCTGTGGAGGACTGTGGTGCGAAACTGAAAAGAGCAAGGTGGAATATACACAACAGTTATACACACAGACACACATATATATATATAAATATACACACACATACACACACAAACCTTGTGATATGCCAAGAAAATTATTTACTACTCAAGAGCAGGCCCTAAATGATTAGATTAGTCTCCTGGCTTCATGGCTCCTGTAGTGCAGAGAGCGAGACAGGATGGGATGAGACGTTACTAATGTTGGAGATACACAACACAAGACACGACTGAACAGTAAAAACGATAAGTACGAGAGCAGGAAACGCAGAAGTGCACATCTCGAAAATAGCACCAAAAAAAAATCAACTTTACCACCCCCACCCCCCAAACTTTCCAGCCTGGAGTGAGTCAGACGTTTTTTTTTTTCTCCCACCACCACACACAGTGACGTTTGCAGGCAGCCCCCAAAAATATTCATAACTGAGACAAAAAATCACTCACTGAGACAAAAATATACATCATCCAGTCAGAGGATTAGAGGCAAGCAGAGAGGACTGGTAGCTCCGGCAGGTCGGCCAAACTAATCATCAATTAAATTAAGTACAACAGGACTTCAAGTGATTTACAAGTAAATGCAAAACTTGCAAGGGAAGCTAATGCAGGCTAGAGTTTAAAGCAGTGATAATCAACAATTTCATACTGTGTCAATAACATGACAATGTAAAAAGGACCAACATAGATAAACTCACAGAGACTCATCAATTGGAGATTTATGATTTAGATGTGGGGCCCAAAGTTTTACATGGCAGTGTTTTTTGAGCCACAGCAGCTACTGTCAATAAAACAGCTCTTAAATCCACTGTACATTTACCTGCTCAGCACCAAACAGCAGTCAGACACAGTTAGCAGATAGCTGGCGAACACAGAGCAGCTGAAGAGACAGATAAATCCCTCAGGATTTAATGGGGAACAAAAAGAGAGATAAAGGAAAGTTAAAATCATCAGGGGGGCCGCAAACACAATGCTGAGCAAATGATATGCTGCTCCGTATCTCTTCAATGTGTGAAATAAATAAATAAATTCATGCTTTAACACGAATATCAACTAAAAAAACAATGATATGTTCACAACTTCACACTGTAAATCCCAAGTTGCTGGCTCAGCTCAAAGGTGAAGTAGAAAAGACTTGCACACAAAACTTGTAGTTAAGTACTGAACACAATAGCATGAAAGTTTACCTGACACATAACAGCTGTCTCACATGACCTTTGTTTGACTCGAAACTGATGTCAGTTCAACAGCTGTCGGCAGGAAGCGGCTGGCTCGCAATGTTTTCACATGATGCACCGATGCGAATGTTCAAATTAAATTAATTTTGCATCTATTTTACAGGTTTAAAAAGGTTATTTGAGAACACTTTACATGCTCAAAGTAATTTCACACCAAATTTTCCAGCATGAAAAAAACAACTGAAAGCATCTTACATTCAACTCAAAGTTATCACTAAATTAAAAACTAAAAGTGTTTCTCCAGAATCATTTTCCATCATAGCTAGATACTGTATTTGTTGCTGTGACTAATGTGTAGCCTATTTAAAGTTTAAATCAACTTACTTATGACTTGCAACAATCAACACAAGCAATGGATAAACACTAAGAAAGAAAGAAAGAAAGAAAGAAAGAAAGAAAGAAAGAAAGAAAGAAAGAAAATATTGTGTCTTATGTAAGCATACAACATCAGAAAATATTACTTTTTTGAGACACTTTGCCCAGTGCTTCGTGGAGCTTCGGGTCAACGCCACTACAGCCGAGTGAGCCATCTTTCCAATCAAATAAGATCTCTGATGTAGTAAACTTAACTCACAGTCGGTCGGACTCGGACGTTGCCCCCGATACCGGACAGTTGATCGCACAAACATGGTGTAAAAGCCCGGGAGAAGGTCGCAGTGTCCCGGCCCTGGTTTATCTGGAGATCGGCGTGATGAAGAGGAGGCGATAAGAGTATTTATTTTTTTTAAACCGGCTGGCCGCGGACTGTACACAACACCGGCGGAGTTCAGTTAACGGCGGCCATCTTGGTTGTTGTCAGTTTGAAAAAAAGGCGCGAACGGTGGACAGCAAGTCCCCGGATGAAGGCACCTACACACAGGTAGGTACGGTAGGTAGCCTACTAGTGTCTTTTTTGCACTGAAGGCAGCAGTGGAAAGGGTAAAAGTAGTGTTTAATTTAGAAAGCATACTGAGAGCAGATTTGAAGGAAGTCATGAAGCATCTGTTTGAGTTTATACATAACACTGGATTAATAGGAAGATTGTGTGTTGATGTTGTGTTTTTTTTGTTTTGTTTGACTGACTGTCTACTTTCTTGTCCTACACTCCTGCTCAGTAGGTGGTGGAAGTAGCAAACTGCCAAATCCCAAAAGAAGAGGAAGAAACAGCTTCTTTTTGCTCTGGTTCTTTCCAGTCCTGTTTCCCGTTCACATGACTTCCTGTGAGCCTCAGGTGAGCGGCTTCTACGTTTGTTTGTTCCTTGGTTTACTCTTCATAAAGCTGTTGTTTATCATTTCACTGTGGCAGTGATTTAGCCCAAGATCTGGGTCCCCTTCCTTGGCCCCATCGTGACTAAACACAGCATAGAAATATTTCTGTGTGAGTAATTTATTAGGAATAACCCACTGAGATGTGCAATGTCATTTTCAAGGCTGCCCAGAGCAAAAATATAAAAGAGTATTACAGCTTTGACACAATATCACACAAAAGAGGTGTGTGAATATAAGCCTATGTGTCATCAAGTGGGAGGGAAACACAAAGACTGGACATACAGAGATAATTTTTTTCTCCCAATATAAAGGATCTTATAGGCTACTCATATTATACATTTCAGATGGTCACAGAGTGAGTGAGCCAAACTGCAGCAATCTAGTTGAAAACATACCCATGAAAGTAGTACTGACTGGCTTTAAAATGTCATAGTATTAATGTGGTCTTCAATTGGAGATGTTCATTTAGCCACCTGATAAATGAAAATGCAATATCTACTCTCCCTGTTCCTCTGATTTTCTCTCCAGCAACTCCTAAGGGAAATATCTGCCTCTCATCTGGCTTTAAGTGTTGACTATGCTCACCAGCTGGTTGCTTTTTTTTTTCTGTCTATAGTGTCTGGAGATGTCACAGAAGTGAACCAAAAAGAAAAATAATGGAATAAAGAGTGAAAAGCTAAGTAAGGACTTAGTTACCACAGATGACCCCGTTTTTTAATTCACTTAGCCATGAAAGCCTGAAAGAAATTTAAATTTGGAATAGTTTAATCATAAAAAAGTAAAAAATAATAACAGCGTCCAAAATGGTAGATGAATGGGTAAATTATGAGTTAATGTCTCGAGATTTTCAGCCCCTCTGAGATCCTTTTCGAGCTGTTCCAGCAGCTTTACGAGTGCACAATCTATGTGCTGCCTCACCAAATGTTCCTCTTGTAAATGGCCAACTTGGACAGTAAATTAAACAATGAAAGCCTGTCTCTATGAGCAGCACTCAGGACACCCAGTGCTCAAAAAATAACACAAAGGATTTTTTTTGACAGTTTTCTGAAAGACAGCACGCTGCCCCAGATCCAGAAATGCCAGGAAATAGATGGTTTCCGAAGCTCAGTGCACTTTCATCCACTCTGCAGCCCCCCCTCCGACCTCAGAAGTAGCAGCTTGTATAAGACTTTTTAAGACATCCGCCACTAGCTCCTGCCACTGGGGTTCACCAGAGGATTTTGAGGTTGACCCTAACACATACTGCATACGGGGCCTGTCCAAACTGCTGCAGGCTAAGGGCAGCGAGGTTGGAAAAACCCCCTGAAGAGCCCAACTGAGAGACTGGACTGACCTCGCTAAGTTAGCTGGAGGCGTCCTCCGCCAGATGTGACTGTGCTGGCTGGTGATGCCGCAGAAAGAAAAGATTACTGAGTTTTCCTCCAGTGAACCTGAATCTGATCAAAGAAAGAAAGAAATAAATGAAAACTAATAAATAAGGTAAAAGGAGCAAATGGAATCCACTGATGAGAAATTTAAGTGGGTGATGGCAGTGGCTGATGGGTGAGGGGGAGTCACGACAAAGAAAATAAAGAGCAAGAGAAGAAGAAGCGAGAGACAGCTAGTGAAAAAAAGGGAAAGAGGGAGAGAGGAGGAGAGGTGGGCGATTGGTCCTATGAGAGAGTTGTCATGGTAACAAGTGATCATGATGAGGTTGAGAATGATCAGAGAAGACTTTTGGAAAGAAAGTGCAAATACATACAGATGATACGTAATCACATTAGACATGAAATGCCAATACAGGACTGAGTTAGGTCAGAGCCGGCTACGTGTGATGGAAGCTAATTGAAAAGTTAACTTTTGAAGTTGAGTTGCAAAGTTCAGATTTAATAAAAAGAATAAATAAAACACTCAATTTACATTGGACTAATCTGAGGTACTTAATATCAACTCTCAGGAGAAATACGGTTTCATTAAATAATCAAAAGCAAATTAAGTGGGTTGTTTGTGCTAATCTCTATCATCAAACTATATAGTTGCATTTGCAATCAGATATAATTATATTAGCAGGCACATCATATCCCCTGCGGAGTTTCCTTTCTTTTTTGCCATGATTTTAACGGGTTAAAACACATTCACTTAACCTTTCATGTGTAATCCAAATGCAACAACAAGGAGGGAGATGCATTACTTTCCTGTTGTGAAAAGATACTTGTTAGTGTAGTGTCCAGAGAAGAGATTGCATGAGATGTGCTGTACAGCTCATGACAGACGTGTTGCCATATGTGCAGTATGTTTGGTATACAGAAAATCTGACCATCCCACGCATTAAAAATGCTTTGTCACTCTATAAACCATTTGATCCAATGTATTAAAGGATTTAAGACATGAGAACAACACCTGTTTGCCAATGCAGAGACAGTGTTTCAAGAAAAACAACATCCAAAATATTTATTTACATTCCACTGAGGTCATAATGACCACTGAGTACAAACAAAGGTAGTCGTGTGATGTCAACATGGGAAGATGGTCGATCTGTTACCTACTGTCAGTCAGCATTATTGTTTTTAACCTTGACGAAGGACAAAGCATGACAGTTACTAATCCCACTTACAGACTATTTGGGGCTCAGTTTGTTCAGTGACTTACTGAGTGTTTGATGGATGGTTGAGGTCAGTTTGGTCTCTGCGTTCAGTGGACAGATTGGTCTGGGATATGGTTGAAGTATAGAGTTGGCAGTTGTCTTTACCCATACTGTGACTCCAGTAATTAAAGTGTGTAATAATTGGCAAGTTTATTGGCAAAATCTAATACTACCCATGAATATATTACATTTTAAGTGTATAATCGCTATAAAATACAATTTGTTTGGTTTTCATAGCCTTATAAGTATTCTATTACATACTGTTTTTCAGAATCAGCCAGCTGGAGAGCATGTTTCGTGAGTTTCGTGTTCATAAATAAACCAACAAAGAAGAAGGCAGAAGGAAAGAAGAAGGACTAGGAAACAGCAGACATATCGTAAAATGGTTTAGATCTTCACCTCATCGCTCCATGCTCCTGAAATACTCCCAGTCGTCCCAGTCATGGTAAACAAGTTTTTTGTCCTTGGAGAAGCTTGAATGCTATAGATATCATGGTTTCCCCTCCATTTTACACACTGGACCTTTAAAACATTGCTTTATTTACATTTGTTGTGAGTGTTGGCTGCTTCATCATGTGGTAGATGTTTCGCCACAGGTACATGTACATCAGTAGTCATCTCTATTTCAGAGCCAGACGGAGTGTAACTGAGCCTCTGAGGTTGGGACTCCTACAGGGCTGTGTGCAGTCACTGAGGCTGAGTTAGCAGCTGGATGGTCAGCAAATCCCCTGAGATTGTGCAGTCGCCTCTTTATTAATGTCTCCTTTTCTGGTCCGACATTTGTTAAAGGAAGGAGGATGCAACATGAGCTAGGGACAGCTTTTTTGGTTTGTTTAAAATCACCTGTGACTGAGCTGAAATCTGTGCTGAGAATAATAAGCCTTGAAAACATAACTTGTTTTGCTGCTAAATTAGTGAGGTTATGTAATTCCAAAGAACTTTTCCTACTTCTATCCTGGTTGTTGCTGAACTTGTTACAGAGTCCATATGTTCCCCTTGACAAATTAGCACATTGTGCCCCACACAATTGTAATTTTAGCACCGACAACAGGTGTTCCACGCCCACTTAACTAGTGGTGAACCTGAATGAA
This sequence comes from Trachurus japonicus, assembly GCF_045865225.1. Lineage (NCBI taxonomy): Eukaryota > Metazoa > Chordata > Actinopteri > Carangiformes > Carangidae > Trachurus > Trachurus japonicus. The sequence continues at coordinate 8,278,074 of NC_140914.1, read as the reverse complement.
ACAAACACTTCACATGAACCTGAAGGAGAGTGGTAGCTGGGACAGGAGTGTAGAGGCCTCTAACCACTGCCAATCTGACCGAAGTGTCAATTTGGTTGGTAGCCTGTGTAATGTTGTTTTTTTCTCGATCTTCATGGATCTATAGGTGTTTGTTGGCTTGGCTATCTAAGAAATTGCATTGGTCAAAACAGTGTTTCATTGACTGATAATATCAGTGGTCAGAGTTCTGAAAATAAAATAAAGCTGCAGTAAACACTAGTTTTACTTTAACTCCTTGTTGGACAGCAGCCTCTGTTGTTTTGCCACAGGAGTTTGTTTTGCAGAAGTTAAATCCAACTGATGTCCTGTTTTGTTGGTGCTGCTGAGAGAGTAAAACTTCATGAGCTATATGGGCAACTTTGACTGTCTGTCCCTTTTGGCAAGACAAGACGAAGCATACAGACAAAAGCACAGCTTTGAAAATGATGTCTGTGTCTCTCTCCTCCGTCTTGCCTTGCCAAGAGGGACACCCCCCTGTTCTCCTGGTTAGAGTCATCGTCTTAGATTTGGGAACATGGCTAAGAACTGATGCTGCAGAAAAGTATGGGAATCTACCCACTACCTGTCTTGAGCTGTCAAGTACCTACCAAGTTTTTAAAATGAACACCTTGACTGGAGTTCGGTCAACAGTTATCCCGTGTTATACACTCCGACAGTTGTTGATCCCTGCACAGAATTTACTGTCTCTGATGTATAGTCCAGTGTGTTTTAAAACCCTTTAACTGCAAGACTCCACAGCTGTTGGGACTAACTTACTGAAGGAGACAAGATGACACAAGATGAGACAAGTCCACACCCCTACAAAGGATTCAGTGCACACAGTCTTTTGAAAGAAGCTTAATATTCTGCAACTTTTCCTAGGCAGTGTCACCTAACAGAGCCTCGTCTCCACCGAGCTGCTGAGGTGAGGTAATGGGGCAATAAAGAACAGCGAGTCCCTGGCCTGATGTCACCCTATACGTATGATGTATGTGGTTGTTCATTTGAGTCACCCTGGATTTAGGGAGTTCATTCACCTCTCCCTTTGTCAGCAAGGATGCATAATTCATCATAACTGTATCACTTTGAGATAACAACAGGCGTCATATTGATCAGTCAAGAATCTGTCTGTCGACCTTGAGGATAAACTGGAGAAACTGAGGCCTCTCTGGACATATTTGTGAAAATGGACAGCCTCATACTAGAAGAGGAAGCATCTCTTCAAGGATGTGGGTGTAATATTAGTTGACAGTGTTGTCTGCAGTGACGAAATGCTTTGTACCACTCTTGACCCCATGTTTCATCATGGTGAAGGGCTAAAGAGGTGAAAAGTTCAGGACACAAGAGGCTACGGCAATGAGACTCACTAACTGTCCCGAGGTAGAGGCCCGTCCTTCAGGGGAGGACAGACCAGACTATCCAATTTCTAATGTTCCCTCGAATGCACCTGAGACCAAAGGCTTCAACGTGTGGATAGTTCATCGCCCAGCCTATCCAAAAATTCATTGCCCAATATGGAAGCAAACAACGCCGACATTCAGGCGGAGGATTTCTGGGACACATCTTCAGAGACAGTGTTCTCTGTGAAGGACGCAGCCCCTAAATTGGGACATAGTTCCTTTGTCCATTATCCTATGGTCCTGTCCTAGGACTTGCACAAGGACATCAGCATGAAGTCGACATTGTGGCGACTAAAATACAACAAACTGTCTAATATCATTCGTAACCAGAAATCATTCAGTCTGTTTCTATCAAGAACATTTCTGGGGACAAAATTGGAAAATGATTCAAGACTGATGGAAATAGGTTTTTCTGTGGTCACTGTGATAAATGATTAGGAAACACTGGCCCTGAATTCTCCCTCAGGCGCAGTCTATTCTTTTTTTAGATTTTACTAATACACTTCTAATACATTCTGTGACTTTTCCTGTTCACGCTCTGTCTAAAAACATACTTTGCATCATTGAGTTGACACCCATGGTCTTAGTTTCTCTCTGTGGCTGCTGCTCCCCTCCAGCGTCTCGTGGTCTACTTCCTATATATGTCAGCACATGTGTGTATAGTAGATTTTTACAGTTAAATGCACGTACTCTCAGCGCTTTGTCGTATGCAAACGTGTGAAAACAAGTGCCTAAGTGTGTTTTGTGTGCACTTGTCAGGGTTGATTAATTTGCCCTATATAAAAGAGATACTGTCACGCCAGAGCTTGTTTTTAGAGGAAACAAGGTCTCTGGGCTGACAGTAGCTGCTGCCCACGGCCCGAGCTTTTAGTTTCTCTTTGCTCGATGCCATTTGTTTAACTTTCCCTCTCTCCTCCACTCCACTCTCCTCTGCTCTCCCCTCCTCTCCTTTCTTCTGTCTGTACCCTGGCTTCCTCACTATGCATCCCTGCCCTCTTCTGTTGTGTGTCTCAGCCGCGCTCTGTGCTCCGCTGTGACAGCTAACAGAGGTCACTGTTTACTCTCATTTATCAGTCAATCATCGCTCGCTGCAGGGGCTCCAAACACGGCTATTTTTCCACCCTTCCTTTGCCATCACTGTTCCCAGAACAATGGCAAAGACAGTGACATATAATTACTTCATTAAACTACGTAGGACGTGTTTTCTTTTCAATATTATTTCCTGCCCATTCATGCTGAACTTCTCTGGGAAATATGCAAAAACTGACAAGATATTTCAGTTTTTGTGAGTGTGTGACTGACAACTTATTGGTAATGGGGGAGGGAATGTGCTGTATTATTATGTGGTCAATGGAATAAAATCAATAGACAAAAGTGATATTATTCTGTCCATTCGTTAAATATCAGGGAAAACAAGAATTCATTATTTTGTCAGCGTGATAAAAATCTAAATGCTCAGCAGGAACATTAGTCCTCAGTCGTCCTCTAATGTGACCGTCTTTCATTGTGGATACAAAACATTTTTCTAAATCTTTGTCTTGATCTCTGCTCTTCATTAAAAAGCACAAGATCAAATTTGGATTCACTTAAGCTAAGATTATTCAAGAGTTTCCACCAACCCACTTCCCTTGCCAAACTCATCAGATACCTGTAATTAGCATTTTTATGAATAAAAAACTGTTTGATCAGAGTTTTTTTTTTTTCTAAAGTGCGCATTTATAATAGTTTCTGAGCCAAACCCATGTTGAATTTCCATACCAAAGTTGTTAATAAGGCCTGGATGTTCTCTGTGTTGCGTGGCCCATTAGGTTTTTGGGCACAGTCTGGGCGAATGATTAATTCATCAGTGTGCTGTCTTTAAATATGAAGGTGCCTGCATGCCTCTATCTTCACTACAAAACTCGGGGAAGGAGCACTTTCAATTTGACTAAAAAAAAGAAAAATGTCCACGCTTCCTGTCCTTACCACAAACATGACCAATGACTTATTTTCTCTGAGCAGCGAAACAAGGGGAGTTTTTAGGAGAAACATCTGCAGCGACAGTAAGAAATGAGGGAAACGCCACCGCCGGTGATTGGTGATATGGAGAACCTCGGCCATACATCACGCGGCAGAACAAGAATCAAAAAGCACACACTGTTCCCCATGTAAATTTATTATGGCAGCAGCGAGGCCCATATGCAATGAAATCTTGAGGGGCAGAAGGATGACTTGTCTTACATAACTGCTAAAGCTGGCACAGTTTCAGCAGCAGGCAGAGGAGGAACCCTAATGCAGGGGTTCACACGTTCGCCGATCATTAACCCGGAGGATTGTTTCCCTCCGTCGGGCCACACGCCATCTGATTATTTCTCTCTGATAGATATGATGAGATTTCTTGTTGATGGATGTGATGTGATTCATAATTTGACATCTGGAAATCAGAAATGCGTCCGTGTTACATTCTCCTACTGTTCAATCCACTAATTCAATTGTAAATCAATCACAGTTTTTCCTCATTTCAGCAGACTACAACAATGACGACTCCTCTGGGAGTAAGACAAGGCCCCCGAGAGGCTGCCCTGAGGGACGCCTCTTTAAAAAACAACCACTTTTACACACAGCGTAAACCTATTTGCGACCGTGGAGGGTCCTCCTCCTTATCCTTGGCGATGTTACCATAAAAGAGAGAAACGTTTTTATGTGCCCCCCTCCGCCCTTATATGAGGCCTGCAGGAATATCGTAATCTAATCTGGACTCCAATAAGTCTGTGTTTCATTCTAACTAGATCATGGCCTCTGTGTACCTCAGCCACTCTCATTCAGGTTTCCATGGTGCATACACACACACACACACACACACACACACACACACGTACACACACACATAGGCTAAGAGCCATGTCCCTTTCTTGGCCCGGAGCCGAACAGCACTGGCCCTCCTTTCCATCTCCGCTCTCCACCCGACTTGACATCCAAGCAACACCTCCGCCTCCTCTTCTTCCTCTCATCCCAGGGATGCTACCATAATAAAAAGGAGTAACATTTTATGCCCCCCCCCCCATCCCATCCCATCCCACCCCCTCCCATCCATCCCTCCCTCCACTCCCAACAACAAAAACAACAACACTACCTCTCCAGGGGGCATCTGCAGGAGTATTATTATCTAATCACAGCTCTAATAAGACCAAACAAGATCCTGGGCCCTTCTAACCCACCCACCTACCCTCCAGGCTGAGAGTGGCCATTACCCTTCACACCATCCCGGACTCCCCCCCACTCCCCACCCCCCCTCTTTGGTTCCCAGTAATACACACAAGACTACACATGCACACGCACACACACACACACACACACACACACACACACACACACACAGAGGCCACCACTCTCTCCATCCTCTCTACGCCCCACATACATCAGTATGTCTTTAGCACTGGCCGGGCTGTAGAGGCAGCGAGAGGAAAGAAGAGTATTAGTATTCAGAGCACAGGGAGGAAAAATAGAGGAGGGAGCGGGCGAGCGAGCGAGCGAGCGAGCAGCCGAGAGACAGAGAGAGTGAGAGGGAGGGGATAGTGAAACAGAGAGGAGGAAAAACACAAGGAGGGGGGAAAATATAAGAGAAGAACACAGGAGACGGGAGGGAAAAGAGGGGAGGGGAGAGATATCATATTGTCCATTTCTCCCTCTCAGTCTGCCATCCCGGTTGCGGGGCTTATTGCTCGGTGCGTCTTGGAGAGAAGAGAGAGAGAGGTGTGTGTGGGGGGGTGGACAAGAGCGAAAGAGGGCGGAATGCCCCTTTACAAGCGTCGCATCTGACTAAAACAGCGGACAGGCTCGTAAATCGGGGGAATCGGACACAGAAAGAGAGAGAGAGGGAGTGCGCGGTGGGGGAGACAGTGGTTGGTTTCTGCAGCGCCAAGGTAGGAGGACATTCCCGCTTTTGTTGCCCGTGCAGCACAGCATGCATTCGGCTCTGTGTGATAATCTGCGATGTGCGCGTTATTCTCTTCTCTTCTCTTTTCTCTTCTCTGTATCATATCTGCTTTGATCCTGCAGCTCTGCACCGGGCTCCGCTGAATTTGCCCTAAATCCAGCAGCATGTGTCTGTTTTTCCCATTAATATTTAATGTATATTATTTGTGCATCACCCTGGCGCTTCCATATTGCATTCCTCCATCGGTATAGGTGGGCTATATGTTTCGAGCCTATATAGTGGCGGGATGCATGTAAGTGAAGAGGCAGTCTAGATCTGTGAGGCTATGTATAGGCTGTGCCAGGTCTATAGCTATAACACATACAGTAACAGGCGTATCGTGGCTGTATTACAAGTGTATCAATGGCACCTATCCTCACTGATGATGATGATTGAACTTTTTTTTCGTCTTTCTCTTCCTGTCGCGCAAACGCTATTAGATATGAGACGAACAGACAGTAGGAGGAGGAGGAGGAGGGAAGGGGGGGTGGTGGTGGTGCGCGCACGAGCACGCAGAAAACACACAGAAGACAGGTTGACGTGCGTAAGACGTGCGTAATTCACCCCCTTCCTTTCCCCTTCCTCCCCCCTCTCCTCTTCCACCTCCACCCACACCCACACCCAGGCCTTTTCCACACACCCCCCCACCCCGGTTTAGCTGTACCATCTAAAAAAAAAAGAAAAAAAAAAGACACAGTTGCTCCGGCTTCCCACCACAGAGAGCCATATTTATGCAAATGGTCAGAAAGAGAAAGAAAACCCACTGAGACACACTGACTCACCGACTCTGACATAGCAGTAGGTGAAAAATGAAGTGAGGGCGGCCGTTGTCTGTATATATATATGTGTGTGTGTGTGTGTGTGTGTGTGTGTGATTACACTCCCTGTCTGTAAATAGGTCCCACTCTGCAGCTCTCCTCTGGCTGTGCAGGAGACAGGAAGAGCAGCACCAATATCCCAGGGTTCCCGGCTTGAGCCACTTGCTCTCTAGTTCCTGTGTCATGTTATAGATAATTTAGACACTTGCAGCTCCAACAGGCCCGGAGTGGCAGAGAGCTGTGAAAGCCTGGACAGCAACCTTTGATACGTGTGAATGTGGGACAGAAATAGGCGGAAATACAAGCAGACACTTCCTGCTAGTGTGTGTATGTGTATGTGTGTGTTTGGTTGCATGTTTATAGAGATATATGGGCTTAAGCAGATATTAAAGCCCACTAACTCCCACCTTGTGTTATTTATTTGCCTGAAAGGGTGTGCAGGAGCTATTATAGGACAGGCTAAATTGGGACAACCTCGAGGCTGAGGCTCCGCAAAGCTATTACCTCCAGTCAATAGACATTAATATCCCCACGTTCAATCTTGGCCTCATACGGCGCCGCCTCGGTCCCAGAGCTCTGCTCCACTGGAGTAACCAAAAAGATGAGTTGTAGTAGCCCCTATCTGTTTACCCCTCGTGCATCAATCCGTCACGGTCGAGTGAGCAGAGAGGAGCGATGATAGCATTGTCTCCGGCAGACCATAATCGCCGTGGCTTTCTAAAAAAAAAAAAAAAGAAGAGGAAGTGATGCAAGGAAAGGATATGCCAGCCAGCGCTTGGTGGAGCGAGGTCACGACCTCTATGAATCAGGGACAGTGCTGGCGAATGGCGGATGATCTAAGAGTACACGAGTACATCGATTTGAGGTGATACACAACATGATACGGCCCAGCAGGGAACGGCAGAGCAGCAGACGGCTTCAGAGTCTGGAGCAGAGAGGAGCAAGCAAGCAGGTCACAGGGGCGAAACCAAGTCACCAGACTGTGGAAGTGCAGCCAGCAGGAAGCGACATGTTTTGGGTTTTTTTAAAGGGGGGGAACGCAGTGGGTGTGAAATTTGCTTAAACACTTAAGCACCATTTGCAGACTTTTCTTTTTTCTTCTTTTTCTTTTTCGAAACAAAAGACAACAACAGAAGCATTCAGGGCAAGAATGAGAGGTTCAATTAAAGATGACTTCCAGGTACGGATGAAAACAAAAGGAGGGAGCGTGGCAGCAGATAGGACGACTTGAAAGAAGGTTCAACGAGATCTGCCCGAAACATCCTATTAGGTTTATCCAATGGATTAGTCTCCTTTGTCTATACAGAAGAAAACATTATGTTCTCACACAAGGAAGAAGAAAAAAAGGCTCTGACTGTTCTGTTAAAATTTGCAATTATGAAGGTGTTCAGTTTCTTCTTTAAAAAAAATCCTTAGTCATTTTCCCAACAAACCTTATTTCCTATTAGTTCAAATTCTGAGTGAGAATCCTGGTTGTTGTTGTTGGTTTACCTGAAATTAAATTCTGTCGCCTTTTCTAAGTGGATTTTATTCAACATAAAGGCAAATATATGTATTATTTGACTATAAAATGAAACGCCAGATGATGATGATGATGTAAAGAGAGAGAGGGGGCGTTGGGTGGGGGGCTCCCTGCTGTATAGATCACAGGGTTGGTGGTATAAGCATCTGAACGTCTTCCTCTTCCTCGGCAGCAGACAGCAGCTTTTCAAAGGCCTTATCACTGTAAATTCCCAAACCCAGCTGAGGTGTGTGATTCATCCCTCAGAGACAGATTCCACACACAGATTTCAGATTTCAGTCACGCTCTCTAAGATGATCCTTGTTACTGAAAAACACGCCTCCTGGGTTTCCTTTTTTCCTTTTTTCTTTCCTTTTTTTCCCCTCTCTCTCCATCTTTTATCAAATTCACATTCACTTCCGCTGTTTTTTCGGTGGAGCTTCCCAGCGTGGGGGAGAGAAAACCAGTGCATCTCTATAGTGGGAGGACTGCTGCTGAGCTTAAAAAATAAAAAACAAAATCCAATACTACTCAAAAAATAAAAAGAGTGAGGGAGTGCATTCGATATTAGATAAATATTTATTGGTGTATGTCTCAGCAATAAGAACTAGCCTAGTCGTACTGTGGCATGCTGAGCTTTTGCTTCCTCTCTCTAAATTTGTACTGGATTTGCTGGACTTCTGTCTTCCTTTTCTTTTTTTCTATTTTCTTCCCGCCCGCTTTCCGTGCACCTGGAGGGCGGCTTGGAAATCCCCCCTGTGCAAATACAAGAATGATCCCTTCATTATAAGGGGATACAAACATAAACGCCTCATCTGCTTTATCGCCTATAAGCTAGATTGAGGATGTAACGGCTGGACAGAGCCATTAAAAATGAGACGTTTAGCTGATGCTCTTATCCAAAGTGATTAACAGGAGGTGGTCACCCAGAGGGGTGGGAGGTGGGAGGTGGGAGGGGGCAATATCTTGCTTAAGGGCACAAGTGCAGAGGAGGAGGAGGGAGAGGTTGAACTTGCAGCTTCTTTCTGGCTTGATTTTAGAGTTTATACCCACTGGGTGTCTGCTCCTCCTTGTCCCCCCTCCCTCCCAGATTTAGCTCAGTGGCCGGCTTCTTTCATAATTGAGCACAGACTTCCTCTTTTATTTTTTTTCCTCTTCCTCCTCCTCCTCCTTTTCTGTCTGTCGTGTGATTGCACAGGAACCTGTTTACTCTCATTCTTGTTTCTCCTCCTCCTCCTCCTCTGCCGCTGCCGCCGTCGCCGCCACCGTGGTGTGATTGTGATTAGACTGTGACCTTGCACGCCGTTTCCCTGTCTCCTCTCGGCCCAATCGGACAGTGACCTTACCGGTCGGCTGGTCTGTGTTGTGGCGTATTCGTTCCCTGGGAGTATTGATCCCAGAGCAGAGCAGAGCAGCAGTCAATGGAGCATCTGTGGGAGGTTTAGTGTTGCTCTCTCTCTCTCGCTACAGTATAGTAGGAACGTGTGTTTCTGGGCATGACGCTCTCGGATTCGTCAACACGTCTCTGAAGGCATATTTATCTGTGAATAACCAGCCTCTGTAAATATTTTCCTTGTAGTAAATTGCGTCCTCAAACCCTTGATTACCATTGTTGCTGTGTCACCCTCGCCGCCAGCTTCCTATGTTTTTTTTTTTGCCCTTCTCTGCTCCAATTTTTTTTCCCTCCCTCTTTATCTGTCTCGTCTCCAATTTAATGTCAGCATCTCTCTTTCCCCCTCACACTCTCTCTCTGCCTCCCTCCTCCTCCTCCTCTTCTGTCTCTCTCGCCACACAGTCGTTCTTTCTGTCTGTCTCTCCCCTCCATTTCTTCTTCTTCCTCTTCTTTTTCTTCTTCTCCCTCCATTCTGATGCTCTCCCTGGCATTTGAGGCAGCCAGTTTTTGTGCCAGACAGCCATTCCTCAGATTGAGATATCCTGGGTTTTAAAGTCACTCAGACAGATTTACTATCTTAATGGGAGAGAGTGGAGTTGGACGAAGAGGGAGTAGGTGGTGGTGGTGGGTGGTGGTGGGGGGTTGAGAGGAGGTTCTTGTGCAAGGATGTAAGGTTTGGATGGCGTTTTGATTTGCTAATTTCAGATTCATTTCTGCAAAAAAGGCTGCACCGTGATGGACAGATAAATAGACTCCACCTTATCTGAGCTCCCTTTAGACTGACACCCTATCCTAATGTGACAATCAGCTGATGTGAAAAGGAGACAAAGACAAGAGAGAAAAAGTCTGTTTCTGTCTGCGAGAGGCGGCGAGACGTGGGGGGGGGGGAAGTTGAGAAGCATTTCTTGTTTCTCCGTCTTGTTCCCTGAGTGAAATATGTCTTTGCCTAATGTGGTGATTGACTGATGGCTGGAAGACAGATGGACACATAAGGAGCACTTTGCTAGGGAGGTGCCACTCAATGCACAAAGACTGACGCTTGACATTTCACAGAACAACATACATCAAATGATCAATAGTCCTTCCCCCTGTCCGACAAGGCACCTTGCTTGAGAAATAGGTCCGCCGCCTCACAAGGACAAAACATCTTAGTGGATAAGTGAGCTGACCCCACGCTCCATGAATATTGTTTTTCCAGGGCTTGTGCAGAAATAAAAAAAAAAAGAAAAGAAATGTTTGCCAGACATTTTCAATACAGGGGTTCGTTTTTATTTCTTCTTTGCAATAGATCGGTATTATTAGACACAACTTTGCATACATTCTCGTCAGTCAGAGTCCCCGGAGCCTCATAGACTGTGAGAAACTGGAGTTTTGGGCATTGACCTGCTTTTATTTAGACAGAATGAGTTCAAAAATAAAGGCAGTATGCTAAAGAAGTCTAGTTTCTCTTGGATGAAAGGACAAGGAGCGCAGACATAAGGCAGTCAGACTTAATTCAGCTAATTATAACCTCAGTCTGATGTTTTATTAGATTTTGTGTCCATCCAAACATCTGGGTTTTTTTTGCCGGTGTTTGTCTCTGCTGCACTCGTGTTTATGTGTCGTATTGATTTATCGATTGATTTTTTTTCTGTTTTTTTCTCCAGGTGATGTTGTTGGAGAGCTTCAGAAAAAGAGTCTCCACAAATCTGACAGCGACTTCCAATCCACGCCGATGTGCTGGAGAGATCGCAGATACCGATGCTTTGCTTCCCACCGTCTCCTGTTGGAGCTAGATGACTAAGAGCTCGACTGCTTCACTACTTGTAGAGGAAGACGGAGAAAAAGGAAAAAAAAAAAAAAAAGAGCCACTTGTCTGCAGGCTGCCCGTTTCTGGTCTTGGAAACATTAGGAAAATAACAAGCTAAAGGTTGTGCATGCACTGCAGGCATAACTCTGCATTCTTTAGCCAAATCCATTTACAAAGAAAACTTTCTACATGTGGATTGTTTCCGCTCCGGCTCGCAAATTCAACATGGCCCAGAATCTCCAGAGTCAAGTCCAATAAAGGTAAAGAAAACACAACACAACACAACACAACACAACACAACACAACACAACACAACACAACACAACACAACACAACACAAACCGCTTTATGACATTATCTAAGGTAATGAAATGCTTTAATTTGGGGTTTTCCCCCGCTGCACAGTAGTTCTGTGTAGCTGAATGTGAATCTAAAGCAGCTGCTGAGACTCGTTCCTGTTGTACCACGAGGAGGATCAGTCTATCAAAGTGTTTGTGTTACAGGAAGTTGTAATATGTGTGTTATACAATACACAAAGTTTCAGGATGATAGACACATTGCTCATTTTTTAAACTCCGAAATCATCCTGGAGAGATCGTGTTGAGTGAGTCCTGACTCATCTGCTCTTACTCAGAGTCAGAAAGTTGACACTTAAGTAATAGAAAGTGAAATGCGGCTCTTATTAAAGAGTTTGCGCGTGTATGAATATTTAAAATGAATCATTAACTCGGCATTATATGATGGTACATTTTAAATTGCACCATCATTTACAGCACCTCCTCCACATATTTACAATACATGTAGTTTTCTTCCTTTTATTTCAACACTATCAGCATCAGAGCTGTTGCTACGATGTTGCAATTTCCTTAATGTTGCAGTAACATCGTAATGCACTACGATTTATTACTTAAATTATGCTGGAAAGGAAAAAGTTGTTCCACACATTTTACTTAATACAATTAAGTTCTTAGTTTGATCCCATAAAAGAAGTATTTCAACATTCATGAACCAAAAACTTACATTTCTGTTTGCAGTTTACAGTTTTTATTAAAAGGTCACACAAACCAAACAAAATATCACAATATTATTCTGTATTGATCTTTCCCCCCCGCCCCTAAAACATGCTCATAGGACCGAACCCCACGAAGAACCGACATCCAACCCTGCAGAGCTGTGGAGCGCTGCACAGCTTCCTTTAAGCTCAGTTCAGTTCACAGGACTTTCTTTGTACCTCCAGGGGTCCTTTGGTCCTTTAAGGCTCATTAACTCATTGGTTTGGCTCCTCTGCCCACATAAAGACTGAATGGCGCCTCCACTTACCCAAGAGCTTTCCTTCCCTGTCACCTCCTGTGCAAAAAACACAGTGGAAATTAATTTGTGGTTTGAAAAAAAAAGAAGTAAAAACAACATTGTGTTGCTGCAGATAATCTTTTTTTTTTTCTTCTCCTCAACACTTTATTGAAAAAATTCCAATTACAGTCAGAAAATTGACCTTCTGATAATACAAAACAGAGTCTGGCATCTCACATTAAGAAAATAAATACATACATCATATGAGACATAAAGTGAACAAAGTATGTATGTCAGTACAGGTATAAAGTTAAACATAATAATAAAAGCAAATTTAAATAAAATGAAAAAAAAGAGGAAAACAGGCAAGGCAGGCATATTACATTCCTCTAAATAGTTCTTGAATTATGTTCACAGTATGCATACATTTCTTATTGTCAATCATTTTTATATATTCAAGGTAGTTCTTGAAATCAATTTCAAACACAGGAAAGAAAGGTCGGCCTTTAGAGAATTTGGCTTCATGGATGTGAAATTTCGCAATTCGAATAATCAGATTAATTAAGTGTTGAATTTTTCGCTCCTTATTATTATAGTATAGTAGCCTACATCCTTGGCTTTCAAATTAATTGAAAGGTTGAATTGTAAGGTGATGTAATTTTCAATTTTCTTTCCAAAAAATTTGGGAAAATTGACAGCGTTACAAAATACACATTTGACATCAATATTGACAAATCTTGACAGATGTTAGTGGGGTAAATGTTATGTATGATTTTATATTGAACTTCTTTGATTTTATTGGAGGTAGCAAATTTATGTGGAAGGAGCCATGTTGTTTTCCAATTAATATCAGAGAAAGAGGAGGTCCATACAATTTTTCCTCTAGGTGTGATTTTCCTTTTCCTGAAAAAATGATTCCTTATATGTTTATTGTTACGATAGTGGTTGCTGCAGTCAGATAATCCACAGACTTCGCTGTCAACAGGTTTCATCAGGAGGTTCAGTAGGAAAATGGTTTTCTGTCATAGTTTAGATGAACTGAACCTTCACTTTCTTGCACATCAGGATACTTTCGGATGTGCTGCGACTAGTTCAAATGTTCTCCCGTCTCGCTCGATGCCAGTCGCCTTGTATCACGATGCTAAAGCGATGTTATGTAGCGCAGGAGCCAATGATCCATCAGGTACACACTGATGGTTTTGGCATCAGTGTTTGCACTTAATGGGTAAGGTGACCAATCTGCCAAAAACTTGATTTGTACACTTTTATGTCCTCGCGACTCACGCTGCCAATTCCTCTCCCTTTATCTCTTTCAGGGGAAAAGCGAGAGGGGTGGGTGTCGCTCAGTCACACATGGGCGCGTCAGTCTGGTCTCTGTGATCCGGACCGAGACACCCCCGCATCTTCCTCCTCTTCCTCCTCTTCCTCAGTTCACGCCTTGTAAAAGGTGGACGGGCCAACACTCTTCTTACCCGAGCGCCGTCCGATAGGTGAGGGCGGCGAGGGCTGCGCTGTCATTGGCTGACTGCTGGTGAGAGTGCGATGCGGATTGGAGGATGTCGGGGGACTGGGATGAAGACCTGTGTAAGAAGGCGCTGGTGCTGGTGGAGGAGCTGTGCTTCAACTCGCCGAGGGGCTACGGCCAGAGCGAACGCTGCGAGGAGTTCAGCTACCTGCTGAGAGGCCGCAACAGACAGGTGGATGCAGGTAATGAAGACAACACACCTGGAGCTTCTCTTTCTCTTTACTGTTTGTAAACACCCACATCGAACCGGCCTTACTCCACCTTAAAGGGCCAGTGTGTAAAATGGGGGGAAAACCGTGACATCTAGCATTTGGATTCTAGTTTAAATAGATTAGATTTCTCGACTTCCCATCGGCAAATTAACGGTGGCCTCCGAGGACAAAAATACTTCAGGTTTACAACTCAAAGACCTCTCACTGTTCTCTACCGACTAACTTCTCACTCACTCACTCTCTCTGCTGTTTCCTCCTCCTTCTTCTTTCCTTCCGCCTTCCTCTTCGTTGGTTTTTTTATGAACGCAAAAGTCGCGAAATGCGCTCTCTGGCTGGCTGGAAGAATTATAAGGCTACAAAAACCGAACAAATTCTATTTTATAGCGATTTTACACTTACACGAACATATTCATGGGTAGTATATTCAGATTTTGCTAATAAACCTTAAACCAAATATTACACACTGGACCTTTAAAGCAGCTATTTGTTTGCGTTTTGCTACAGCTACAAAGCTAATGTTAGCAGTAGCATCTGTTTATCAAGCCAACAGCTGTTTCCAGAAGTGGAGAGCAGTAATGGGAACCACGGTGTTATAAAATAATAGTGTTGCTAAAGGTGGCGCTACTTTTTTTAGTAACGAGTAATCAAAAAAGTTACTGTTTCCCTCGTTATAACGCTACTACCTTTACTGACTATAAAATACGTTGTTACTTGACTCAAGAAGTTCTGTCACAAAATAATAATACACCCGTTAAAGTGAATGTACACATTTTTTTTCAGTCCGTCAACTAGTCGGAAAAAAGCTGTTTATCTGGAACTAACCAACTGAGTGAGTTGAGCATTTTATAAAAAAGTAACACAATTACTAACTTAGTTACTTTTTTGGGAAAGGCAAGGCAAGGCAATTTTATTTGTATAGCCCATTTTTACAAACACTTTGTCTCAAAGGGCTTTACACAGCATTTACAACATCCTCTGCCCTTAGACGCTCACATCGACTGAGGAAAAACTCCCAAGAAAACCCTTTTAACTATAACTAATTACTAATTAGCAATGTGCCCAACACTGGTGGAGAGCAACACCAATGTCAAGTCTTTATCTCTATAACATTGTTTACCTATAGCGACCTATAGTGAGGATGCATTGTAAACTTTCATCCCCTGAACGCAACGTTGGCCGAGGTGACAGTCGCCACCGTCACCTCTTCATGTGGCAGAGAAAACGTACAAATAACCCCTTTTAAAGCAGCACTTCGCCCCCCAAAAAGTATCCTTGTAGAATTACAGGGTCATCCAGGACAAGACTTGACATCTTGATTTGTATCAGTGAGGATGCACTTCAGCAACAGCGAGTGTTAAAACCTCCACAGAAACAGGAATAAACCGCTGTTTTCTGTGCAAACTCATGTGAAGATGACGATGGCTTTGCTCCGATAGAGAGGAAAATGAATGTGACAGCACTCAAGCTTGTAGTGGACGAGTCTGTGATGCTAAAATGATTTGGGTGTCTGTCTGTCTGGCTGTCTGGCCCCTTTTGACTGAAACACTTAAATGGAAACGTCGGTGTTTTGTCTATCAAAACGTTGCGGCATTTGCTGCATCACTTGCGGAGGCGCGCACAGGAACACGGCGTACTGTGTCGCTTGGACTTTAAGGTATGAAGAGGTAAATGTTAAGAAGAGTGCTCATGTTTAAAGCAGGTTAGAAGTGCTGTGCACTCAGAACAACAAACCATGAAATATTCATCCGGTAGATTGAAATGGCTACGGTACAAGTCCATCCCATTTCTTTTACGAGCCCCAAAAGAGTCTCAGTAGATTTCTGTGATTGTTATCTCAGAGCTGGATCTTTTTTCTATTTTTTTTTTTTTCGTTTTAACCAAACTGAGTAGGTGCATCGGGCTGCACGGTGGAGTGCATTGTGTGCAGAGTATTATTGTGTGTGGGTTCTCATTGAAGCATCTGGAAGTGCAGTGCGCTGTTATGCAGATTAGCGTGGATATCTGTAGCTCAGTGTAGATTAGCCCCGGATTGGCTGCGTGTTGCCTCTGGAGATTTGGATGGCTCTGTGAAGAAATGTCACGCCATGGTTTAAGGCGTTGGCCCCCATTCGCTTTACCAGCTGTGATTTTTCGGTGTTTGCTGACGGAAGTCTCTGAGCCCCTCTGAGGGGGCCGCGGCCGCCGAGAGCTGTCAGCGAACGGCTTGTGTAAGCAGCCGAGATGTGTTTGATGTGGAGCCGTGTATGACTCCCAGTGGGCCCTGCATCAGCCGCTGATTGACAGGGAGTCTCGGTCCCACTTCACGGTGCACTTCAGAGGCCTCCGAGCCACCCACCCACCCACCACCCCACCTACCCACCCACCCGCCTGCCGACTCGCTCTCTACGCTTTGTGGATTAGCGATGGATCTTTGACAGGATCAGTGCTGAGGGGAAGGCACGGCGACTCGCCCTAAAGAGAGAGACAAATGGAGGTGAGCGGTTTGGCCTCCGACAGTCCCCGCGCACACGTTTGATCACGGCCGCGTCTTATCAGTGCACCCTGATCTGCCAACCAACCAACCACACACTCACACTCACACACACACACTGGTAGCCCATACTCGCTTTGTTTTTCCCCCTCCAGATCAATACATTAACCTTTCTCATCCTTAAACCCCTCCCTGCTTTAGGTTTCGCTCTAAATCACTGTCAACTCTTTCACACATGCCGTGGTAGTTGCATCGACTTTATCAATCCTCCCATCCTCCTCCTCCTCCTCCTCCTCCTCTTCCTCCTCCTTCCTCCTCTGGGGGGGAAACCGAACGGAGGGAATAGACCCAGTCAGCTTATATGTCTGTTTCAACATGGGCACCAATCTGTTTGCAGCCCCCCCCCCAACCCCCTCCTCTCTTTCTCTCCGTCTATCCTGGCCCTGCTGGCCATCCTGCGGTTTCGATCGTTTTTTTCCCCATCTCTCCATTCCCCTTCATCACCGCTGTCCTTTTTTTTTCTTGTCTTGATTTTTTTTCCTCCTCCCTATACCGTCCTTTCCCCTCTCCCCTCCCCTCCTCCTCCTCCTCCTCCCCCCGCCTCCTGATCTCCATCATCATGTACTGTCTTCCCTCGCTCTCTCTTCCTCATCCCCTCTCTTGTTCCTCACTTCCCACCCGGTCTTGTTCTCCACAGCGACAGATCGATGTCCCCTCGCCTCCCTCCCACCACCACCACCACCACCCACTACACCTCGCCTCCCCCCAATCATATCTTTTGAACAAGTGCTGATTAATGACATACACAGGCTGATGAATAATTCACCAAAGAGAGGGAGAGAGGGAGAAGGCGTGAGGAAAGGAGGAGAGGTAGAGAAACGGGGGAGACGGAAAAAGAAGGTAGGGGTGACGAACAAAGAGACAGTCGCTGAGGAGAGGAATAAAGTCGGAGCATGCAGAGGCAGACAGCATGGGAGAGGAGATGACAGCGAGGAATGAGGGGTGTTTGAGGGGATTATATAGAGGAGAGAGTGAAAGAGAAAGAGAGGGAGAGAGAGAAAGAGAGGGAGGGAGGGCGGAGACAGAGAGCGAACCGAATTCCAGAGGATGCACCCCAGGGCTGGAGGATTGGCTGCCGTTGTCTTGTTTTCACTCATTTGCTCTCAGTCTTGTTGTCAGCCTGTTACAGATAAAATTTCATTCTCTTTTGTGTGATTTAACAGTGCTTATGTCTTTGTCATGCCCATAGAGACGCGTCTGAATCGAAGGAAAAGGGGTTAAAAGAGAAAAGGAGGCCTTTTGTGTGGGACGATACAAACATAGGGTGGTGGTGGGGGTTTGGCCAACACGACGACAGCGCTGGTCTTACACGGAGGTGACGACTGGCCCTGCCCACAGAAAGGAGGAAGACTTGTTAAAGGGATAGTTCAACATTTTGGCAAATTGGCCCATTGCCATAAACCCTATAGTCATAGCAGTAGGTTCGTTACCTTCAATTGTCGGTGCAAGTTATTTTTAGAACAGTGGAGCAGAGCCGCCAGCTGCTCAGAGCTACGCTACGGAGGCTAATGGGATTTCTTGGTTTCCCTCATCAAACTCATCAAATACACAATCCAACAACTCCAAAACGCTCTGGTGGACAAGTTGTGACCTGCACATTCACCACGCTATGAGATAATAACAGAACGTTATGAGACAGAGTTGTTTTAGAGGCAAATGCAGAGACTGCTTGATGAAAAACTGCCCCTGGCGGGAACGTGCATCAGCGGCTTTGCATAAATTAGCCTCTATCTCGTAACGTTCTGTTATTATCTCATAGCGTGGTGAATGTGCAGGTCACAACTTGTCTACTAGAGCGTTTTGGAGTTGTTGGATTGTGTATTTGATGTGTTTGATGAGGGAAACCAAGAAATCCCATTCGCCTCCGTCGCATAGCTCTGAAAAGCTCGCGGCTCTGCTCCGCCGTTCTAAAAACAGCTTGCACCGACAATTAAAGGTAACGAACCTACTGCTAAAACTATAGGGATTATGGCAATGGGCCAATTTGCCGAAATGATAAACTATCCCTTTAACTGGTGGTTGGGAAAAAATCAGCTCATTGTATCGTAATGAGTCTTCTTGGTCTACTTATTATAAACTATGAATATTCATGTTCAGGGCTGTGGGCCATCGAGGGCTCTGATTGGTCCTTTTGTGTGAAGACAGTTATCAGACCCAAAAGATGCTGCTATTTATATGAAGAGAGACTTCAAATGGTTCAAGATAATTATAAATATTCATTGTATATTTAGTCTATTTATTTATAAGCACTCATGGAATATTTATAGGGTATTTTATTTACACATTTAAAAATTCATCATGAGTTCACATATAATAGGCTCCGACACGCGTAGTTGTGCCCTTGTAAATTCACAAAGGGAACAACTACAGAAGTGGCCGTGCGAGGCTGATGTTGACTCTCTCCCTCTCTTTCTCTCACTCCTCTGGAGCCGGAGCTGTCCAGCAGTCTGGGTGCTGAAACGGCGCTTTTCTTTTTTACTCCCTGCATTTTTCTTTTTTTTTTTTGTGTGAGTGTGTGTGTGTGTGTGTTACTCCAATCGGATGAGTCATACTCCACCCTCGCTAACACACCCACGTCCCCACCCGCACATCACCGCCGCCCCCACCCCCCCTCCCTCCCACCCCCCATTAGACACAATCCTTGAGCCGTCACAGATTAAAAAGCTCATAGCTGTGAGGAAATGCAGGATGACATTGCATCACTGGGTGGGTGTTGGTGTTTGTTTTATTTTTTATTTTTATTTCTTAATTGTCTGCCGAACCAACCAACCAACCAACCACCAACGCCCCCTCACCTTCTCCTCTTTCTCTCCGCCAACGTTTGCCCCCATTTGAAGCTCAGGATTCGAACGTGGGTTACTGAGCTTCAGGGGACGGTTGCATATCAATTGATGCCTTCAAGCTGCTGTGTGATGTGTGATTTGTAGATGCTGTGTGTGAGAGAGAGACGGGGGTGTGTGGACTGTTGATCGTGCAGTGGTTTACAGCTGATTTGTCAGACATATGCGTAATGTGTTAATGTGAGAGAATGGATATCATTAGGTTGTTGTTTGTGTGTGTGTGTATGTGTGTTTTTTTTTCCCACTGTGGATTGGAGGCTATACTTCTGTCAGCGTCAAAATTGTGCACAGTCATTCACATGTTTCCCAGAGGATGAATGAATTTGACCCAGTGACCCGTCTCTTCCAGGAGGTTCACAACATCTGTGTGTTTTTTAGTGAAATGTCTCGACTCCTAATGGATGGATCGTCTTGACCTTTTAGTAAACACATCCACGTCCCCTTTAGGATTAATTATAAGTCTGGTGATCTCCTGATATTTGCCTCTTTCTGTGTAAATAAACGCGTCGTAATGATGAAGTTTCTTCTCTTTCTCTCTCCCTCCTCTGTCTCTGGCTTCTTCAGAAATCTCCGTCAGCCTGCTGTCGGTCATCGTGACGTTCTGCGGCATCGTCCTCCTCTCCGTCTCCCTCTTCGTCTCCTGGAAGCTCTGCTGGCTGCCATGGCGGGACAAGGAGGGCGGGGGCCTGAGCCTGACGTCCGGGTTGCTGCCCGGGAGCGCCGGCGTCGGGAGCCTGGGCGGCGCCGGCGGCGGGGGGTCGTCTCTGATGCCGCAGCTGATGCAGCAGCAGCAGCAGAGGAAGGAGGGCCACTCGGCGTCCTCGCTCTACCCCACGCTGGGCCAGCAGGGCCAGCACCACCCGCACTTCTCCGACCTGGTGGGGCTGGAGAGAGGCGAGGTCGGGGGCGTGGTCGGGGGGCCGCACGAGACCCAGGAGCACTCCTACCTGGACATGGACTCCTACCCCAACAACGCCGGTGAGAGAGCGAGCGAGTGTGTGCTGCTCCGAGACACGAGACACTCTTAAAGGGATAGTTCACCCAAAATTCAAATTTCATTCATTATCTACTCACCCTCATGTCGACTAAGAGCTGTGAGAAGTTTCAGAGTTCTCCGTTCCTTCTCTGAGTTACGGGGGGGGGGGTCCGCACAGCAGTATTTGTCCATATAATGGTTATGAATGGATACCAACTTTCTTTGTCCAAAAAGACACACCAAAAAACATCCAAATACCTCCATGCTGCTCATCTGTAATGTCCCTCTTGTATTGAAGCCCCGACATGAGAAATTGTTCCGAAAAAAATTAAATAAGTCTATGTAATAAGTCTTTTTTTTTTTTGTACTTTATTTTTATAGAAGGAACATAGACAACATACAGAGAGACATAGAACAAAAAGTTGGTCACCGATACATTCATTTAGACGTTATACTAGGGAAGTTACAAATTAATGATGGCTCAATGAGCATCTCTTTTGGACATGTACACAATCCATTTTTCCCAATAGTGCAAATATTTATCAGTCTGTAGATTTAACGAAAAGGTCATCCTTGCTATATTTTGGATATTGGTCACAATATCGATCCAGTCTGACTCTGCTGGAGGTGTGGTCTGTAACCAGCTTCGAGTTACGGTTTTCTTACTAGCTGCTAATAATATTTTTAAAAGATATTTGTCTAATATATGGGGTGCAATATTACCCAGGTAGATTGTAGAAAAAGAGCTGTTAATTTCATCACCAAAATGTTTTGTATTACTTGTGTAATCTTTTGCCAACATGGCTGAATAGCTGGGCAGCTCCGAGACACGAGACACTCTTAATCCCAGTCAGACTGTGAAAGTAATGTAATGCCTTGGTCAATAACTTCTCATTTTAATATACTCTCAGTAGTGGATTTAATACATTTACCTACATATAGGGAAAATAATTTATCTGTGCTGCACCACTGTGATGAATGCTGACCATTATTCTACATATAAATGGGTTTTCTTTCAGTAGAGCTACATTCAAGGAATATTACTTTTTCATCTCACTGGCCCAGTCTCTTATTACAGACACTTAGTTATACAGTCGTAATATTAAAGGGGGGAGAAAAGTTACACTGCGTCTTTGAGCTGAAGTTTTAATTACAACAAATATCGCCTACATTTTCATTAAAGGATTAATTTGTTTATTCCTTAAAGCTGCATAAATCAATTTTTGGCAGTGCGGTGCGGCAAACAGACGCACAGACGATTGCATAATCGCCTTATAATGCCGTTACGGATAACATGTTTGCAACCAGGCAGAGCTTTGGAGTCATGTTTCTGGCCACCTGATGAATACGAGATTTCTCTTTTCGCTTTGTTTTTGGTCGCTGGGAAAATCGTTAGCTGCTAAAATGTTGAGCTTTCTTCACCGCTTAGTTTTATCAGAGCTTGTTTGCAGAAAAACGTCTGCCTGCTGCTGCTGTTGCTGCTGCTTCTGCTGCTGGAAACAAGGTTGATGTGAGCAGTGAAACTGAACCAAACAGTAAATGTGCCATGACAATGAGCTCAAAAGCTCGCTAAAGCTGCAGAGCTGGCCCATAATTCTGTGTGGGCTTGTTACTACAAAAACAAACCTGTACACATTACACAGAGTCAGACAGACCTGCGCTGTAGCTGATCAGCACAAACTTAATCTGCAACTGTTTTGATGAGCTGCCGTTTGAAGTTGTTTTTGAAGAACAATATGCTAAACACAACTTCTTAAATGTGAGAATCAGCTGCTTTTCTTTGTCTCACATGCTCATGAATTAAATATTTTGGACAAAAAAAGGGACATTCAATAACACGGTCGGCATTTTTCATTGTTTTTTGATGTCTTATAGACAAAGAATCAACAAAATACTTATAATACATACAGTAAAAGTTAGTTGCAACAAAAATCACAGTGGCGAGACTGTGATCGGCCATTTTAGCTCAACATCAACCAGCGATTGGAACAAAAAAGAATCAGTTTTCCCAATAAAACAATGCTTTAAACTGGTGTCAGCTCAGGCAGCTGCTATGATTGTTCAATCTGTTGATGTGTTACCGCTGGCTGTCAGCTCCGGCGCAGGTTGTTTGTCATAATTCACAGTCAAATGTTTGCTGGCTGTCTCTTTATTGCAGCTGGATGCGCGTCTGTTTGGCGTCTCCGTGCTGTCAGCCCTTTTCATGCTGGCTCATGTTCTGCTGTTGTAAATATGTCCTATCACTTCTTCCCCCTTTTTCCCCCCCTGCTGTTTAAATCACTGCCTGTTCAATCAATGCGATGCAATCAATGAGATCAATGCGATGCAGAAAGCAACAACACACACGTTCCTCTGTAATGGCCGACTCCACAAATAAGCCGTTGTTGTTTTTGTTGTCCGTGGTAGGAACTCTGAAGCTGAGTCAGACGTCTCCAGATGTCCCCAACTCGGAGGCAGGAGCCCACCCCCCGAAAGACCTGCCCAACGCTCATTCGCAGGACAAGGTCACCACACGGTCAGCACCGAGCTCGTTAGCTTCTGGCTGTGTTGTTGTTGTTAAACCCAGTGATGTCCTGGTGAATAAAACAAGAGTGTGTTAAGTGGTCATTCAAGTGAAAAAGCATGATTTGAAATTACTTAAAAGAGGCCTCGATCCTCGTTAAAGGAGGATGTTTAAAAAGCCACATTAATCTCCCCCTCTCCCCTCTAGTGAACACTTTCTCCATGTTAGTTTAGTTTTTCTTCTTTCGAGGCTAATGCTGTCTGGGGTTTTCTCAGAGGCTCACGCACCACATTTGGCTCGTTTGTTGTTTTTCTGTTGTTTGTACAGAGGCACCATCGTCATAAAACTGGCTTTAATTAGATAACACTACAGTGCACGCAGGTGTGACAGCGGTTAAACTCATTTAGATGGTTTACCAGCCTCTGCATCTCTGATTAAACTGTTGTATAGTGGATTGTGTGTGTGCATATGTGTGTGTGTGTATATGTGTGTGTGTGTGTATGTGCGTGCTCTGTGCTCTTCACTTTAATAGTCACCCTCTGAGCTCTTGCGTGTCTGTTTAGGCCCAAGCCCATGACTCACCAGCTCTCCAGCCCTGATTTCCATGGTGAGGAGAAGGAGCAGGTAACCAGCATCGGGCAGATTAAACCGGAGCTCTACAGACCCAAGGGCGACCAGGGCGACGGCAACCAGGGCGACACCTGCGGCAAGATCAGCTTCCTCCTGCGCTACGCCTTCAAGTAAGTGTCAGACCGAACGAAACAACCCAACGGCCCCGTCAGTGTGCCCTCTTATGTAAAAAGTGCAGAATTTTAGCATTAATAAATCATGGCCAGAAATAATTTTGAGATATAAACTTCACCTTTTTAGAGAATGAGGCGGTTACATCACCGCCGCGTCGGCCCAAAAGATGCTGCACTGGCGTCTGTGTCGAGCTCTGTGCACTAGCTTGTCTGTCTGGAAAACTTCTCAACTTCTGGTTTGATGAAAAATTGAAGTATAAGATAGGCCTTGTGTTTTTTCCATGAGGAGTTGAATTCATAATATGTTTCACTCCCTTTTTTGAGTGAAAAGTGAAAAATATTTCTGTTTTCCTGTAGTTCAGTTAAAAGTCGAGGCAGAGCTGTCAACTTTAATTGATTTCTAAACACAAAGTGATAGCCTATAAACCAACACCTTGATGCTCCAGAATCCTCAATATTATACAAAACAGAAAAACAGCACTATTACAGATGATGTAAAAAATGCTTAACTTTTTTGCCATCATTACTAGTTTGAATTATTTAAACTTTATTCATCAGAAATCACATTTTATCTGTGACGTTAGCTTGGTAGCGGGTGCTAAACACGAGCATAGCTACCCATGAGCCTTGGCTGCTGTTGACATGGCGAAGAGGCCAAAAATGCTTTGTTGTTATGAGTAGTTTCAGCAAAGACGGTTTAGAAACCAAAACGCCCCATGACGAGTCACTTTCCTGTATCTATGTCACGTGGGCTTCTCCAAGGCCCACGTGACATGTTATAATAATAATGTTATAATAAGAAAATATAAATAGGTGACTTTTGTCTACCGATAACTTTATAAATCCGCACACACGTTGACAACACGAGGACAGGGGATGGGTGACCACGCCCACTTAGGAGACAGGAAGTGTACCCTTTCATATCAGTGGTGCAGCTATCTTGATAGTAGAGTATCTTTGGTTTCAGCATCATCTGCAGCTCTCGCTCGCCAATTTGTTAGCTATTGTCGTTGTTAGCATTGTGAGTTGATACCAGCTGATAGCAACACACTTTTTTGTTGATTTTTTGTGCATGAAAGCAACATAACAACACGTCTACAGGTAGAAATTGCCCAATGTTGTCAGTACGACTTATTTTTAACAACACAGAAACAAGACCAAGTGGCTAATAAACAGTAATGTTCAGTTTTATTCACTGTTAATGCGCAGGGCGGCCATCTTGGATCGCTTATGTAGCCGACTGGGGACGTTCAAATAGAAACCAACCATAACCATAACACAGTGGCTTCTTGTTGCTGAAATGCACTTTGGGAATCGTCGACAGCATCCACCTGTGATTCACCCCCTTTTTATGTCCACTTTTATGTGCCTTCAACTTCTTTATTTTTTTTTATCAAAGGACCGGATAGTTTCTACACAGCGTTGACGTCCAGTCAAACCTGTAGCGTGTCTAAAAAGCCCTCTCTGCATTCAGAGGCTTCTGGTGTGATGGTGCTGCAGTGTGTGGAGAATTTAAACCCTGAAACACCGGCTGGTGAATCCAACCTTGGGTGTAACCGCCACCACTACTCTGTGTAGTTTTGCATGTCTCCGGCGAATGTCAATGTGTCTGTTTTCGCAGCACTTTGATCGTGGTGGTGGGTGTGAAGCTCTTCAAAGAGGGGCTGCGAGCCGCCGCTGGTTTGCTGCGTTTCTTCACGGCTCCGAGCAGACACAAGGTGCTTCGTGGGAAAAAAATATCTTTGAGTGTGTTTATCCTCCTAGAAAAAAGAAAACCTAAAGTTTTGTGTTACTGTGTGTGCATGTCGGATTTTACCCCTCATTTGGTGATAGCTTGAGATGTGGCACAGCGGTGGCCTTTGTTTGTTTATGATAATAAAGCTGAAATATAAATGTTTGAAATGAACAAAGTGGCACTTTTAAAATGTAAGTGTCAAAGCGGAGACAGTGTGTTTTATGTTCTGTGTGGCACAGATTGCTGCTGTTAAAAAATTTTGCTTGGCGAATATTCTCTGTTGGAGACGGTTTGGGTTAGTGTGTAATTGGTGGGTTTCACGCTGTGACTGCTGTAAGTTTGGATGGTTAAGTTGCGGGATGTGTGGAGGAATTAAGCTGCCGTCTGTGGCCACCGTGAACCCCTTCACCCACCTCAGCCCCCTTGTTTCTTTGCCTGCTCTGACATGTAGAAACATTACAACGGGCGAAACTGCTGATGGTCAGAAAAGAAAAGAGAGCGAGAGGCCGTTTGAGTCATGAATTATATATGGTGAGCCACTTTAAACAGCAGCCCCTGTCACCACATAATAACACCAGACCGCTGCTACAGCAGCCGGAGAGTTACAGATACAGGGAATTAGCAAAGGGAGTCGAATGGAGAGGGAGGTTAATGATGAAAACTATTCATGTGCTCCCTTTTCCCCCATTTATAAAGTCACGAGATAATTTATGTCGCGCTGTAGCTGCCTGTCATCGCACTGGAGGGAAATCGTTTCAGTGAGAGGAGGAAGAAGACAGAGCAGAGGGAGGGACTGAGGAAAGGTTAGAGATGTAGCTGCGAAACACACATATACACAGACACAGACGTGGAGGTGTGTTAGTGCTGGGACTGAGATAAGACGGGTATGTTAATGTGTTAAAACACCCCTGCTGTTTGGAGTGTAACAGTCAGAACAACAATGTCAATCTTCCTCAGATCCTCTGGGAAAAGCCATTTCTATTGACAATCCCATTAAAAGCTGACACATTCCCACTGTGGGAGTAGCAGCTAGCTTTCGGGGCTTTGTCTGCCAGGAATAAGGCCGTGAATTTTGCGCTCTCTGCCCGAGCAGCAGCAGTAATAGGTATATTTTCTCTGCAGCACGCCTCGGGGATTGTGTAAAAAAAAAAAAAAACCTGGGTTTTTTTGGGTTCGGGCTCATGTCTTGTTCTGTAACAAGACACGTGAGCGCGGGAAAATCTGGGAATGTGTCTGTGTAGCAAATAAACAACAACAACAGACGCAGGTAAAGGAAAAAAATGAAAGAGAGAGGTGTTTTTATTTATTTATTTGTACTATTTGTGCACAAGCTTCCTGTCGTTTCCAATTATGGCACATCTGAGCGCTGCCATGAGCCACGCTGGTTAATCACGGAGACGGCAGCAGACTCCACCAGCAGCGTGTCACTGAATCACACCGGATTAAATGATCATTAGATACATATTCGAATTGGTCAGGCTTTTTTTTTCTTTTTTCTTTTTTCTCGTTAAAATATTTATCTGGCTGAGCTGGGAATGTGATTTCCTGCAGCAGTTGTTGCTCATGTATACGTCGTCTGTAGCCTACACCCCGGATTTGATGTGATTTGCAGAATGGACATGTTTATCCAATTGCCTTAATTGGACATGATGCAGAGGTAAACACGTGTCCCGATTGGCCGCGGTTGTGTGTGTCTCTGTGTGTGTGTGTGTGTGTGTGTGTGTGTGTGTGTGTGTGGTCGACCCATGCAGGCGTGTCTCTTAATTGCGATTGGTACACACATGGAGGAGGAGAGGACGTTAAAACCGCCGGGGTCACCGCTGGCGTTCGGCCCCGGTGATCCCTCCTCGGCCCCAAAGTTCACGGTGCTCTCCCACGGCGGCTAATGAAGTGCTGACACACTGGTTAACACGGGGAGACACAGTCTAACGAGGTCTGATTAAAGCCCTCCGAGCCGTCTTCATCTTCATCTGGTAATTAAATACATAATAAACGGTGCGTGAGGAGCAGCCATGACTGTGGACGGAGCATTCGGATGTAAAGACGTTCTTTGTGTGTGTGTGTGTGTCCGTCAGCTCGCTCATGTGTGTTTGTGTGCATGACAAAGAGACACTCAGAGCTGCTGATGTTGTTACACGTTGCATCTGTGAGTGTGCATCTGCTTGGGTTGTTGCTTCCAGGGCAAACAATGCTGCTGATCATCTCACACTGAACCTATTATTTATTTATTCATTCATTCATTCATTCATTCATTCATTGATGTCATGGTAAACTATACTCCATTAAACACAGATCAAGTGTGCAACGTGATATTTCTTTCTCGTTTTTGTGGTGTCGTTTTGGGTCTCGTCTAACCACAAGACATGAAGACAGCCACGTGCAAATACAAAATATTTACATGATAAGTTTGGCTCTTCATTACTTGTCATTAATTATTGATTGTTTGAGTCATTCAGGGATTGGAAATACCAAAGAAATCCAACAAAATATGTGAAAATCTTCATTTCTCTCCGTTATATAATAAAGAAATGAATGTCCTTGGGTTTTTGAGTCAGAGAATGGACAAAGTAAGACATTCAAGGATGTTGCCTTGGATTCAAGGACGTGTTTATTTACATTTCAAGGACTAAACAGTATGCGTTTGGTAATTAATTAAGAAAATAATTAGTGTTTTAATCAGATTAAATTGTGCTTGTATTTAAAAGAGCTCTTTTTATATTTTCATGTAATAGCAACATTTTCATTTACTGCTGGATTTGATGTTTAACCTTCAAATAAATAAACATTAAGGCATAATAAAACAGACATTACTGCTGTGCTTTAATGAAATCAAATGAAACTGCTTCTTTATAACACGTGATAAGGTTTCATGACCCACATGTTGCAGAGAGAAAAGGTTATTTCTTTGTGATTTACTGTTGCAGGCTTTTGTTGTTATTATTTTCTACGGCAGCAATCATTTGATTAGATTAATCTCACTGCTTGGATTTTGTTTTTGTATTTTGTACAAGGCTGCAACAAAGGATTATTTCAGTATTGATTAATCTTGTTATTTCCTTTAATCTCATTATTTCTGTTTTTCTCAGATCCGTTTCATTCACTGACTGTCATAATAAAAAGCCGCTACATGAAATCAGAAGCTTTTGGACATGGAATCGAGTGATTGATTGATGAGAAAATAGTATAAAATAGTTCCTGATTAATTTTGTGTTGATTGACTCGGCAGTTAATCAGCGGCTGCTCTCGTCGGCTCCGCTCTTCTGCATTAACGGCTCTGTGGAGTCCTGCGTTAAGGATTATTAATGAGCTCGGCTCCGGACGCGCTCTGTCTCGCTGGCTGCACATCTGTGCTTACATATAACATCGCTGATAGTGCAGCCGCCACGGCACAGCTGCAGGGATGACGCACATGCACACACACATTCACACACACACACACACACACACACACACAAACTATTTAGGCTACAGACACAGACCCACCTCCGTCATTATGTGTGCACAAAGCCTGCACAGGTGTTTGTTGGTGTGGGCTGATCCTGTCTGGGTCCCTCTACCTTTTTCATGAGCATGTGAACATCTATGAGAGTTTGCTATATATATGCGTGTGTGTGTTTATATAAATGCATGGTCTGTGTGTATATATATATATACAGTCAATCGATATGGAAGAAAATAGGTTGACATGAAATGTATTTATGTGGGCTAAACAGACGACTGGGCCTCAGGCAGTGTAGATGTATGAGTGTTGTTTGGACGTTTAGGATGATAAAACGATGCTCTATATATGTTAACAAAAAAACAAAGATCCCTATAGACGAGCTGAGCTGAGATTTGGTTTTTATTTTTAGCTCTTATGGTTGATGTGCAGTTTGTTGATTTAGTGGGACAGAAGCAGATTTGTCGTATGTGCTGCAGTAAATAAAATCACTTTGTCTTTTAGGACCTTAAACCTGTTTGATGTTGGACTGTGCGGTGCGGGGTCTTAAGGTTTAGTCAGATATAAGCAGATATTGATTCATTACATATGGATGAAGCACAAAGATTAAGTTGGTTATTTACATATGAAACATTTAGAGCGGCTTGTTACCTGGAGATAAGAAAACAAGCTCTTTATCAAGATGACCTGAATGTTTTCTCTTCCTTTCTTCTTGTTGGCAAATAGGCAATACATTATTTTATAACTTTTTTCAATGTATACATCTGTTTTGGCGGATATTTCATAAAGCAGAGGATGAAACGTGTCCTGTATTGTGATGTGTGTTCTTCAGACCGACATGACGCAGAGATAAAAATGAACTAATTAACCAGTGTACGTAAATATATATAAACGTGTGTGTTTGTTTGTTTGTGTGTTGTAGCACGGAGCAGCTGGTGGTGAAGATCCTGAAAGCTTTGGACCTGCCAGCGAAGGACGCCAACGGCTTCTCTGACCCCTATGTGAAGATCTACCTACTGCCAGACAGGAAGAAGAAATTCCAGACCAAGGTGCCTCCCACTCCCAAAACACCACTTCACTTCTCCTCACCTTTCCTTAGCGTAAACATACAAACACACAACACACACACAGAAAGACAAACAAAACCCAAAACAAGCTGCTGCTGCTGTCGTCAGCCTCCGACTGGCTGCTCTCCTCGCTCCTCGCTCCGACGACCCCGCCTGCCTCCTCATGGGGAATCATTACACTTTCACTAATGTAATCTAATCTAATCTGAGGCCATAATTTATTCAAGATAATGTGCTTCAGACTATTACAGGCCACTGCTGCTCAACTCATGTGTGTTACTCTGGTTGTTTGAGGACAGTTGAGTCAATATTTGAGTATCAGGATGTTCTGTACCAGGAAGTCAACCCTTAGCCCTCAAACGAAAAAAAAAAAGTAGTAGTGGAAGAGGAAGTAGAAGAAACCTCCTCTCCTCTAATTTATTCTCTGCGGAGAAGCTCAAGACTTATGAGCTCGGTGGCCTCACAAATGTGAGTTGTAGTGCTCTGTTGTATACCCATAAATATCACTGGTAGTTTTCTACAGAGACGGAATAAAACAGGGAGCAACGGAAGCTGAAAAGGGTCAGAATTGATTGTGGCGCCAGTGAAAAGGAAGCGTTTTTGAAACCAGTTTGAAATGTCTCCCCCCCCACTACCCCTCTTTGTGCGACTGTCTCCTGTACATCACAAAAGCCCCTTCAAAGCACTGAAAAGCGTGAATGCTTCAATCATTTGCATAATACAGGCTCCTCTTTTTATTCAGAGTGGAGATGATTGTTTAATTTCAATCACATCCTCATTAAACATGGAGTTTTTACACCACTCGTATTTCGCCACTTTTATCCTTCCAACTAATTTATAAAAAAAAGAAAAAAAAGAAAAATGTAGAAAGAAGCAGCAGCAGCAGCAGCAGGCGTCACCTACGAGTGGATGTTGGGAGCTTTGTGCTTCTGGTTTTCTAAAGGCTCAGCGTCGCCGTCAGCTGCAACGTTTAATCCAAAGCTAACAAGTAATCATCAAGTGCTAATAAGCCGGAGTGACGGACAGGACTTAACGCAAGGAGAAAAAGCTGGATTTGGAAAACTGAGTGTATGTGTAGCTTGTGTGTGTCACATTTTAATTATCACAGGCTTTATTGCTATGACGGCATTTACTTCAAATGATTTCATAGCAACTAGATCCAACGAGCAAAATCAACAGAGAGTAGGAAAAAAAAAAGAAAGAAAAATTAAGCGCCGGAGAAGATTTGTAGACAAATTTGCCAAGCGCCCGCCCATCTGCAGCGTGCCGCGATGACACGATGAGGAGGAAACGAAGGCGACGGATGGATAAAGGCAGGAAAAACACAATACTGAGTCACAACAACGGAGGGGAAACTGATTGGGAGTAAACACAGTTACCTGGAAACCTCCTCCTTTTACTTCCTGTACATGTCCTGGAAACATAAAATTGAGTTTAAAATGCTGTTATTTGATTGGAGCAGGTTTTGATTTGATCTTTCATCTTTCATTCTTTTCCACAAGAAAAGGTGTAATGCACTTTTCCTCCCTGTAGCTGAGCAACAAGGTCAGACGGTGCTGCAGAGGTTAATTATGGCGCCCAAGGACATTTCAGCTGGCGTGGTTGCACTATTAATCAAAAGCCCCGTAGGAATATTCACTGTCTTGGTGTGTCTGGTGGTTTTTTATTTATTTATATATTTATTTAAAGGAATGTAGATCAGTCAATTTTAAATCACTGATTCATGACATTTAGTTGTAATAAAGTCTGTTTTGCTGCTTTCAGCACAACGTGACTCCCTTCTAGAGGAGAGTAATCAAAGCTTTTATATTCACAAGAAGAAGCAGGACGTCCACAGGAAGTGAGGCCTTTTATGTTTCCAATTTGTTTTGGATAAAACAGGAGGAAAAGCTGGGTGGTTTTGGAAAGAGAGATAAAAAAACAAAAAACTTAAATAAGAGACATAACAGCAGAGAAAAGTGTTGTGACCAGCCGTATCTCACGGGTAAGTGCTGCACTGATAGCTACATTTTAGTCGCAGATTAAAGCGACATGACAAACTTTGAACAAGCCCGCAGCTCGTTTTGACGGCAGTTTCTGTGCTGGTGAAGGATCCTCAGCGTCTCCTCCACTCAAAAAACAACAACGTCTCCCTATTTGTTTTTGTTGAGGAAATAAAGATGCACATGAAACAGGTTAGAAATCCTCTTTTTGTACTGGAATATTTTTCATAACCAGCAAATTACAAGTCTTTGAGGAATCTGGACGCGGCTTCAAAATATCATTAAGTCTTGTCAGACTTACAGGCGAGTGGCTGGTTCGGTTTCTTGGCTCGAATTTGTATCTGTGAGAAAACCTCGGCCCCGGCGCTGTCAGGACTTCAATGCACAAGTCTCAAATGTAAAAACAAGTGGTTACATGAAAAGGCGCGGGCTGAGGCCAAGTGTGGAAACGCTTTAGATTACAGCAACACAATAAATCACTGTGTCATTGTTTAGCATCAGCGCCGGGCAACAATGGAGAGACAAATATATTAGCACAAGGGAAGAAGATGAGTTTTATAAAACTCTATTAAGGAGCTGTTTAATCACTGCAGAGGAAAACAAGGCAGGAAGCACAATGCAATATTGATATTGTAACTCAATTAGTAATGGTGTCATTTTACTTAAAGGGATAGTTCAACATTTTAGCAAATTGACCCATTGCCATAATCCCTATAGCAGTAGGTCCGTTATCTTTAACTTTGTCTCGTAACGTTCTCATAGCGTGGTGAATATGCAGGTCACAACTTGTCCACCAGAGCGTTTTGGAGTTGTTGGATTGTGTATTTGATGAGTTTGATGAGGGAAACCAAGAAATCCCATTAGCCTCCGTAGCTCTGAGCAGCTCACGGCTCTGCTCCGCCGTTCTAAAAATAGCTTGCACCGACAATTAAAGGTAACAAACCTACTGCTATGACTATAGGGGTTATGGCAATGGACCAATTTGCCAAAATGTTTAAACATGAAGCATATTTGCAAGTTTTTAACACTGAAAACTCATCATTATTGATAATGTTGTTATTATTATTGTTAATATAGTGCACATTATTAGGTGTAGCTATGACATCATCTTTACTGTTCTTTCATACTGTGTGATCAGGAGTGAATAAGGAGCCAGTTACAGTAAAGTTGAGTGGAAACGTCCTCAAGTGGTGTTGCCGTGCGTGCTTGAGTCGGTTCCTGTGGGTTTCACAGCACAACGTTTCATTTCAATTTTCATTTTAATTAATCGTTCTTTGAAGGGTCACTTTCTCAAGAGAAACCAGATTCCTACAAGGTGCACAAAGGCAGAATGAGTGTTTATCTGATCGTGGGATTGAAACACTCAATGGAACAAAAGACCTGAAAAACTCCTCGATGTGAAATAGTTTGAGAGCCAAGGCTGCGAGGAAGAGATGTGGAGGAGAGAGATTCAACAAGTTCAACAAAAGAAACATATTCACAATATATTCTTTAGGTTTTGACCAACTTTATCTTTTTACATTTAACATCTTTATCAGACTTTTTTTTTTTTTTTACAGAATCAGGACAACAGGTCAGATGGACATACAAGAAGGTTAAATCAAATGAAGAAACACATTTATTTCACATTTCTGTTGTAATGACACAAACATCTAAAAACACAAATACATAAACACAGGATGGCGAGGCCAAGTCACACATAAAAAACATAAAGAATCATAAACAAAGACAATATAAAATCCCACCTAGAGACAACATCTAATTCTTATATTCCCATTCATCTGATTATTTATGCATTAAAGGGATAGTTCAACATCTTGGCAAATTGGCCCATTGCCATAATCCATAGTTTTAGGAATAGGTTCGTTACCTTTATTTGTCGGTGCAAGCAATTTTTAGAACGGCGGAGCAGAGCTGCTCAGAGCTATGCTACGGAGGCTCATGGGATTTCTTGGTTTCCCTCATCAAATACACAATCCAACAACTCCAAAACGCTCTGGTGGACAAGTTGTGACCTGCACATTCACCACGCTATGAGATAATAACAGAACGTTACCAGACAGAGTTGTTTTAGAGGCAAATTCATGCAAAACCGCTGATGATCGTTCCCGTCGGGGGCAGTTTTTCAGCAAGCAGTCTCATGCATTTACCTTGAAAACAACTCCGTCTGGTAACGTTTCGTTATTATCTCATAGCGTGGTGAATGTTGAACTATCCCTTTAATACACTCTATAGTCTCTGAGCTGTGGCTTCACCAGACTTCTCCACACACACAAATTGCCACACAGGAACCAAATTTAGTAGAAAAACCTTCATCATACTCGTGGACCTGTAGCCTATGATAAATTTCCCATAGGTACCAACTTTATTTTTAAAAGCACGCATGAGTAACATCAGCTGGGGTTACCTTTCAGCGACCTGTGTGTGTGTGTCTGTGTGTGTGTATCGAGGCTGTAAAATTAAGTAGTGTCTTGTTAACTCCCACGTGTTAAAACTCCCCAACCTCACCATCGCTCCTCGTCTAAATGGCCTCCTACCTGCGAGCAGATCCGCGCTAAGTATTATATCGCTGTCCCGTCTGTACTGAATATTCACACTGTAATTTACAGCTGTTAATGAGAAGCATTGTCCCTCTCTCTCTCTCTCTCTCTCTGTGTCTCTCTCTCAGGTTCACAGAAAGACCTTAAACCCAGTGTTCAACGAGACATTTCAGTTCGGCGTGCCGCTGAATGAGCTACATTCCAGGAAGCTTCATTTCTCCGTCTACGACTTCGACCGCTTCTCCAGACACGACCTGATCGGACAGGTGGTGGTGGACAACCTGCTGGACTTCAGCGAGGGCAGCGGGGACAAACCCGTGTGGAGGGACATCGTGGAGGGCACCGCGGTAAGGACGAGTCGACACCCCCACCCCCCCCTCTCCGCCCCCGCCGCTGCAGAGAAACAAGCCCCAGAATGATCACGTTCATTTGCAGGAGATGCCCACTTTAGATCAGATGAAATTTGAATGAGCCCTGCGGCGATGTCAGGGCCCGAGAGAAATGGATGGAACCGGGGATGAAGCTTATTAAACAGGTTCTGGATCCGAAGTAGAAATGTAACGGTGTGAAAATTAATCGAATATAGACACACGAGTTCATGGATAAATGGATAAAAGTGTCCCGAACAAAGGACGTTCACCTCATTATAGCCAGAAGACAATTTCAATTTGTGCAAAAACACTGTTTTAAAGGGATAGTTCAACATTTTGGCAAATTGGCCCATTGCCATAATCCCTATAGTCATAGCAGTAGGTTCGTTACCTTTAATTGTCAGTGCAAGCTATTTTTAGAATGGCAGAGCAGAGCCGCGAGCTGCTCAGAGCTACGCTACGAAGGCTAATTCAACTCCAAAATGCTCTGGTGGACAAGTTGTGACCTGCACATTCACCACGCTATGAGATAATAACGCAATGCTACGAGACGGAGTATTTTTAGGGGTAAATTCATGCAAAACCACTGATGCGTGTTCCTGTCGAGGGCAGTTTTTCAGCAAGCAGTCTCTGCATTTGCCTTGAAAACAACTCCGTAGTGTAGCTCTGAGCAGCTCGCCGCTCTGCTCCGCAGTTGCTGGTTTTTGTATTGGAAACTTTCAGGTCAAGTCCAAATATCAAGTTTCCAGGACTGAAATCCAAACACCACAACTCAACAATGCAAAATGCATGAACAGATCTAGTTGTTTTTTTAAATTATAAAACTTTTAGAGATCAACATTCAATCCACAGTAGAGTTCACGCGCTGCAACTTTGGTTGTTTAAAATTTCAGGACCGGTGCTTCAGTTTGAGTTTTAGGATGTTGTTGTTTTTTTTTTACAGGACTCTCTAAACACTCCTGTGCATTATCTGTGTGTTATCTGAAGAGAGGAAGGATGCACAGAAGTTGTGCAGCCTGCAAACTGCCTGCAGTGTAGATTAATTCGGAGGCTGGTTAATGTGAAAAACCAGCACGGATAGATTACTGGAAATGCACTGCTGGCCACATCCAAACTTTATATCAAGCACTGTCCAAGCAGATTTATATGAAATATTCATAGACGGCTATTAGCAAATTAGATAGAGCAAAGTTTGAAAAAAAAAAAAAAAAAAAAAATTTTTGGCATGGGGCATTTCATTTATTGAATAAGTTTAAAACGTTGTTGGACCTCTTGGCGTATTTCAGTGTTTCACTTGGGGGTTGGAGTGGTGTGGGGGTGTGGTATTGATTTGTGAGGCTCAAAGCCGGTGAGGAGCCATCAGGCCGCAGTGTGACCTGAATACCACCGGTGTCATTACTGTGGTGCCGCTGAGACCACAGACTGTGAGAGGATCAGTAGATGAGAGCACGGGGAGGGATATATTTAAAAAAAAAAAAAAAAAAAAAAAAAGAACGGCCCAGAGCATCGTCACCTCTACTTAGCACCTTCCTGCTCTCGGGGCCATCAGCAGATTGGCGTATGATTCATTTACAGTGACGGCGTTTCTCCTCTGACTAAACACCGCCTGTCCACATTAGGACACCGGCTGTCGCTCGCCATCAGATTTACTGTAGCTCTAAAACAGGCAACAGGCGATCAGCACAAAAAAAAAAAAAAAAAAAGGTTATTATTATACCTGTTAGTTCCTGCTCCATTACTGATCCATGTCCTGTCCTGTCCTGTGTGTGTGTGTGTGTGTGTGTGCGTCCACAGGAGAAGGCTGATCTCGGGGAGCTTAATTTCTCGCTGTGTTACCTGCCCACTGCAGGCCGGCTCACCGCCACCGTCATCAAGGCCACCAACCTCAAAGCCATGGACCTGACTGGCTTCTCAGGTAAAGGATTTACACACACACACACACACACACATACCTTCACACACTCTCACACACACACACACATCTCTCACTACTGTTAGACCTCCAGCGAGCAACCTGACTGGAAACTCGTTTTAAACGGGGGAAAAAATGTGACAGAAAACAGCTTTACCGCCGTCTGGAAAATAACAGCTATTGGTGTTTTTGTGCGTTGCTTTTTCTGATTTGGCGTGAAGTCGTGTGTGGAGACATTTTTCTTATACACAAACATCAACCCCGGTAAACACGGCGCCGGTGCTTTGAAATAAAGGAGAAACTTATACGCCATTTAGCACCAAATAAAAAAAGAAAAAAGTACTTCTCCAGTGATGACACCCTCGATAAACCTAAACACAGCGCTGCTCCATGATACGACGTGTCGCATGGTGCACATAAAACCACATCTAATAAATCACAATGTGAAGTAGAAGCAGATGAAGCATATTGAGGGAAGGACAAACGACTATAAATCTTTTCTAAATAAGTCCTGGTGTGAAAATGAGCGTCACAAGATTGATCGAGTCGAACCATGTGAGAGAATCTGAGTCGAGATTTATTATTTTTTTATTTACTTTTTTTTTCTTGTTCCTTCCAGAAACAGAAGTCGTGGTTATAAATTATGAAAATATAACCTGAGGCGCTGAAGTTCATTTGTTGCAAAAAATAAAAAACAACGAGGAGAACGTCGAAAAAAAGAAAAAAAACGTTTCCATCATCGCACGTCGGCAGAAATGAGAGGAAAAAAAACACAATGAGGTTTTTAGCCCACGAGACTGACGTCAAGGTTGATGCTAATGCTAATATTGAATTAACAAACAGCATCATCTGCAGGTTTTTATTTTTTTATTATTCTGTATTTACTCTTCAGTTAAAGAGCCGGTGATTTCTGC
Organism: Trachurus japonicus; assembly: GCF_045865225.1. Taxonomy (NCBI): domain Eukaryota; kingdom Metazoa; phylum Chordata; class Actinopteri; order Carangiformes; family Carangidae; genus Trachurus; species Trachurus japonicus. The sequence continues at coordinate 8,240,621 of NC_140914.1, read as the reverse complement.
AGCGGTGCCTTCTCTCTCTCCCTCTGTCTCTCTCAGATTAAATGAGATCTCAGATAATAATGACCACAGGCCGTCGTTATCGCCACAGCGATCCCTGAGATGAGATGATTGCAGCGTCTGAAAGATGCTCAAAAATTGCAGCATAAAAATGGAGATGTGGGCGTGTATGTGTGTGTGTGTGTGTGAGAGAGAGTGTGTTTTCCCTGGCTGCTGTCACTGAGCTGCACATGTTGAATGGATAACTGAAGTGATTCAACCTGCGCTGCTTTTCTCCCTTTGTGTTCTTAATCCAGCTTTGCCAAGGTGACTTGATTTTCATGCCTTTTATGTGTTACAGACGCAGATACCTGTGAGCATAATACCGAACACTGTTTGCAGGAATCCCCCCCGCACACCCCCCCACTCACCCATCCTTATCTTATTCTCTCTGCTTCCTCCCCCTGTCTCTCTTTTTTCTTCTCCTTCTCCTTCTCCTTCCTCTTTCTACTTGGCTGCCTCCTATCCCACCTGCCTCCCTCTCCTCTCTTCCTCCTCCTCCTCCTCCTCTATCTTTGTCTCTGCCTCAGATCCGTACGTGAAAGCCTCTCTGATCTGTGACGGGCGGAGGCTAAAAAAGAGGAAGACCTCCATTAAGAAGAACACGCTGAACCCCACGTACAACGAGGCGCTGGTGTTTGACATTCCCAATGAAAATATAGAAAGTGTATCCATCATCATCGCGGTGATGGACTATGACTGGTGAGCACGCCGCGCTTGTTGTTGCACACGCTGCTGCTGCTGCTGCATGCTCTGGAGGATGAAGCTGATCAGTGCTGTGTGTTGAACACCCCCCCCTCCTTTATGAGTCAGTCTCCTGGTGGACGTTCCCTGTTTTACAAAGACGATCGCCTCATGAATAGGCATGATTTATGCTAATGGTGGTAGAGGAAGTGTAACCCTGCTGCCACCGCTGCTCTGTCTGCTGTTGACGTGTTTGTGTGTATAGATTCACCACCACCTCTGCTGTTATGTTATGTGGCCTGCCCTCCATTTGGCGTCTCCATAGGTGTGTGTGTGTGTTGCCTGTCGTGACTCACGTCAAGCTTTTACACAAGGCCTGGTGTGTGTGTGTGTGTGTGTGTGTGTTTGTGAGCTGCTGTTCAATATCCTTCCCCGGCTGCTCGACTCTTTTCCTTATACTCAGGGTTGATAAATGAGACCCTCTGTGCCTGTTTCTTGCTAACTCTCTCTCTCCTTCTCTCTCTCTCTCTCTCTGTCTCTCGTCCTTGCCTCCATCGCTCATCCCTCGCCGCGTGTCAGTATCGGTCATAACGAGGTTATAGGGATGTGTCGTGTGGGCAGCGAGGCCGACGGTCCAGGGAGGGAACACTGGGCAGCCATGCTGGCCAATCCCCGCAAACCAATAGAGCAGTGGTATCAGCTTGTGGAGGTAATGAGCATATTATCATGTGTGTGTTCATGTGTGTGTGAGCATGACCGCGTATGTGTGTGTGTGTGTGTATGTGTGCAGTCATGTGTCACACGTATGACCTCATACCACATATGTTGTGTTCTCTCTTTTGCTGTTGGTGCTGGGCATAATAAGGAAAAGGATTATTTTTATCATGCAGTGATTATATTTAGAAGCAGAGGTTGTAGTGATTTGGTACAGAAACAGTGGCAGTGATTTAACAACAAAATAAAAACAAATATTACCATAAGGAAAAAGTCTTGTCCTATAAAGTCATCTTAAAGCATTTAATTATCAAATTAAATTGTCAATATGCAGTACAGGCTGTTTGTGTTGACAAAATACAGTTGGGCAATTAATAGATGAAATGTTTTTCATTAGCAAACTCTTATTACTACTAACTATAGCTGTCAGATAAATGTAGCAGGGGAGCATGGACAATATTTCCCTATTAGATATATTGAACAAATGTTCTTAAAGGGATAGTTCAACATTTTGGCAAATTGGCCCATTGACATAATCCCCAGTCTTAAAAGTAGGTTCGTTATCTTTAATTGTCGGTGCAAGCTATTTTTAGAACGGCGGAGCAGAGCCGTGAGCTGCTCAGAGCTATGCTACGGAGGCTAATGGGATTTCTTGGTTTCCCTCATCAAACTCATCAAATACACACTCCAACAACTCCAAAACGCTCTGGTGGACAAGTTGTGACCTGCACATTTACCACGCTATGAGATAATAACAGAACGATACGAGACAGACTTGTTTTCAAGGTAAGTTCATGAAAAACCTCTGATGCGCGTTCCCGTCGGGGCTAGTTTCTCGGCAAACAGTCTCTGCATTTACCTCGAAAACAACTCTGTCTCGTAACGTTCTGTTATTATCCCATAGCGTGGTGAATGTGCAGGTCACAACTTGTCCACCAGAGCGTTTTGAAGTTGTTGGATTGTGTATTTGATGATTTTGATGAGGGAAACCCAGAAATCCCATTAGCCTCCGTAGTGTAGCTAGGGTTAGAACCTACTGCTATGACTATAGAGGTTATGGCAATGGGCCAATTTGCCAAAATGTTGAACTATCTCTTTAAAGAATTTACATTTTGGGAAATAAGCTACGAGTGAGGCTAGCTGAGTACTGTAAGCTAGGCTAACTAGCTTTAGCTTCACAGTGTTGTCAATTGTCTTAAATGACTCTCATCAAGAAAGTGAACAAGAGTATTTTACAGGATGTTAAGGGAGTACAGGACATTTTTTGCTTTTTGCTTTTCAACAGCAATGTCACGAATGCACTCGCTGTGCTGTGTGAGCGTGGCAGTTGAGAGAGGCGTACAAATTAATTTCATATTTGTTTTTTCACAGAAAACATCACTAAAATGTCTCTGTTTCCACATTAAGCTGCTAAAGTGGTTTAAAATACATTTTTTTCATGTCTTTGGCCCGAGACTGTAGAAGGATGAACTAGAACTGGAAAGTGTCATTTTTGTGGATGACATGAATATGACATCCGGTCTTTTCACTCTGGATCATGTACTGTACCCACGAGGCAACATATGAATGAAAATCAAAACATTACACAGCCGCCATTTGCAGTTAAAAGCACTCCAGTGCCAAAACCTGCAGTTTCTCAGCTTGACGTTTGAAGCTGGCTCTAAAACCCACTCTTATCGCTGCTTCACCGCCACTTTTCGTACAGCACTCCCTGTTCCCTGAAGGGACCATGCGCTACTGTATCGTCACCTTTTATATAAGTGCTCTTTAAAGAACGAGCAGAGGGTCCGGGAAGATTAGATGCACCAGTCGATGACTCAAAACAATTTCAAGATAATGTTGTTATACTTAGACTCTGTGCCAGTGAAAAAATCATCATATTAATCACTGATATTAATGATCGTGTGACATTTTAGCGGCGGTGCTCATTATCTGATTGAACAAAGGGGGAAACACTGGTCTCCATAGCAACTTTCCTCCTTCATGAGGGTATGAACTTTTATATAACTCACAGAGCTTACAGAGCATGACTCGGCATGGCTCCACACAAGCCCCGCCCCTTTTTGGATTAGCCAGAAAGTGGGCGGAGTCAGGCACTGCCAAGCTGGCATCAGGGAGGCTCACATCCGTCCTTATTTACAGTCTGTGGGTGATGAAATGTTTATTTATTTCACCTGAAAGCATAAAAAAAGAGTGGTTCTGTTGTAAATAATTGATCTGAATGAATCTGTTTTCCCCCTGCAGGAAAAGGCGATTGGTACATTTGTGTCAAAGAGCGCTACGACACCCTCTGCCAAGCCTCACATCGTGGTCGACAGTCCTCACTCTGATTAAAACCGTGAGTCCCCCTCTCTCTTACTCTCTTTTTTTATTTTTTTTTTACATCATGGCTGTAACATTTGCGATTATCCTCTAGTCAGTTGCGTGTTGCAGTTTTATATCATCATTCCTCGAGCCGTTCGACATCAGCAGCGGCGGCGGCTCCTTGATATCTGAGACTCCGCGCTGAAATCTCAAAGAGCCGTCCGCGGCGTCCGCACACTGAACAGCAGCTGCTCTCTAGTCAGATTTACACAGGGAAACTGGTGGAGGCTTTAAAAGCATGACCTGACTGTGAGTGTGTGATAAAGTGGAGGCTGTGGAGCTGTCAGATGTAGGACCTCTAAGGCAGAAGCATCTGTATAATCTAGATGTTATGGGTTATGTAATGCATCCCCCTCCCTCCTCCTTTCTCTCTCCCTTCTTCCTCCCTCCTCTCCCTCCCTCCCCCCAAACTTACAGTACTGCATACTGTTTATATATTCTCTGGCCCCCCTGCCGTCTCTCTCTTGCTTAATCTGCCTTCTTCTCCCTTGTTCCCTCTTTCCTCAGGTCATTATCATCTCTCCAGCTCCAGACTTTCCTTTCTTTCCTCTCATCTGTGAATAATTCTCTCCATCAAAGAAAGAGAGACGCAGAGACACCGCTAGTGTCCAACTGCTAGTGCTGTTTTGCTCCTGCTAATGAATCCTCCAAAATCCTGTGCTGTCTTTTGCCGAGCCGGGAGACAAAAAGACCAAAAGACCAAAAAAAAAAACAACAACAACAAAAAAGAAAAACACTACACACACTCCAAAAAAAAAAAAAAGAAAAGAGAAGAAACATCCACCACGAGCTACACTTTGAGCATCAGACTACACATTTATTAACACATGCAGACATTAAACGGTACAGCAGGGCTCGAATCAGGTGTAAATTTAGGATATAGCACGGGAGCTCACACACATAACTCACACACACACACACATATACACACAGAGTTTGTAGTATGTGCGTAGTTCATGTGTGCTTCAGATTAGTGTAGTATTTCATCTAGGAGGAGTGTGACGTGACAAACTTTTCTCTCCTTGAAAAAAAAAACGAACAAACAAATAAAAAAAATGATAATAGAAAGAAAGCCATCACAGAGTGGGTCATGTCAACCAGGACCAAAGGTTCACGCCCGTGTACAGACTATAAAAGAAGAAAATCACTATGTCGATATTTTTTCTTTGCAACATTGGTGTACAGTATACAGTCGTACTGTATAGAAAAAAACATCTCATGTAGTAACTTAGCAGGACAAAACATCCAACGGAGGATCCTCCCGGGGTCGTTTCGGACGCCGACGCCGTCTGCAACCCCGCCCCCTCTGTTTTTTTGTTTGGTTTGGGGTTTTTTTTCTTCTTTTTTTTCTGGACTTTATCTCGCTTTACTGTCGCCTGGAGGAAAAGACAAGACGACAAAGCATCCTGTGGTCTTTATTGATGTCAGAGGAGTGAAAAATGAGGACAGACTCATTGGTCTAAGCATGTTAACGCAACCTTGAAATGTGTCCCTCTTCCTCATGCTTTTTGTCACCGTCCTCACGGTGCTCATCCAACATCAACCTTTTTGTTTTTACTCACACGTCGTCAGGAAACTGGTTTTTCATGCCTTTTTATTTTATTTTTATTTTTTTACAGTCCACCGAGGATGAGACAGTATGAGACTTCATGGACTTCGTGGTTTGTCCCCTGGACTTTTCTCTCTACTGTGGGACTTAAAAAAACAAAACAACAACCTGTGTTCAGGAATCGGACCAGCATCTTGTTTGTTTGTTTGGATGTAAGGACGTCACCGCTATGTTTTATTATTTTTCTACCATTCCAGGACTTTATTTATTTATTTATATATTTATTTTTGTGTGTTTCTTCTCTGGAGAAGTCATCGTCCAGCTTCAGCCGAGAAAAAACGTCTCCTTCAAAGTCCACATCATGTCCCTGACAAGACTCTTCGAAGGACACACACGTCCGTGTTGCTTTTACTAGTGTGTGTTTCCGTGTTTGTGGGCGTGTTTGTTTTGTATTTGTGTGTGCGTGTGCGTGTATGTATGTGTGTGTGTGTGTGTCACCGTGACCTTGTGTGTGTGTGTGTGTGTGTGAGAGTGAGAGAGACACGTTTCTGTGCTCACCGCCTCCCTCCCTCCCTCTCTCCCTCCCCTCGTCCTTTTACTCGTCTCCCTTAAATCCCGGCGTCCTCAGACTGAAACTGCTCGTCTCGGAGCCGAACGTGTCTTCTGTCCTGTGTCTTTACAAGGAGCCATTTTGTGTGTGCGTGCGTGCGTGCATGTGTGTGTGTGTTGAGAGAGTATGTGTGTGTGTACTATACGTGCCTGGGGAACCACTGTCTTTCATAGACATTAGTTTGTATTGTCTATGTCGTCTCTGAGATCAGCTGCCAATCATTCCACCCTCCTCTCCTCTCTAACCCTTTGCCTGATGTAAGTAACTGTGTTGATCCTGTACTTCTTTCAGTAAATTTGTGTACTGTATGTCCGAGGGAGAAAAAAAAAAAAACAACAACAACAAAAAAAAAAAAGAAACCCCAGATGGCACAGTGATTGAAAAATTAAATTGTCGGGTGTGTTTTGATTAAAATTTACAAGAAGGAACACAAACAAACAAAAAAAATACAAAAAAAAAGAAGAAAAAAAAAACTAAACAGGCTGATTATTTGTTTTACGGCCCCACAGATCATGACAAACTTAGATCCCCTTAAAAAAAAAAAAAGCAAGAAGACAACAGGGAGGAGGTGTTGTGGGAAAATAAGCGCCTGGATGTTTCTGCACTTCCTGTGTGTGAACCGTTACAGACCTACTACAGTATAAAGCCATGTCCGTCACCGCTACTGCGACTACTACTACTACTGTAAAACCTCAGCAACAAACAACAGTACGACACCTCACTACAGCTACTTGTATTTGCCATCTCATCCTCACACACACACACACTTACACACACCTCAGTGGAGGAAGCTATGTGTGTCTACTGTATGTGTGTGTGTTTGGGGATCTACTTTATTCCTCTTTACCTCTGGATCGTGGTGTGTGTTGTGTGTTTTTGTGTGTGTCTGTGTGTGTGTGTGTGTGTGGTGGGGCAGGACAGGACTTACTTACCAGTGTGTATGTGTGTGTGTGCTTGTGCGACACACATCTTGCATCATACCGGCGAGTATCCTGTGTGGTTAGTCAGCTGGGGGACTATTGATCAGCTTGTATAAGTAGATATGGTATTGATCCATTGGTCTCGAGGCCCCATAATTCTCTCTGTTTCCCACCCTCCCTCCCTTCCTCTTTTCTCTCCCCCCTTTTTTTCCTCCCCTCTCTCTCTCTTTTTAGCCTTGGTGATAGATTACAAAACTCATAGATGAACCAGCCTCCCCCCTCCTCCTCCTCCTCCCCCTCTCCCTGTTTCTGTCTGTCTGATTACTGTCTGATTACTCATTCTCTCCTCCAGCTATCCTTACCTTTCCTCCTTACCCTCACTCCCCCCTCGCCTCACCTATCCGTCTGTTTTCTCGCTCTATTATTTCCCCTCCTCCCTCAGCACCATCCCTCCATCTTGCCCTCTTTCCGTGCATCACCCTCTTCCCTCCCTCCCTCCTCCTCCCTCATCCTCCTCTCTATTCTCTTTCTCTCGCTGTCTTCTCGTGTTAGTGCAGTTCTGAATGGTCATGGGGAAACATGTTTGCATGCTTATATTAACATGAATGATGTCAACTTGATGCAATGAAAAATTATATAAGTGATGCTTTAAGCAAAATCTGACAATGAACTTGATACTAATACTACTAATGACGACTAAATGGAGACCTAGCAGTTGTTTATCTCTGTGGTCAAAAACAACAAATGATGAAATAACGTTGTTTATGCTGTATTTATCTTTCTCGAATTGGTATTCTTTTTGATTTTCAGTTGTTTTTTATATATAATTTATTCAAGAGGTTTACTTTTTTATTGGTTAGTGCTGAGAATTGTGTGCAATGGTATGGTGGGGTGGGTGGGTGTGGGGGGGGGAGTTCAGTCGATCCAGGCCGATTGTTTCAGTCAGGACAGCAGGATGTTGCCGAATGTGGAAGTGGGAACAGTGAACAGTGCGACTGAAGCAGTGATAATGGAAATAAAGGATATGTATCATCCAGCCTTGGGTTTTCTGTCTTCTTTTTAATCCGGCAGGGCTGCGAGGCTGCAGGAGGAGCTGCTGCTGCTGCTGCTGGAGCTGCTGTCACACATGCCAGGCGCTGTGCTATATATAAAATGCAAAGCTCTGTGCATTTCAGATGTACACAGTCTATATTTGACTCGTGCATATAAAGGTAAGACGCTCCACCTGGACAGAAGGAGCCTGGACCCAACTTTTTTTCTACTTCATTTTTTATTTTATTTTTTTATATTACCACAACCTCTCTGACTTTCTGCTGTGCATTAAGTCGTGTGTAATTATTCAGCCACTTTGTCATGAATTCTTTATTGTGGCCGCGTTTTGCCTAAATGCAAAAAGGGGAAAGAAAAAAAATGGAGCACGCCTCGCCTGCCCTCTGAGCTTCTCTCCTCTCCATCTGCCTCCCTTCCCTTCTTCGGTGCTTGTGTTTCACCTCCTTTATTTTTAAAACACTCATATTATTTGTCATGTGGTTATTATCTCCCGCTAAAGCGAAGATGCCCACGACCAGCAGCAGCGGCAGCGGCGGCGGCGGCAATCTGCAAGCCCCAGCGCCTCAGCAGAAAAGCGGATAGAGAAGAGGAGGAGGAGGAGGTGGAGGAGGAAGATGTGCAGAGAGGAGGTGGAGGAGGAGGAAGAGGGGGGGGTGACAGAGAAGGAGGAGTAAGAGAGGATTAAACAAACGAGAGAGGATGAAGAGCGGGAGAATGCCAGTGAAGAGGAGGAGGAGGAAGAAGAGGAAGAGGAAGGAATGGGAAAACCTGGAAGAGGAGAGGAGATGGCTGCATGGAGGAGGAGGAAGAGGAGGAGGATGGCTCTGTATATAGACGCCTCTCATCGCGGGACACCTGCAGCATACTGACAGTGTTAGCAGTTCAAGAGGAGGGAAACACACACACACACACACACACGTGACAGCACACCAGTTAGCACAGCTTTAATGCTGTAGACTGTTGAGAGAGGAAAGTGTGTGTAAGGGTAAGGAGGGGGGTGGGGGGGTGTTGTCTCCATGGCAACGTTCCCACTGTGCAAAAAAAAAAAAAAATCATTTAGTCGGAAAGACATTTCACTCAGTTCAGTGAGCTGAAAGAGGCAAAGAGGGAGGGAGGGAGGGAGGGAGGGGGAGGATGATGATGATGATGGGGGGGGTGCAAGTTTGAGACCGGGGGAGGTGTGTGTGTCTGTGTGTGTGTGTGTGTGTGTGTAATATAGAGAGCTGTTTGTATCACACTGGAGGGATTCATCTAAAGCGAGCTGACAGCGCGGCATTAGCTCTTATTGCTAATATATCTGATTATTATACATAACGATGATAATGAACTCCCTCGCATCATTAAAGATGGAGGGAAAGATGGAGGCCACAGCAGCAGCAGCTCCGGGTGATACTTTGGCCTCGTGGACCATCTGCGTGTGTTTGAACTTCTACATCTTTACGCAACACGGTGGTAACATCGGTTGCAAGTTTCTTCACCTGCAACCAGGTTTTCATCATTCCTGAAAGTTTGAGCTTCCTAATCTTTATACAAAACCTTCTCCTCCTCCTCTTCCTCTTCTTCCTCCCTATTATGCCCACGTACACAGTTTTTTAAACATTTTATTCCATCACTATAAATAATACGACCAAAAACCTTTCAAAAATAATGAATTCAATGAATGCATGCAAGTGGAAAAAGCTCAACCAGGAGCAGCTCGGCTCTGCGGGGGGAGCGGTGTATTATTATTATTATTATAAAAGCCGGAGCTGGGCCTCAGGATCTGACCTTCTCTCTGAATTACACTCTTAATGATATTCACCTTACAAACAGAAACTCCTGCGAAACATCCTCTGACATTACGGCTCTGAATGAGGAAACGTCGGCGAGGAATCCCTGAATTCGCAGCCACCCCTTTATTTTGTTGTTTTTTTAACCCTCCTATTTTCCTCCTGAGTCAAGGAAGGAAGGAAGGATGAAGGGAAAGAAGGATGGAAGGCAGGAAGGATGACGGGAAAGAAGGAAGGAAGGACAAAGGGAAAGATGGGAGGAAAGAAGGAAGGGGAAAAGGAAGGAATGATAGATGGAGGTAGGGAACAGATTGGGTCAAAAAGTAAGGACGAAGTAAGGATGAAGGGAACAAAGGAAAGAAGGGAGGGAAAAGGGATTGTGGAAAGAAGGAAGGAAAGAAAGATGGAGGGAGGGAACAGATTAATTCAAGGAAGGAAGAAGAAGGAAGGAAGGAAAGGAAAAAGGATTGTGGAAAGAAGGAAGGAAAGAAAGATGGAGGGAGGGAACAGATTCATTCGAGGAAGGAAGAAGGGAAAGAAGGAAGGGGAAAAGGAAGGAAAGGGTTAGATGATCAGGTCAATTGAATCAAAAGAGGAAGGAAGAAGAAGTAAGGATGATGGGAAGGAAGGAAAGAAGGAAGGGAAAAAGGATTGTGGAAAGAATGAAGGAAAGAAAGATGGAGGGAGGGAACAGATTCATTCAAGGAAGGAAGAAGAAGGAAGGAAGGAAGGAAAGGAAAAAGGATTGTGGAAAGAAGGAAGGAAAGAAAGATGGAGGGAGGGAACAGATTCATTCGAGGAAGGAAGAAGGGAAAGAAGGAAGGGGAAAAGGAAGGAAAGGGTTAGATGATCAGGTCAATTGGATCAAAAGAGGAAGGAAGAAGAAGTAAGGACGGGACGGGAAGGAAGGGAAAAAGGATTGTGGAAAGAAGGAAGGGAGAAAGTTAGGATGGAGGAGGAAGGAACAGATTGGGTCAATTTGACCCAGAAGGACAACAGGAGGGTTGAATAAAAATGAATAAAAGAATAACGAACACGTTGGAGAATCTGTGTTTAAGCTCTGTTCATTATTCACTACATGGACGTCGTGGCCACGGCAACAGTGCTACAGAAAGAAAACGGCCCCTGGGACCCTGGCAGGGTTAGGCTACTATCACAGCTTCCCAAACGCTCTGGATAGTTCTGGTGAAACCCATTTGTGCGGCTGTCAGTGTATCAGCATGCTGGCTGTGATTACCTGTTGTGAACGGACCATCTGGCCCTCAGCATCCCAGCTGGGTACCGCGGCCGGGCAGGAGACGGATTGTCTTTACCGCACCACCTGGACCTCGCAGACACGGAGCGCCACGGCACCGACCATATTTCTCATTCATATTTTATTATGTCATTCTCGGACCGAACGGAAAAACAAAATGGTACAAAAGAAGAAAAAAAACAAAACAACTAAACATTGTGTAGTTTTGTTTAGTTTTTTTTTCCAAAGCAGACCTGGAAAGAGAGAGCAGGCTTTTCTGTAATTGCTCGGCAGCTGCTGGCACTGTTTGTGTTGAAGTTCAAAGCAGCCAGACTCACAGTACTGTATATATATATTCCTCTGAGCAGCAGAGAGCACCAGGGTTGCAGAGTAAAGGGTATAGCCTACGCACACACACACATTCATGATCCACTCTGTCAGTTTAATTTGGCCACGTTGCTCAGTCAGAATAATAAAAAGCTCTGTGGGAGGTGGGAGGGGGGTTAATGTTTGCATCCGCATCCTTGCCTCGGGCACAAACCCTTACTCAGCTGAACTTTACTCAGGTTGCCCACACCGACGCCTTGAAATAAAATTTAAAAAGCTGCTCAACGCACACATTTTGTTGCCTTTCTTACGATTTTGGTGGTCGAATTGATACGTAGCAGCGTTGTTTCTGTTGGGTGGGTTGGGTTCGACTGTGATGAGCTCTGAATCCCCCCCTTTTTTTGTTGTTGTGTGCTGTACTGAGCCACCCCAGGGGAGTCTGTGCTATTGTTGGACCCACAGAATCGGTACGTACGGCGCTGTGTTACAACACCACAGGTTACCGTAGGCGCCGGTGTATTGTGCTCGGCTGACAGGCAGCAAGGTTAGTCTGCTGTTGTAATTAAGCTCTTGTTTTCAGCACCGAGGCTTGTGGAGGGGTACGACTCGAGGTATAAAGCGTTTGTAGAGGAAAAGGTTACACAGGAGAGGAAGCAGCCGAGTCTGGAGAAGCTTCAGTGGTTTGAGTATCAAAATCAATTCATATAAATATAATTAAAACAAAGGCTCAGGTGAAACCGGGCCTGAGGAGAAGGATGCCGATGCTGCTGCTGGTGGTTGTTGCCGTCCCCCTGGAGCTTTTTCCCTTTCTGCAGCTTCACGCAGTCTAAACATATACATCCTATAGATAGATCCATCACCAGGCTCTCAGGCAGAGTGAGGCCCTTTCAATCTGCCATCTGTAACCATGTGTGTGTGATAAACAGCCAGACATCTACTGTACCTACTGTAGATATCTGCTGACATCTCCTGGAGATCTGGCTCAACAGCAGCAGCAGTGAGAACATCCCAGCGAACATCACACAGTACAAGAAAAGCCTTGTGATATTTCACCCCCCCCCCCTCCAATCCCTCCAGTTCTTTCATGAGTCTGAATCCCTCTATTGCTCCCAACAAATGGACTCGTGTTAAGGCTTCGCGAGTGATTCCTCGACCGAAACCTTCCAAGGGATTTGTCCTAAAACGGTGCACCTCAGCTTTTCTGTGAGCTCACCGCAACAAACACGCTCAAGGTCAATTCTCAGCAAGGCGCTGGGGTTTAGCCGGTCTTTGTAGCAGCATCAATTCGGCTGCTGTTCACGTAAATCCAGGAACATGTTCAGGTTTCTCTCTCGTCTCGCTCTCCTTTTCGCTCTCTCTCTCTTACCCCTCCAGGCGAAGCATCGCTCCGGTTTTGATTTCTATAACGAGAACGTAGAGGAATCCGAACACGTTCAGTGGAGCAAAACTGAACATCATGTTTCTGTCATTGCAGTCTGTAAAAAGTCGGCACTTAATTGTGCGACGAGGTCTTTTCACAGTCTGTTGGGTTTTAAAAGTCTGGTATAGATTCTCAGTTGTTGTACCCTTGATGAAAGTTCGGTGTTGGCCTCCTGCCCTGTCCACCTGAGAAAGGCCATTAAATGACGTTCAGGCAGATACAATCGCAGATGACTTTCCACTGACTGATGCCGCCAGTGGAGTCAAGTTCACAGGTTTAAACCAAGACGTCGCCGAGATAATCGTCAGTGATGACCTTGGGCCTCCACGTTTCCGTTGCCCTTTAGTATCAACACCTAAAGAGTCACAACACCTGATTCTCTTTTGGATAAAGGGGTAAGTCCTTCAAAAGAAGATTTTTTTCAGGATCGTAGGAAACAAAGGGTCTAAAAGTTTTTTCCCAGAATACAGCAGAAGGTGGCTGCAGCAACTAAAGAGACAAATAAATGTAGTAATTTCTCCATTTGTAAGGATTTGTGTCACATTCAATCTTCGTCCATACTTTACCACCTTGTTCTTCTAGTGTGCTGTTTGCTACCACTCTGTGGGATGGGGTAGGGGTCGGTGAAGGGGTTATGAATGAGGAATGGGACTGAGCCTTAATTTCGACACCACTTTTATGGAAATTTTTTACTCCTGAATTATTGAATCGGTTCTTCTTACTTTTTAATTTCATCAACGAACACAAGTCACTTTCTATCAAATAGAAAAATTGCCTTCAGGGGATTTTTAAGGTGCGCCGCAAAAATAGCTGGTACGGCCCTGTCTGACCTCCGTGACCTTTATAAGGTCAGGAGGTCACTGATAGAAGTCGGATCTATCTAGTCTTGATTGATCCAAGACGTCCGTTGTTGGGTGAATTCCTGTTGCTGCCTTCAGGGCGAAGATACAACATTAAGGTGCCGTGGTGCAGAACCAACGGGTTCAGAAGGTCATTTGTTCCTGTAGTTATCAGTCTGATTCACGACAGTCTGTGATTGTAAATTTATACATTTTTACTGTTGTATTTTGCTGCTGAATGTACTGTCAATGAGGAAAATAAAAAATAAAGATATTAGGAACCTCACCTGAGCGTATCCCAAGTACAGTACTGTAGGTATCCAGGTATGTCGGTACAGTGCAGCAGGAATGTGTTGTTCAATTTAATTAGTTTTCTGACTGAGTTGCATTAAAGATATTGTACCAGACTAGATATCGTCCCTTTGAAAGCTTATAAAACTTAATCTTTAGGTTTGATCGTTGCTGGTGTCTTCAGAGGTCTCAAGTGGAGGACGTCTCACTCGTTCTCAGACCTCTTCACCGTCTCCCTAACCCTGAGCGTCGGGTACTTAACCTCGAAATGCTGCTGTTGTTTTCTAAGGCAGTGAATGGTTTGGGGCCAAAACACACTTTTAATTGGCTGCTATGTTTTGATGAAGCGTCCAGACGTCGGGTCGTCTACAGGACAGGTGTGCTCACTCCTCAGAGACGAAGTCTGGTTTCATGCACCATGTATCTGGAACAGCTTCAAGACAACATGAGGTCTGGTCTACTCCGCACCAGCTCTCGTTTATTTAAAAGCAACGTTTTGAAACTTTTCTGTTCCCCACTACCATATGCTTAATTACATTTGGGACAATTCATTCATATCCTGCACTGCACAGTAATCTTCACACCCATTTACTCAATTCTAGCAAATTTGTATCCTCTTTTTTTTCATTATACTGCTTCAATTCACATTGCCTTTTCTTTGATTCATATTTTGTTTTCATTTTATGCCTTTCAATCTGTCATGTAAAGCACTTTAAATTGCCTTGATATTCAAATAAACCTGACTCATCATGACGATAATCTGGTTAAATCACCAACGCAAGCTTGTGAAGAAGACTGCTTTTCATTTCTGGATGATTCAGACTAATAAAAGAGGATGCTGTGTGGTGTCAGTGTGATGTAAATGGCGGCCCGTGGGCTATACATCTGGTCATTCAGTGAAAATATTTGGCTGTGTCACAAAAGCTGAGGTTTTCACTATCACAATTTACATCAAGATTTTGCTTCTTTTTTTCTCACAGATTACCTGAAGCAATGCAAATATGATCAATGAGATAGAGGGAAATAAAATTGTATAAACCTGCCGGGTGAATATAGATGAATAATATAATTCACTCAATTTACATGAAACAAAAGCTTTGATCAGACCAATTTAATTTGATGTTTGTGATTGTTTTTGTTGCATCTCTTGTAAAACAAAGCAGCATAAATCACACATGCTGTCGATGTGAATTAGTTTATTTAATTTAAGGGGGGGCATGTACAAAAGAGCATTGATCTCACTGAGATAAGAAGCTTTAATTTCACCAAATTATATACATAGAGTACAAAAGGAAACCAAAGATATTTCAAAATACAAATACCGGTACATGCCATTGTCAAATCATAGATATTTCATACATTTACACTACAAACTCACACATAAATAACATGTAAAATCACAACATAATATTGAAACATTAGGCAGAATGAAAAAAAAACCCAGCAGAAATACAAACAAACCTGCAAAACGTTGCCTTCAATCACAGCAGGTCAGCGACTGAGCTTCAAAGCTTCAGCCTGTAGGTGGCAGCACGCAGGCCCGTACGTAACGTAAGACCTCTACGTCACTACGTATAGTGGGCACGTCTACGCGTCACTTCCGCCAAAAATACAACAAATACTAAAGCTAGCTGCTCTGTGCAGTTTCTGTCAATTCAAGCTCGTGTTACTGCCTTTTTTTTTTATACGGTTTTGCCGACCCAGCGACTCCATCTGCGGCCTCGCACCACCAGGTCAGCCCACACCGCCTTTTAGCCCGGTTGTAGCCTGTTAGCTCGGGTTAATTTAATAAATAAACCGCGTTCATTGTGGACGTTTACCTGCGTAGCATGGAGCTAAGCGTGATGCTCAGCTCAGTTCGGATGTTGTTTCGCTTTCTTTTACCGGTTTTCCATCTTCACAGGATGCTGATCCGTCCTAATATAATAATTTATGAATTTATGTTAATTTATTTGTCCTAGGTGGCGGATTAAACGATTATACGAGTATAAGAGGATGCTACTCCCGGTGCTTATTAACTTTAGCTTCCCGAAGTTTCTCCTCTGCAGGACTCAGTATACACACAGTTCATTCAGCTAATCATAACTATTTTGAAAATTAAACAAGATGCAGTTAAGTCGAGCTTCGTTTATATGCGTGAAGCAAATAGAGGGATATAATGCTGGTAAAATACAATGTGTTTACTCAGAAGTACAGGTGCATCTGTAAACAGGATGGTGTCAAAGTTGAATTTCAAAACATGCGATTAAGAAAATAGAATTCCCATTCTTTCTAAATTCAGAGTGATTTTATTGTTGAAGGTTGTTTACGTTTTTTTCCCGGGTTTAAATCACGATGATTGTGACTGGCATCTCATGCAAATCAAAAATCCAGTATCCACATATTATAATATTTTATCTCAAGTTTGGTTAAATCATCATCATCAGTATTTCTTGGTTTAGTTCAGTGAATGCATCCACAGTCACGAGGAAGGAATAGAAACACAAAGTTGTCCAGAAAACTGACTTTAAATACTGACAGTAAATATTGAAGTCATTTGAGATATTTTCATGAGCTAGGCTATAAGCTGTAACAATTTGAAGTAAAACATGTTTTACATGTAATGAATGTAGAGTAAGTTTCACTTCTTGAATGAAATTATGAAGTAAAATGTAATGTTTACATGATATTCTTTGCACCTGTAGGAAATATGAATATTTGCTTTGCAAGTTGATTTACGGTGTGCGCCCCTAAATTTTAAGTTAGGGGCCACTGTGCTCTGAGTAAAAAGAGTTAGTCTGGAGCCCTGAGTATCGATGAGCATTGAAAGGCTTTGATGCTGTTTGTGTATCCCAGCTGTTCTGTCACATCTGGACCTGTATATTAAGATCTGAATAGACTGATGGCTTCTCCCCTGTGTCCAGTTCCATGGTGGCAGGTTCGGCGCTAATGGAGCCATCCACAAAGCCTGGGACCAACCAGGTGGCTGATGTGGTGTTCGTCATCGAAGGGACAGCAAACCTCGGACCTTACTTTGAATCACTAAGGAAAAATTACATACTTCCCGCTATCGAGTAAGAACAAAAGAAGCTTGTCCTATACTATTTCATGTGTAAATGCCTTTTGGTTTATACATGGTATTTGTTTGCTATAGATATTTCAATGGAGGGCCGCCAGCAGAAACAGACTTTGGTGGAGATGTGAGTGTTATCCTCTTTTTTTTTTTTTTCCTTTCGGGTGGTAATTTCAAAGACAGACTTTAGTTAATATTGCTCATGAATTAGGCTAATTAATATATTCTTGTATTATTGCTCTTCCAGTACGGTGGGACACAGTATGGACTCGTAGTGTTCAACACAGTGGACTGTGCTCCAGAGTCGTACGTTCAATGCCACGCGCCAACCAGCTCTGCCTTCGAGTTTGTCTCGTGGATCGACAGCATCCAGTAACTACCGATAAATAATCTCCTCAGTTATTACAAAACAGACATTATTATGACTTTTAATGTTGACTTGTCTTTTGTCATTGGATTTAAAGTCATTTTGAACATTAAATGTGTTTCCCCACACAGGTTCATGGGAGGTGGAGCAGAAAGTTGTAGTCTAATTGCGGAGGGTCTCTCTGTGGCCCTGCAGCTCTTTGACGACTTTAAGAAGATGAGGGAGCAGATGTAAGTCAACTTTTTATTACTCATCATCACCAAGTAATGTATTTCGTATTTCTCCTTAAAAAAGTATGAACTTCCCACTTCACCTTGGAAATCATGTAAGCAGAACTTTGCAGCTGCTCCATCATAGGCTGTCATAGTTAATCTGACTGTATTTAAGTTTGGAGATAACCTCCAGATGTTATAGATAAGTTATTACCTCAGATGGTAATATACTAGTAATTAAATTCTTTCACTTTCTCTCTATCCTGTGTTATCAGAGGTCAAACACACAAAGTGTGCGTGCTGCTGTGTAACTCTCCTCCGTATCTGCTTCCTGCTGTGGAGAGCGTCAGCTACACCGGCTGCACGGCAGACAACCTGGTCAAAATCATCAGAGACGTGAGTCATAGTTCGACCATAAACACAACCTGTCTTGTATCGTAGTAGCTGCATCATTGTGCTCATTTTAATATGTCTTCTTTTGTCTTTTTCAGAGAGGAATTCACTTCTCGGTTGTGGCTCCTCGGAAACTTCCCGCTCTGAGGGCTTTGTTTGAGCGGGCGTCCCCGGTAGGCGGAGTGGTGGAACCGCATCCAGACTACAGCCAGGACCCGTTCCACATGGTGCTGGTCCGAGGCATCTCGCTCCCTGGTGAGGAACTTTGTCTGAAACCTCGTCTGTTAGTTAGATTCATTGTAAATGGCCTCTGATCTGAATGCAGTGGCTTTATTAGACTGACAATGTGCTTCACTGTATTTATTGTCTGATTTAATCTTTCACAGCCTTTCACAAATAAAACAGTTAATTCCTTCATTAACACGATTAAGGATGAACACGACCATGAAACCCTACAGCAATAGATGGCTGCAAAATGCTGGCCGTTACCCAGTCCTATAATCTCTCTCTCTCGCAAAAACAGCTCCTGAATAAACTGTGTTTTATTTATAACCCAAACATTTAACATCAACACAGTTTGACTAAAGCAACATGATCAGGCCGAGTTTGTCTGAGCACAACAGGACAAAAAAACCCAGTAGAAAACAAAAAAGAAACTGGAGAAATTTAAGTGAGAGGGAAAGAAAATGTACCTGTTAATATGTATTTTTTAATTCAGGTTGGCAGTGAGAAGTTGAACAGATATTTACTGCAGCTTTAATAAAAGTGTTACGTCCTCTTGTTCTTTATTGGCATGCAGCTGTAAGAAAACGCACTTTAACAAACCAATAAGTGCAGCTTCAGTGTAGACGCTACTAATCACATGTCTTTTCATCTAATTCTTTTTATATTACATCGCATCATTATGTCTATTGTGTCACTTAAGCGGAGCTGCAGAGTTAGTTAGGACTGGTTACTTACAGCTGCAATAAATGCAAATAAAATGATATGGTGGAGCACTTTGCAGCTTTTATTGTACAGATAAATCTTTACTGGCTCACAGTACAGTAGCAGGCAGAGCAGAGCAAAAGGCCTTCTAAGACAGAGAGAGCGTTTTGCAGTGATAATACACTGTAGTATTTGTTCAGGATGAACAATGTCTTATCTGCGACAGTGTGCAGAAGAGTGTAGTTTTATAGTTTCACTTGTAGCATCTGCATTCTTTAAGCTTCTTATCTCCAGACACACTTTTGATGGGATGTTACACCACTTTTTTCTCTTTTTTTTGCATTCCTTCAGGCTGCGGAATGACACAAGAAAAGCTGGCATTAATGTTGTTTATCTCTTCCTGTGCATCTTTTCTTTTTCTTTTTTCTTTTTTTGCCCATGTTTTTCACTCAGCTACTAAATTGCCGACTCTCCTCCAAGCTCCACTCTAGTTTCTGTTTTTATTTTGTTTTGGCCAGTTTCCTATAATTATCATCCCTGAGATACAAGTTGTTAATTTCACATGTGTTAATTACTGTTGGAGACATTAAAAAAAGCTGTAAGATGATGTGATGTGATGTGACCGTTAGTTCAAACTATTTTTAACCACTCTTACACTTCTGAGTGAGAGATTTGCTGCAGAAACGTGTCTCACTCTTCACCTGAAGCGAGGTGCTGTTGTCCTACTGCACCGGGGCTTCTGGGTAATCTCCAGTTTTTTTTTTGCATTGCAGGATATGTAAAAACTCTAAGCTTCTCCCCGTTGTGTGTGTGTGTGTGTGTGTGTGTGTGTGTCTTGTCTCCAGTTTCCTCCGGTGGAGTACCCGGGCCGCTCAAACCTGTCCTCCCCCCTCAGTCGCTGCCTGTCACTCAGCCTCTCCCCGGAGCCTCGCAGCCCCCGCCACCCATTAACACAACCCACCCTTATCAGGTAATGGGCGAGCAGCCACACGGCGTTGAGGCTGCTGCCTGGAGACTAATTCCTGCCGCCTTGCCTTTGGCTCGGTTTCAGACAGCGGTGTTTATGTTGCTTCCCTCAAACGGTCTTACCCAGCATTGTCTTTGCCTTTTTAATCTGCTTGCCGACAGAATCCGGCCTCCATCACCGCTGCTCAGGCGGCCGCACAGATGGCCCTGGACGCCGCCAACGTCCAGAAGAGTCGCTGTGAGTTACCACCGAATGATTTATGTTTTTACTGGGATTTTTAGTTTGCAGTGTTTTCATGACTGTACGTGTGACTGTGTTTGTGCATTTTACAGTAAAACCTAAAAGAGTGCTAATAGGACCTATGCATCAAGAAAAAATTTAAAGGGATAGTTCAACATTTTGGCAAATTGGCCCATTGCCATAATCCCTATAGTTTTAGGAGTAGGTTCGTTACCTTTATTTGTCGGTGCAAGCTATTTTTAGAACAGCGGAGCAGAGACGTGAGCTACTCAGAGCTACGCTACGGAGGCTCATGGGATTTCTTGGTTTCCCTCATCAAACTCATCAAATACACAATCCAACAACTCCACAACGCTCTGGTGGACAAGTTGTGACCTGCACATTCACCACGCTATGAGATAATAACAGAACGTTACGAGACAGAGTTGTTTTAGAGGTAAATTCATGCAAAACCGTAACGTACTGTAGCCCTGAGCAGCTCGCGCCTCTGCTCCGCCGTTCTAAAAATAGCTTGCACCAACAATTAAAGGTAACGAACCTACTCCTAAAACTATAGGGATTATAGCAATGGGCCAATTTGCCAAAATGTTGAACTATCCCTTCAAAGTAATCATAAAAATAAATGTGTAGCTTAGTGTCAGTAATGGTTTTGTTCTTTGCGTGTCTTTAAACCTCCTCCAGACCCAGGAATAGTCAATCCTGGTCCCCCGTTCACCAATCAGCCAAACATCCCATCGGTCGCCGGGGTGAAGATGAATCAGCCCAGCATAGCGACGGTCACGACGGCATCGCAGCCGATGATGTCGCAGCAACAAGTCCCCCCCAATCAGCAGCAGCAAGTCCCGCCTCCAGGACAGCAGGCGCCCAATCAGCAGCCGCAGCAGCCGCCTCAGCAGCAGCCGACAGCCAATCAGCCCACGGCGCCTTCGGCACAGCCCAGCATGGTACGTCGTCGTCGATATAAAACCAATAAAACGATACCGGCGTCCACCTGAAAGATGAGATTTAGCCTTTTTTTCTGGGTTGAGTTCTTCCTTTTTATTTTTTTCTATCTCTTTCCTGAGCCTGAATCGCAGCAGTGCTCAAGAGACTGGATCCAAATACTAAATTCCCGGTTGCCTCAAGGCAGAAAATGCTAATTTGCAAACCCAGGGATCCATGACATAGGACATGTGTTGAGATAAACACTGCCAGGAAGTGTGTTTCATTTTCATATTCTGATTAAGAAAACCTGACATGTTTGTTTTTGCTTCATTGTACTTTATTTTAAACTTTATGCACACTTTCACTGTTATTATTCAGGTATTCAAAATAATTATAGTTGGGGAAACACAGTTAGAAAACACAAAAGTGAAGCCTGAAAGAAAAGGTTTACTCGTTGATCTTATATATTCACATGCTCATATACATCCTGTCCATACTAAAGCAGTTCCAGTGTAACAGATGGGAGACTAAACCTGCTGCTGGACAAAAATGCACTAGACTTGGACAGATGAATAAGATATCAGTTTAAAAAATGATGTTGTGCTTGAAGCCCGATTCCTCCTTTTCTTCCACACACTGTGTGGACTCAGAGGAATAATAACAACAAAAAGAGGGAATATTCTACTAGAATTACACCAACTTGGAAAATGCTTGATTGGATGGATGGATGGATGGATGGATGGATGGATGGATGGATGGATGGATGGATGGATAGATAGATAGATAGATAGATAGATACTCTGTGTTGTTAAGGTTGCTAGGCAACAAGAGCTGCGCTTAGCTACGTGATGGCAACGTTTGGTGACGCAAAACGTAAATCCTCCTTCCACCACCGTCTCATTTCAGTTCAGGATTTACGGTTTACGAAGCGCCATAAAATCCCAAATCCGTCACAAAATCGTGATAACAGGGCAGGTTTTGTTTTCTAAAGACGTACACGAGTTGTTAAGGTTGCTCGGCAACAAAAGCCGTGCATTGCGATGTAACGGCAACGGCCATGGTAGATCCGACGACCGTCCAAATAAACTGTCTAATGTTTGGGACACAGTTAAGTTTCCAGTGAAAAATAAAAAGAGTTGCTAGGTGATAAGAGGCGAGGTTACAAGGGGCCACGCCGAAAATAAACCCGCTGTATTTTTAGTCTGAACCTCTGATGTGGATGAAGGGTTTGTTTGATCTCTTTTACTGTTGAGATGGACACATTTTCAGCCTGTTTAGCTCTAACGTTACATATTCACTTTCATCAGCAGACGCCATATTGGATTTCATGCTTTTGAAACTCTTTTTTTTTATTCCAGAAGTGCTAACGGCATCTTTTATCCCATCAGCTGAGCCGTTGTCATGGATATGGGGGATGTCTTGTCAACATCATTTTTATAAGTCCTGTCTGTGGAGCACACATCCACACCAATGTTGGTCATTAAGTGAAAACACACAGTCATGGGTTGAACATTGGCCCTCGGCATCAAAGCAGTACTGAGGCCAGTTGTAGTTATTAACTAGTGACTGTCTGGGAAAATGGTCGCTAACCCTGGATTGACTTGTATTTCATTACATTTGTTGTAGTTTCATCACGGTCGACATTTCTGTGGAGTTATAACTGTCTTGCGGCGCTCAGCAGAAGACTTGATTTGCTATTCTCACCCGCTTGTAAACAATATCAATGTTTAAATCCTATTGATATTTTCAAATGTAAGTGCCCCCTGCTCAATTTAGGAATCAGAGAGCCAAGACTTTAATCTGCGATGCTGTATCACCAGCAGCCTAGAGCGGACTTTGCAGACTAACACACTGTGTGAAGTCTAATATCAAAATGAATTTTAAATGTTAGTTCTACTACCAGATCAAAACCAGAAGATGTTCCCTTTTCCCCAGAAAATCACTGTGGGTTCGCTCATTGTTTTTCTGTTTTTCAAATTCATTCATTAATTCTTCGTCCTAGTAGCGGAGCGAGCATGTTTTGCTACTTATTTTAAATATGGATGAAACTGTTTAAAATTAGCCAAACAAAATATTTTGTGATGTTCAAGTTAAATCATCTCTCTACAAAATCTTATGTTTTATGTTACCAACTTAATGGGGGCTGCGTTTTACTCTGTGTTTTCTGCTGTTTTTCTCAACTGCACCTGTTGACAACATTTGTTTTATTTTATTTTTTATGCTTTGATCAGGCTGGTGTGGCTGGACCACAAAACACTCCAAATCCAATTGGACAGCAGCAAGGCGTGGCCAATAAGATCGTTGCATGGACCGGCGTTCTTGAGTGGCAGGAGGTAAGGCTCAGTGCAGGAATATACTGTGTATTTAACAGCTTTAATGTAATGTTAGACTGTAATGTATTTAGACTCCAGGTCCATTTAAAAGAAAGAAAGAAACACACATCATTTTATAAACTAATAAACCAGTGATGGGAACTGTTAAAGGGATAGTTCAACATTTTGGCAAATTGGCCCATTGCCATAATCCCTATAGTCATAGCAGTAGGTTCGTTACCTTTAATTGTTGGTGCAAGCTATTTTTAGAACGGCGGAGCAGAGCTACGCTACGGAGGCTAATGGGATTTCTTGTTTTCCCTCATCAAACTCATCAAATACACAATCCAACAACTCCAAAACGCTCTGGTGAACAAGTTGTGACCTGCACAAGCTATGAGACAGAGTTGTTTTCGAGGTAAATTCATGCAAAACCGCTGATGTGCGTTCCCGTCAGGGACAGTTTTTCAGCAAGCAGTCTCTGTATTTACCTCAAAAACAACTCTGTCTGGTAACGTTCTGTTATTATCTCATAGCGCCGTGAATGTGCAGGTCACAACTTGTCCACCAGAGCATTTTGGAGTTGTTGGATTGTGTATTTGATGAGTTTGATGAGGGAAACCAAGAAATCCCATTAGCCTCCGTAGCGTAGCTCTGAGCAGCTCACGGCTCCGCTCCGCCGTTCTAAAAACAGCTTGCACCAACAATTAAAGGCAACGAACCTACTGCTATGACTATAGGGATTATGGCAATGGGCCAATTTGCCAAAATGTTGAACTATCCCTTTAAGGTGGACCTCATGGTCTTCTTGCACTGTTACAGGATAGGAAACAAATCATTAATGATTTGTCCTTTTTACTTAAACTGATCATATTTTACACATAAGACTTCTTGCATATGCTGCAGCTCCAACTGAGCCAGTTGCAAGTAACTATTGCAAACACATGATATTTATCACAGATGGATGAGTACGTAGAAAAGCAAATGCAGCGCTTTAACAACTCATATTGATTTATTTAAATAAAAACACAATTGATCTCAGCTCCATGTTTACAGTCAGATTAGACAAAGGTTTTTCGATCCTCTCACCTCATCTTATAGTCTCAGTATTGCGAATATTTCCTCAAACTTTTCCTGGCCTGGATAAAAACCAGCACGACCCGAGAGCTGCAGTTGGCGACCACTGCACCTGTCAGCGTATTGTGATATACGGTGACATATTGTGATCATCACCGGTGTCTGCGACCGATCACTGCGGCACGTCTTTATAGCCACCTGTCATTGATTACACCGTGATTAATTGCACATCATTTTGCCGCCCTGCTGCTATCGGTGCCGCTCAAGGTCAAATCGATTTAGTTTACAGTCGCGGTGCTGAGGCAGGAAAATGGATGTTAATGGGTTTTAAGCGACACTCATGAGGCCTTCAAGTGTTTTTTTGTTTGGTGAACAGACTCGGATCAATCTCCCCCATCGACTGTAATCTCCTCCTCCCCTCTTCTTCTTCGGTTTATCAGAATTATTAAAGTCGGTTAAATGCGGAGGAGGACTGAGAGTGAGAGCGAGGAAAGTCACAAACAGCACGTGGACAGATTAGAGGCAGGAAACATTGCTCTTAATCTGCTGTTTCCTCTTGTAGTTGTTGGCTCATCAGTCTTCCAGCCCTCGTCGACTCGTCTCCGGTGTAATCTGCATTGTTCAGGAGAATTACACCACAGACACTTAAACTCCATTT
Organism: Trachurus japonicus; assembly: GCF_045865225.1. Taxonomy (NCBI): domain Eukaryota; kingdom Metazoa; phylum Chordata; class Actinopteri; order Carangiformes; family Carangidae; genus Trachurus; species Trachurus japonicus. Next base: position 8,215,685 of record NC_140914.1, on the reverse strand, counting down.
AAAAGAAATGGTTGTTGATTAGAAACTCTCCCAGACGATGCCAGCTCACTTGGCTGCAGCTCGCTCTGTGTGTGTACAGTGTTATCAATATGTTGCGTTTTTCTGTTTGGCTGAAATTCAACCTGTTAATTCTGGGAAGTCCTTTGTCGTCTCTAAAACGTGGGGTAATACTTTCCAGAATAGTTTCTAGCCTATTTATTTATTTATTTATTTTCATTTACTCTCCATGTCTAATTTAAGGTAGATGTGTGTAAACAGGATTGTTCTGTCACTGTCCAACACGCCTGGCTCTCTTCACCCTCCGCTCTGGGAATAAACAACCCATTAATCTGCAGAGAAAGAGCCGAGCACAATGCATTTGTAATTGGGCAGCACCAGGTCTAACAGTGGACCTGACTAATATGCGATTGATTGATCATTGATCCTTTATTGACGGCCCTGGAGATGAAGAGGTGTCGGCAGCTTTTTTTTCCTTCCCCCTCCCTCCCTGTGGGATCTCTTTGCTGCATCGACACGCTTTTGAAAAGTAGTTAGTTTGTTTATTTCGACGTTTTGCTAAAGAACAGATTATCCGCTGGCGTTTTAAAAGTCCATCCGTCCGACCGGTTTTTAATTGCTTGTCCTGATTGGGGTCACATGGTGGCAGATTGGGGTGAACAGGGGGCAGCGCTCCCAGCGTCCCTTTCTTCAGATCCCAGGCCAGTTGGACGACATAATCCCATCAGTTTGTCCCGGTGTCGTCTTGTAGCAGACTGTTAATCCCAGGACAGGGAGCAGTTTGGACGCAGCCTCAGCTCAACCACCACTGGTTTAGTTTTAGTTTTATTATGGATCCCCATTAGTCCTCACCTTGCTAATGACTATTCTTCCTGGGGTCCAGACACTCATACGTGACAATCAAGACATAATACAATAAATTACAGAATTAAATAAATGAAAAACAACAAAATAAAACAAAATAATAATAGTAAAAACTATTTTACAAATACAAAACAACTTTGACTTTTCAAAAACCTTAGAAAAATATAAGTTCTTTACTAATAATGGCCTCTTTTATTTTCTTTTTGAATCTCCATTCATTTTCAATGTTGGTCATATATGATGGGAGCCGATTCACTGCTCTATTCACCTTATGTAGCCCCGCCCACTTTGCCACTTCCGGTTTGGCCGCGATTGTGTTACGACTTCCGGTCAAATGCGGAAGTAAAAACTGATGTAAACAATCGACTGAATTTGCAGTATATTGCGGGACAATTACAATACAGACAATCAAATCAACATGGACAACACTTGAGGGGTGTACTTCGAAGCGAGTTTAGTGGGTTATATTTTATAATTATATATTTTTTATTGAGTCTAAAGCCAGGCTTTCCTGTACTCTCTCTTTCAACCCAGCTAGATCGCCATGGAAACTTATGGTAACAGATGTTTAGCTCATATATTCAGAGTTTAATCCTAAAATCGGCTATAAAAGCGCCGCTGTTTCACAATTTAACTCATTTACAGCGTGACTTTTACTTTGAAATCCAAGTGGAGCTGGCAGAACCAGTACGGAGGGAGAGATCAGCTGATCCGCTGCTGTTTACCAACTGTTGAGCTGAGCGTCAGGAGCTCATTTATATAGGCTATTATATTACTTGGATATAAGCTGCAGCATGGACGTCGGAACTATTTACTGAGAGAGGGAGGGGGGGGGTTTGTTGTGAGGGTCGACTGTCACCTGGAGCAAACTGACAACTATATGATCAGAAACTCGTTCAACTCTGGACTGTCTGTGAAGACTGAGTGAAGCTGGCCTCATCCTCTGCTTCAGAGAGAGCCTTGCACTATCGGACCTGGGTCTCTGCTCCGTGTCCAGAGCCTGGTCAGGTCGGGACACGCTGTTCACGCTGTGAACCTGCTCGCTAATGTGTAAAAGAAATAAACGGAGGGATTTAGAAATAAAACCCTCCCTCAACTACTGTAACTTAAATGTGGCCATGAATAAACTTGTTTCGCCTACAGCAGTATTGCCCAAATGCAAATATTGAATACATCTCTATTTTCACAGTTAAAAATGTCTTTGTCACCTAAACTACCCCCCCGCCCCCTCCAAAAAAGAGAAAAGAAAAGAGAAACACTGTAGCATATTTTCATACGCACACCCAGCCTGAATTGCGATCAGTAAAATATATAAAAGTAGGCTATAAAACACAATTTAAACATGAAAGTTGTTCCTCTAGTTTATTTTGTTTAAATGGATAAAGCTTCATAATTAAAAGTATAGCGCGATGTCCAGCTGTCAGAAATTAAAAGCAGCCTCTTATGTGCATTAACAATGTTGCTTCGGGCTGTGATAGCGGTTCTTTTTTTTTTTTTAATTCGCTCCTACTCTCCAAACAAGCTGCTCACCTTGGCTGAAATCAGCGGGGACACGGGGATTTATTTAATTATTTTTAACCAGACTCTAGAGTAGATGGAGGTGGGTGCAGGTCGTACAGAGCTCCACACACACTGGGACAGAAGATGAGGTCGATGCTCAACTGCTATAAAAACTCACACGTTTTCTTCCAGTGATTGTAGCTTCCTCTTTATAATGCTCGTCATTTTTTGCAATCGACAACGGGAAAAAAAAACCCGGATTTGCCAACAAGAAACAGCTGAGAACGGACTCAAATAATCAAGCTACCGCTAATGTACTATACGACTTCCGGTCGTCACCGGAAGTTCCAACACAATCTCACAGCGTTCCATTGACTCCATGGTTGCCCGGAGAGAATAAGGTGAATACATCAAGTCAAGACAGGATAATACTAAAGATTGCAATACCAGTTTAACTGCTGAACCTGACAAAAGATGAGCAGCCCTCCTTATCATTGAAATGGGTTTGCTCATTTTAGATACAACTCTATTAAAGGGATAGTTCAACATTTTGGCAAATTGGCGCATTGCCATAATCCCTATAGTCATAGTAGTAGGTTCGTTACCTTTAATTGTCGGTGCAAGCTATTTTTAGAATGGCGGAGCAGAGCAGTAGGCTGCTCAGAGCTGCGCTACGGAGGCTCATGGGATTTCTTGGTTTCCCTCATCAAACTCATCAAATACACAATCCAACAACTCCAAAACGCTCTGGTGGACAAGTTGCAGGTCACAACTTGTCGTTTTTGGAGTTGTTGGATTGTGTATTTGATGAGTTTGATGAGGGAAACCAAGAAATCCCATTAGCCTCCGTAGCATAGCTCTGAGCAGCTCACGGCTCTGCTCCGCCGTTCTAAAAATAGCTTGCACCGACAATTAAAGGTAACGAACCTACTGCTATGACTATAGGGATTATGGCAATGGGCCAATTTGCCAAAATGTTGAACTATCCCTTTAATATGTGTCGACCAAGAAAGTGTTTCATCAATTATCACACCCAGTAATTTGGCCTCTCTAACCTGTTCAATACTATTACCCTGGTGAGTCTGGACTACCTGACAGACAAGCTGCTGCTGCTGCTGCTTCTTCTTCCTCCTTCACCTTGGTTGAACAATGGAGCTCATACCTGCAGAGCTGGCGGGTGCTGCTCCTCGTTCCCACCGCTCCACTGAACGCTGAATGTCACCGTCAGAAAACGCCCCCCCCTAAAAAAAAAAAGAAACGGCAACACTATCCAGAAATAGCAGAGGTGCCACTCCAATGTCAGCACCTTGATTTCCTGTCTATAAACACCACAAACAGAGCAGAGGTGACAAAGCAGCATTTAATCCTACAAAAGCAGCTCGCTCCGACGCCGTGGACCTCATCGCAGTGTAATCACTGCAACAATAACAACAAATTCTCCTCCAGCTTTGTGTCCTTGTCTGCTCAGACATTTTCTGCCATGCTTAAGATTTTTTTTTTTTTCATATTGTTGCTTCAACTCCCGACAGGATCAGAGAATAGACTTGCAGTAAATAACTCAGAGAATCCAGACAGAGATGCTCCCACTCGCACTCTGGCGACCCTCTCTCCAGTGGAAACGTTGGGCTTTTGATGTAGAAGCCCTGTAAGTGTGAACACAGCTCTTTGCCAGGAATATAATGGGTGCTCATGGATCACAGCACCGACTGACGCATCCCATAATCTGGCAGCGACTCTGCAGTTAGAAGCTATTTCAGATTTAAAAAAAAAAAAAAAAAAAACACTCATAGATGAAGTTAAAAAGAATAAACTCTCCAGACCCTTCGAACGTCAAAATCGTTTTTTTCCTTTCCAGATACAGTCGGGTGGATGTGGCCTAAAAAGATTCATTTTTACAAGTTTAATCCACTTTCTCCTTTAAAAAAAAACAAACTACACAAGACAAAGGAATTATTCAAATAAGTTTCAGGCTCAGTAACTCGTATCGGGGTGGATGGTGAAAGCTCTTTCAGCTCTATATACAGGACCATTTCTCCACTGATGTGAAACACCACGGTGTCTGCACTGTCTCTCCACTGGGAACTCTTCTCCTTCCTACAGGACACGACAGGGAAAAGACTCCACCAATGTTAGCAGTAGGTTTTTAGGGCCGCCGCCGCCGTCGTCATGGTGCCACAGGCTCCTCCCACTCAGCTTCTGCCTCAGCTAGTTGGATGTTAAAGACAAGACGACTGAGGAGACGCTGCCTGGTTTGGGAATGATCTCGGAGGCGGTTGCAGTTCTGTGCTGTGAATAGATTTAATAATCAGATTTTCATTTTTTCATTTTTAACCTGACGTATAAATTTAAATGAATCGACAAAATTGATTTATCCCCTGAACTCCACAGGATAAAATCATCATCTTGTAGCACCTGAACCTCCGTTTGCTCAGGCTGTTGTCCAGCTTTGAACACATATTCTAAAAACAAATGTGTAAACATCAGTAATGCATGTTGTTTAATCATGCAGTGACTTAATGCAGCACAGGTTCAGTAAAACAATGACACAAAAATGTTTTTGTACCTTTATTATAACATTTGTATTTATTGAGTACAGTAGTATTTTATGTACAGCGGGGAAAATAAGTATTGAACGCGACGCGTCAATAGACCTGCATGGTGAGCAGCATAGAGGCCATGGCGGTTAAATGCATTACTCTTTGTTTTTTTTTACAACTGTATCTGCTGATTCCAGGTCTGTCAGTTTCCTTGGCTCTTGGACGACTCTTCTTAGATTTCTTTTGACTCTGTCAGAAACCTTGTGAGGACTTGGTCGTTTATGGTGAAATGTTGTTCTTTTTAGTAACGGATAAAACTGCGGATAAACGGATAAAACTGGTGCATTCAGACACGTCTGTAACCGATGCATCAGTTTGTTCTTGTTTCTGAAGGTCTTGAGAAGCTCTTTGCTTTTCCCCAACATGAGACGCCTCTTGTGTGACACCTTCGTGATGAGAAACGTTTTTATAGGCGTCAACTGGACTAAACCAGCTGATGTTACTTTGCACTGATAGGAGACAGGAATACTCTCTAAATACTGACAGACTCCAGCTGCTTCTTGGCTTTCCAAACTTTTTTGCACCCCCTCCTTTTCTTCATGTGTTCAATACTTATTCCCTGTGTCATTTCACTTTATTACACATTACTTAATTTATAGACATCAATATTTGGATTTCTTTGTATGTGTGCATTAGTTGGGTTGTTGCCGACATCTGGTGAAAATTTCATGTCAATAGCTCTATTAGAAATATATCTTCTGAGAATAATGTTGACGCGTTCAATACTTATTTTCCCCGCTGTATCTATAAGTACATCCGGCTTTTGACCATAGACATGTAGAAAGTCGTCATGTTGAATGTTGTCCATCTGCTCCTGCAGGTGTTTCCTTACTTCTTGATTTTTGACATGTGTCACTGTGTCCGGCCCCGTCTCCTTCCTCCCCCCCCTGCTCCCCCCTGCTCCCCCCTGCTCCCGCCTGCCCCCCCTCTGTATTACTTCACTGCAGAAGCCGAAAGCTTCATCCATGGATTCAACCACCAAACTGACGCGTTCTCTGCCGTGTCAGGTGCACGTCAACCAGGGAGAAAACCTGTGAGTGTCCCGAGAAACTCCACCAACCTCGTCTGTACAGGAAGGATTTATTTACTGTAACTAACATGTTGTTGTGGATGTTGTTTGTGTCTCCGAACAGAAACACAGACCAGTGGCCACAGAAGCTCATCATGCAGCTGATCCCACAGCAGCTACTGGTGGAGAACATGACTTTTTTTTCTTTCACTATGCTTTTGTGTTTATACTGTGTGAAAGTGTTGTGCTGACTTTTGTTTGCAGCAGCGATGTTGATGAATGATGCATAACTCCACCTCCTCTCTCTTTCTCTCCCTCTCTCTCTCTCTCTGTAGACAACCTTAGGTCACCTCTTCAGAAACTCTCGGATGGTTCAGTTTCTCTTCACCGACAAAGACATGGAGTCTCTGAAAGGCTTGTACCGCATCATGGCCAATGGATTTGTAAGTTTTCAGCCACTCTACCTCTCTCTGAACCTCAAATGTGTGTGTGTGTGTGTGTGTGTGTGTGTGTGTGTCCCCTCCACGTCCCTGATGTTATGCATGATTCAGTGTGACTCGATTCATTCTCCATGACAGTGCCAGCGACTGCAGGTCCCAGCTGTGTCCAGTAGATGGACTGAACATGCTGCAGTGTGCTGGTGGAGGCTCTAGAGGGGGATCCAGACCATAGATACAGCCACTTTCTAACTAGATAATCGGATTAGAAACATGCTTTGCCATCAGTTTAGACAAAAAAAAGAAAGCTTTAATTGTTTAGTTTGGATTCAGTTGCAGAAGGCTAGCGTAATGATAAGGGGGGTTTTGTCGTTGTGCTGCATTGCTAATCAGGTGATACCAGTGAGAAATAGCAGAGGCATTAAAAGCATTTAGTCCGGCTGAGCTCTGCCACTTCGCCTCAATCTGATTTACAGCCCAGAGAAAGTACAGTATGAATTAAGTTAATACCATTTGCATTCAATTTATAAAATCGATGCGTTTGATTGTGCAAAGGAGCCCAGGATAAATACTGTGCCTCCAAGCCAAACCTAAAGAACCTGGAAAAAATCCAGTCATGGGAAACTCATGAAAAATGAGGAAAAAAAAGTAAAATGTCCCGGGAAAAGCTTGAATTGTCCTGGAAAATTATTTATCACAGCTACCAGAGCTCTATTTGACTTTTTCCGACCTCACTCGGAATCGGCATTTCCACCAAAAGCACTATTCATATTCAAGCCTTTCCATTTTTCCATGTCTTTCCATGTCTTTCCATGTTTTTCCCTCTTCCAGTAAAAAGGGAACATTTACATTTTTTCAGAGAAGACTATAGTCTATTCGCTAATCATTGCCCATCCATAGACCCCACCGAGGATTTCTTTTCCAAACAAGTACAGAGCGAGAAAACCAACGACTTTGAGTTGATGAGTTGTAGTGGGCGTGGTTTAAAAACAAAACCAACATGTTTACGTTGCTCTATGATGAATTTCCCTCATCATTTCTAAGCATGTTGGAGATTATTTCATAGATGAGTTAGAGCAGTGTTTTTCAACTTTGGGGTCGGGACCCCATGTGGGGTCGCCTGGAATTCAAATGGGGTCACCTGAAATGTCTTGAAAAAAAAATACTGATAAAAATATTTTTTAAACTAATTTTGATTCAAATTATGATTAAGAACACCACACACAATACTAAAAAACTGTATTCTATATTTTCACTTTCTCGAATTTAAATTGAGAGAAATTTGTGATGCAAAATGGGGTCAGAAGAGGTTGGGGACCACTGAGTTAGAGACATACAGTACGTTTACATGCAGAGCTTAATCGAGCTATGCTCAAAATTCGATTTTGGCGTCAAGTCAGACTTCTGTCCTTGTCTCAATATACATGCAACTGAGAAAACCGAATAACTGATGGGTCCGCCCCCTCATGCAGCGTCACCCGTTGTTTCAGTGGGTTAATACGCCCCCTGGCCTGTTGACTTTTCTGTCACCTGGTAAAAAACTGAATATAAACAACTTATAAGCTTAATAATAAATTCTCAACTACAGTTCCCGACCAGACGCGCCAGTCTGGGCTGGATGCGCCCTGAGAATAGGATACGGGCTTCCTTTTTCCTCTCTCTCTCTCTCTCTCTCTCTCTCTCTCTCTCTCTCTCTCTCTCTCTCTCTCTCTCTCTCTCTCTCTCTCTCTCTCTCTCTCTCTCTCTCTCTCTCTCTCTCTCTCTCTCTCTCTCTCTCTCTCTCTCTCTCTCTCTTTCTTTTTTAAAAAAACACTCTTGCTGGTGGCGCTGTGTGAAATGCATTGAATCGGCGCTGATGTTGGGTTTTTTTCTTTACTTTGCCGGGTTCGGGCATGCATTGTCTAGTTATACTCCGACTAAGGTGTATACATGACGGAGAAAATCGAATTCCAATCACATTATCTGGGTGTCTTAATCGGAGTTCTCAACTCCGATTTCAGTCGGACTAAGGTGTTTACATGCACTTCAGTTGTCCAGTTATAGTCGGATTAAGGCAATAATTCGGTTTTTTCAAGTGTCATGTAAACGTACTGACTGACTGCACATCTTTAAATCAGACGTCTGGGAGTGAGAGAGGAATAAACGTAGAAACAATCATGTGCAAAATAAGGTACAACTGTGGAAAAGAAGACTTCTCCAAAGGATGAATGGGACGGCAGATGTTTTAGTGTATGGTCGTACTGTAGCAGCTGAACATGTCCTGGGAAATGTTTTCAATCCTATCCCTCCCTCCTCTTCCTTCCCGTTGCAGGCCGGCTGCGTCCACTTCCCCCACACCACCTCGCCCTGTGAGGTGCGGGTGCTGATGCTGCTCTACTCGTCCAAGAAGAGGATCTTCATGGGGCTCATCCCCAACGACCAGAGCGGCTTCGTCAACGGCATCCGGCAAGTCATCACCAACCACAAGCAGGTCCAGCAGCACAGAGCGGTGAGTGGAGGAGGGAGGGAAGATGGAGGAGGGAGGAGGGAGGAGGGAGGAGGAGAGGGGGGGGTGGAGACCAAACGAAGGTAATAATGAGGAAGCATTATAGAGGAGCACCGGGGAATTGAGGCGCATTGTTTAAGGCATTAAGGTGCATTGTTATTGACATTTCATTTAGCCGGCCCGGTATCTTCACAGCAGCCACTAACGTCTCTCACTCCAGCAGAGGAGGCTAATGGGGCTAGCGTTAGCTCAACTGCCCACTGTCGCACCCCCACCTCATTATCTCTGCTTAACTCAGGCAGATATAGGTGCTTTGTGTGTGTGTGTGTGTGTGTGTATGTATATATACGCGCTCTTCAGTCGTTTCATCCTCATTCTACAACATCAACATCTGTATTATGGGCCGTCGGGTTACATTGTTCAGCTGAATGTAGGCTATTCTCTTATTATGCAGTAACAGTGTGTGTACACTTTAATTACAGATAACAGGTTCAAGTGGTGGCACCCGCAAAAATTAGGGATTACATCTGTTTTCTATTATTTTTCCTGCCCCGTGTGAAGCCGCGAGGGAAGGCCGAACGATCCAACAGCTCCAGAAACATGATCGCACTCTGGACTGAACACGTCTCGAACACAGGTTCAACCACCGCTGAACTTTAACGTCGTGAAGGAGGAGTTGATTTATATCAGGATCAGACTGAGTAACGGAGGTGTTCCTGATAGACTGACAACTAATGGAGTGTTTGCTGGTGAAACACTAGTTTAACGACACTATGCAGCACTAACGAAGTTGCATACTCCAGTGGGAAACGTTTTGTCGTGTCTTGAACTGAAACAGTCGGTTCATTTATTGATTAGTTGATCAACAGGAAGTTAATTTGCGGTAACTTTGACAGAGGTGGAAGCAAGTTACACATGTGCAGGTCCTGGAATCAAACAGTTGAAGTAGAGTCACAAATCAAGTTATGATCATTGAGTATAGAAAATAATAATACAAGAGAGTCAAATCATTCAAATTCGTCAAGCGAGATTCAAGTCCTAAATTTTCAGAGAAGTCAGTTTATGTGACTCAAGTCCCCAATGTTTGAATTTTGTTAATTAATTAACTGTTTAGTTTAGTTTAGTTTAGTGAACTTTATTGTAAATCACACTATATAACAGTCAATTACACAGGGGATTGAAATTGCGTTTCCCCAAAACTCCAAATGTGCAAATTAACATTCAACATACGTTTACCACACATGTATAATATAAAAGTGGACGCAGACATCAACAATAATTTAAAAAAAAACACAGATATACAGACAGACAGACAGACAAATGGCCTATGATATTGTGAAGCAATAATAAGGTCCAATATGAAAAGTTAGTTGCTCGATTAAAAAAAAATGGCTCTAGCTTCTGTGAACTGTGATGGCGAAATGAACAGGATAAAACAAACTTCTGCCACAGGTGGAGCTGAGAAACTCTGATAATCAATCATCTCAGTCATTTCTCACCATTTTCTGACATTGATCAACCAAATCATTATTAGAAGGAATTAGTCTAATTACCCAATAATGAACATAATGGTTAGTTCCAGTCCCATCACATCTGTCTTGTTTTCTAATATGCATGTAGTTTAATAATGACGCTTCACATGTCACTGTAGAGAAATATCGGTAACACTTTACTTGACGCCTATCTCTATAACGCATTATAACTATACTTATAATGAGTTATATACAGGACTGTCTCAGAAAATTAGAATATTGTGATAAAGTCCTTTATTTTCTGTAATGCAACTAAAAACATGAAAATGTCATACATTCTGGAGTCATTACACATCAACTGAAGTATTGCAAGCCTTTTATTATTTTGATATTGCTGATTATGGCATACAGCTTAAGAAAACTCAAAAATCCTATCTCAAAAAATTAGAATATTTCCTCAGACCAAGTAAAAAAAAAAGATTTATAACAGCAAAACAAAATCAAACATTTGAAAATGTCAATTAATAATCCAGGCGTACTCAGTACAGTACTCAGTACTTGGTTGGGAATCCTTTTGTACGGATTACTGCATCAATGCGGCGTGGCATGGAGGCAATCAGCCTGTGGCATTGCTAAGGTGTTATGGATGCCCAGGATGCTTCAATAGCGGCCTTTAGCTCATTTGCATTATTGGGTCTGGTGTCTTTCAGCTTCTTCTTCACAATACCCCACAAATTCTCTTTGGGGTTCAGGTCAGGGGAGTTGGCAGGCCAATCGAGGACAGTAATGCCATGGTCAGTACACCCCAATGGTTTGGGGAGCCATGTCAGCTGCTGGTGTTGGTCCGCTGTGTTTCATCAAGTCCAGAGTCAATGCAGCTGTGTACCAAGAGATTTTAGAGCACTACATGCTTCCATCTGTTGAAAAGCTCTATGGAGATGATGATTTCATTTTACAGCATGATCTGGCACCTGCCCACAGTGCCAAAACCACCAGTAACTGGTGTACTGACCATGGCATTACTGTCCTCGATTGGCCTGCCAACTCCCCTGACCTGAACCCCACAGAGAATTTGTGGGGTATTGTGAAGAAGAAGCTGAAAGACACCAGACCCAATAATGCAAATGAGCTAAAGGCCGCTATTGAAGCATCCTGGGCATCCATAACACCTCAGCAATGCCACAGGCTGATTGCCTCCATGCCACGCCGCATTGATGGAGTAATCCGTGCATAAGGATTCCCAACCAAATACTGAGTGCATTAATTGACATTTTCAAATGTTTGATTTTGTTTTGCTGTTAGAAAAAATTTTTTTTACTTGGTCTGAGGAAATATTCTAATTTTTTGAGATAGGATTTTTGAGTTTTCTTAAGCTGTATGCCATAATCAGCAATATTAAAATAATAAAAGGCTTGCAATATTTCAGTTGATGTGTAATGACTCCAGAATGTATGACATTTTCATGTTTTTAGTTGCATTACAGAAAATAAAGGACTTTATCACAATATTCTAATTTTCTGAGACAGTCCTGTATATATATATATATATATATATATATATATATATATAGTTATATATATTATATGTGTATATATATATATATATATATATATATATATATATATATATATATATATATAAACACTCATAAATGATCATAACGCTTTATAAGAATAATCATAACACACTATATAGCATTTTATCATGACTTATAAGGTCAGGTATTATAATACATTATAATTGTTAGTAACTCACTGACAATGCCCATGTCGATAATGCATTATAAATATAATGTGTTATAATTGTCTTATAGATATGTATAACTATCATTATAAACACCTATAAATTACCATAAAGCTTTATAACAATAAGCATAACGGATAACAAGTCATGATAAAATGCTTTACAGTGTGTTATGATTGTTGTTATAAAGCATTATGATCATTTATGAGTGTTTATAACTATAGTTATACAGTGCTATAACTTTATGACTCATTATTAGTGTAGTTATAATGCGTTGTAGAGATAAGCGTCAAGGTAAGTGTTACCGAAATATCAACGTACATTCAGACCAGTTCCTCCGTCACCTTTTGCTATAATTTGAAAATGTGTAACTCTGTGAGAGTCAGATTCAGGTGGACGTTGTGTAGCAGCAGCGTCCTGGTCTGATCTGATCTGGTCTTTAAGGACACAATAATGAAATCCTGGTGACACGGCGAGTTCATTACAGGTTACAACAAACGCTGCTGCCTTGTCCACATGACGTAGAAGTTTCCACTCTCTTCGCCCGCCACTCATCTTCATCCCTCGGAGACGGGGCTCTGATTTAAAAAACGTGTCCTCTGGATTAGCTGTCTTTTCCATCACAGGGCTCAACTCCAGCTTATTGCAGCCGGCATTCGTGAGCGGAGGTTTTTTTTTTCTGCTGCACGGTCGGCGGCGGTGAAACAATGGAGCATCCAGAGACGAGCTGCACTAAAAAAAAAAAAAAAAAAAATGAAGCCTGTTGTCAGGTTTACATGAGTTAAATTACATTTCTCCTGCTCGCCGCCTGCTCTCATCAGCGGTGATAGCGCTTGTTTACTCACCCCGCTAATTTTTATGCCTCTGCAGAAGCGCAGCCGGCTCTATATGTAAGTTGAAGTCATGTGTGTACGAGCATCGGGGGCCTTCGGAGGAGGCAGAAGACATGAAATTATAATGAAGATTTCTTCCCCTACCTCTTGTGTATCATCACGTATTCAGTGCTGCATTGCTAATAGGGAAGCGCTACAGCAATCTTAACGTAATTAAAATTTCAATTTGGACCAGTAGTTAAGGTTTCTCCGTGCAAAGCCCTGGAGTGGCATTCTTCGGGAACGAGATTGTGTAGTTTGTTCGTCTCACGGCAAGACAGAATTGAATATTTTTCCCTGAAATGGGATGGGGGGTGGGGGGGGTGGGGGTGTACGGGGTGTACAGGCTGTAAATCTTGATCCAGGATTTCAGCGGTTACTGGGTTAAAGACAGAAGATAAATCACAGACAGAGGAGGAGAGAAAGAAGAAGCAGCTGTTCTTTTTTTTTTTTTTTTGTTCGTTTCCTCAATAGACCCAAAGCCCAGTGTTGCTTCTGTTATTGTTGGTCAGAAAACACACACCATGCATTAGCACAATCCCTGGGTGATTTGTTCAGATTCAACAAGATGGATGAATGAAGCTATTTTTTTCTTTTTTTTCTTTCTTGTTTTCATCACGGTTTTCTTTGCTGCTGTTGTAGAGGAAGGATGAAACGCCCTGTGGAAACAAGACGGTGATCCGGTTATACAGTAATAAACAGCAGCATCGTCCCCTTTTTATTCACTAGCATGATAAAAATCTTAAAAAGCACAACCGTCTGTTTGATTGAACGTTTTGTAAACAGTGCAGTTTGTCCAATAAATAAATAACTAGACGTCATAGTTCAACGTGACATTCAACAGAAAGACTCTGAGTGACAGGCACAGAGACAGAGAGAGAGACAGAGAGGGACAGGATGGACACAGACAGGGACGGTGAAATTAATAGATGTTGACCTTTTTTATTAGGGATAGGAGAGAGATAGAGGGAGATGACATGAGGCAACAGGGAGAGACTGACGGTGACACCTTAACATGTTGAATGTTTTTATGTCATTAAGAGAAGAGACTCAGAAGTTTATTATGAAACTGTGGCAAACAACTGTTCAGGTAATGATAAAAAATAATAACATTTTCTTTATTTATATAGCAACTTTTTTTTTTTTTTAAACTAAGGGTTTACAAAGTGTTTTTGACATAAAAGCAAAAAAACACATGAAACAATGGCAGAAGAACTTAAACAACAGCGACGTACGAACCATAAAGAGCCCAACAACATAAACAGACACCAGACAGATGTGAGATGATGTAAACAACTAGAGGAAATAGAAACAGTAAAAAAGATGTATATGCACTAAAACAACGTAACGCAGATAGAAATAAAAAGGGATAGGGATTATGGCAATGGGCCAATTTGCCAAAATGTTGAACTATAGTCATAGCAGTAGGTTTGTTACCTTTAATTGTCGGTGCAAGCTATTTTTAGAACGGCGGAGCAGAGCCGTGAGCTGCTCAGAGCTACGCTACGGAGGCTCATGGGATTTCTTGGTTTCCCTCATCAAACTGATCAAATACACAATCCAACAACTCCAAAACGCTCTGGTGGACAAGTTGTGACCTGCACATTCACCACGCTATGAGATAATAACAGAACGTTACCAGACGGAGTTGTTTTAGAGGTAAATTCATGCAAAGCCGCTCATGCACGTTCCCATTGGGGGCAGTTTTTCAGCAAGCAGTCTCTGCATTTGCCTCGAAAACAACTCGGCTGACTGAATGTGCAGGTCACAACTTGTCCACCAGAGCGTTTTGGAGTTGTTGGATTGTGTATTTGATGAGATTGATGAGGGAAACCAAGAAATCCCATGAGCCTCCGTAGTGTAACTCTGAGCAGCTCACGGCTCTGCTCTGCCGTTCTAAAAATAGCTTGCACCGACAATTAAAGGTAACGAACCTACTGCTATGACTATAGGGATTATGGCAATGGGCCAATTTGCCAAAATGTTGTTGAACTATCCCTTTAAACAAATAAAAAAGTAAAAGTCCAGGAATGTATTTTACTTTCTTTCTAACCAGTTCCTGTTCAATAGTTAATACTGTGCTCTACAATACTGTGGGGAAGTTTGGGAAGGTTTAAATGTGTCAAAACTTGGAAACCACCCAGCTCCGCTCCACAGAGGGAAGTCAGTCTCTTCTTCTTCTCTGCCTCTTTAAGCAGGTGTCGGTGTCTCATGTTGTGTTTTTCTGTCTCCTCAGTCCTTGTGCAAATAAAATCGTGGACTTTGTTCGACTTTTTAAATGTGAATAATCAGAAGCTACGTACAGAATCAGAAGCAACAGGCGGCCTTAAACTGTGGATTCATCATGTTTATGACTTTTTTTCTATCTTACGCAGCGGAGCGCCGGCAGCTTTAGTCGTCATCGGTGTTGAGTTTGTTTTAAACCGTGAAATCCAGAATAGCAAACACCTCAGCAGGAGGTGCTTGAAGTTAAGTCTCCGCTGGTGTATCATCATCCTCCATGTTTGTTTTTGCTCTCCTTCTGCACACTCTGGAACAAAGGGAGGTGGATATGCAGACTCAGCCCCACACTCGACGCTGTTAACACAGTCAACATCAATTACATGCTGCAAATATGTTGACTGTAAACATAGATTATGGATTCAGTACAAACATCTGAATTTGTAGGATTTGTTCATTTATTTGGACTAAAGGGGGAGGGGGAGTTGCTCACAGGTTTGTTGGTTCAGCTTTTTAAAATGGATGAATTTTAAGTCGCTGATTTTTATTTTTTTATTTTTTTCCCCAAAAAATATTTTCCCAGCTGAGAAACATTAATTCAGTTTCTTCTCACCACAGTCTCTCCTCTTGTGATTTACAGAAGTAAACTGACAACAGAAAGATTATAGAGAAAGCAAAACAAACTGCTCTCTCTCTATTTTCTCCAGCTGTTTTCAGCAGCTGTTTTTTTTTTTTTTTACTCCCCAGCTGCAGCAGGACATGTGAACATCTGGACGTTAGGGTCACATCTGTTTTAAAGTTATATCCGCTTTTTCCCCCCCCACATGAATCTCATTTTTATCCACATTATAGCTAATAGCCGTGGAGCTAATAACTACTGTAAAATTAAATTGACTTCCAAAATTATAATCTGCCCTAATTATGGCTTCAAAGTTAGATAATTAGAAATGTTATTTTAACCATTTTGTAAATTTATCAACGTATTAATTCGTCCATTCATTCAATGTTAATTAAGGACACGTCGTCGGCAGCAAGAAAATCACGGAAAAAAATCCACTTAAAAACAAAAATGATTAACATTAAACCCAGTGAACAGATCCAGTTGTTTGCCTTTATCTGGAGTTTAAACAAAGGCCACTCTCCATGCTTTTATTTTGAAGTTAGCAGGAAGTTCCTCTCTCTCTCTCTCATATGAATCTGAACCTACTCTCTCTCTGTCGCTACAGTAAAACAAAGTGCAACGTTGTGACTGTAAAGACTTGTGTAAATATCCAGTCGATGACTTCTGTCGTCCGTCTGTTCGGAGTCTGATCATGTTTGTTCACAGGATCTGACTGTGGAATGAAAAAGTTTTTTTTTTTACATTTCGCCAAATTAGCTTTTTGCCACTCTTGTTGGCAGCTCACACACGGACGGATGTACGGAAAACTCTCAGTGGATTATCCAAGTGGCTTCATGTTTGTCGAGTCAGAGATACGTTATCCTCAGAAAGTTGCACTGGATCTAAAATCATGTGCATTTTGTCAGGATGTTTAAATCTGACTGAGACAAAGTGGATGATATTTAAATGTATATTACAGCTGTCGTATACGTATGCATGTTTGTTTTTTGTCTTCAGTTTTCCTTTGGTTTCAGGATTTTGCTGGTCCAAGTAGCACAAATATAACTCACCATGGTTCATCTATGACGGGTCAGACTTCAACATTAATCCTGTAAAAATGAAAATGAATAAGTAAATAAACTCAGGAGGAAAAAGAAAACAGCAATGCAAGAGCATGTGATCACCCTTTAAAGGGATAGTTCAACATTTTGGCAAATTGGCCCATTGCCATAAACCCTATAGTTTTAGTGGGATTTCTTGGTTTCCCTCAACAAACTCATCAAATACACAATCGAACAACTCCAAAACGCTCTGGTGGACAAGTTGTGACCTGCACATTCACCACGCTATGAGATAATAACAGAACGATACGAGACAGAGTTGTTTTAGAGGTAAATTCAGAGACTGCTTGCCGAAAAACTGCTTCCGACGGGAACGTGCATCAGCGGTTTTGCATGAATTTACCTCTAAAACAACTCCGTCTCGTAACGTTCCATTATTAGCCTCCGTAGCGTAGCTCTAAAAACAGCTTGCACCGACAATTAAAGGTAACAAACCTACTGCTATGACTATAGGGATTATGGCAATGGGCCAATTTGCCAAAATGTTGAACTATCCCTTTAGTGAGAGCCTCATCCTCCTGGTCCACAGCTGTTCTGACCGGTTCTTTCAGTTCTGGAGCTTTTTCTTTCTCTCCAGTGTCTTTTTAAAACGACTTGACAGTTCGTCGTCAGACTCACAGCAACAACAGAGAGTTCACACCTGCATGTGTGGAGTCCTGAGCTCGATAAACTGTTGTGAACTCACAGTGGTTTCACTTTTTTTTGTCTGTTTGCTTTCTGTCTTGCAGCAGCAGCTCGGCGGAGGAGGGGGTCCGATGCAGCCCGGTCAGGTGCCCCCCAACCAGAACTTCCTCAACAGGCCCGCCGGCCCCATTCCTGTCTCCCACGGCAACGTCCCACAGCAGGTAAACCTCGCCCCCTCCCACCACCGACACCGACACCACGCCGCGTTGCCTGTGTTTCCACATCAGTTTCCCTCTGGCGCTGCTGCCTGTTGACGTTGTTTACACCTTCTACTGCCCCCGGTGCCCGCTGACTTCTGCATGCTCTACTGGTAACACTGTCCTCCGCTGTCCCACACCTCCTCCTCCCCCCTCCTCTTCCTCCTCCTCCTCCTCCTCCTCCTTCTCTCTGATCTGTCCTGTGTCCAGTCTGTGGTGGTGGGCATGCCCCCCGTTAGTCAGGTTTCTATGATGGAGGAGCAGCAGAGGCAGAACAACATGGTGAGACCCTCAGTAGCAGCATGTGGTCAGATTGTCCACAGGCACCTCACTGATCTCTGAAGGAAACTTAAAGGAGAGTTTCGGTCAATTTCTAAGTAACGCTCTACAGCTCTAGGTCCCCAAGTGCGACCGTAGGAAAAACTCAGAGAAAAATATGTGCAGCCAGGACCTAGCTCTCCTCCTGCTAGCTGCGCTACACTGCAGTAAAACAGCAAAGTAATGGGGGCAGAGCTTTAAAACTGTGACTTTGGCCTATTATGCTCAAAATATCACTACACATGCTTTGCAACATCCACCAGTTCCTTACCACACAACACTGTGTGGTAAGGAGGGAAAAAAAGATTTTGGATGGGAAAAAAGCATCAATATGAATGTAACTGCTTTTTTCCCATCCAAAATCATTTTTTTCCTCCTAAATCCATGTTTTCCTTGTGTTTTTGTCTTTGTTGATGGAAACAGTCCCGTGCTCGACAGTCGACTAGTAAGGTCTACGCAGGAAGCTAAAGTGAACAGAGCTACGTGATAAAAGCACACAGTTATCACTGCTCTCTCATATTAACGGCGTTATGCAGACTCAGTGTTGTGTGGTAAGGAACTCGTGGATGTTGCAAAGCATGTGTAGTGATATTTTGAGCATAATAGAGGCGTAAGTCACGGTTTTAAAGTTTTGCCCTCATTACTTTGCTGTTTAACTAGTGCAGCTAGCAGGAGGAGAGCTAGGTCCGGGCTGCACATATTTTTCTCAGATTTTTTCTGATGGTCGCACTCAGGGAACTAGAGCTGCAGAGCGTTATTTAGAAAATGACAAAAATTCTCCTTTAAAAGTAATAAATTCACTTTATCTATTATACATTAAATTACACTGATTTACCTTCATCTTATGTTGCATGTGTATAAATCAGGAGCAGCTGCTTCGTTTTTATTCATTTTAAACGTTGAGTTCAGCTCCAGTCTTTCTGAAACTTGAGGAATCTTGACTTTATTCAACACAAACACAGACAACAACAACATCATTCATCCCACCGCTCAGCATCAGGCTGGTCCACAGCTAATTTCCTGTCAGCATGTGTTGACTTTACAGCTCCTTCTTGGTGAATGCTCCTCTTGTAGCATGCTACTGGTGCAGACAAAACAAAAACACAACAACAAAACGATCCACTGATAACATGATGCATGAGTTTCTGTATCGTACTGAGGCGACGGCTGCTGGTGACATCATACAACTGTCCCCTGTCCTCAGGTGGTCGACGCTAGTTGTGCAGCATACAAAGCCAATAACATGTAGTTAACATCTAACCAGCAATAGTGTTGTTGACAGATATTTTTATTTATATTATTTACTTTGAGTGCACAATTGACAGCTGTTCAAAAACTTTCTTACCAGGTTCTTAACATTGGCAGAAATGTAAAATAAATAAAATCAATCCTTTTTTAAAGACCACGGATAGAACAAATAAAAAAATCAAGAGCGTAAAAAGCTGTAAAGCCAGAAACAAAACACTTCCAGAGGAGGTAAAAGTATGTTTTTAAGAAGCCGTTTAAAGGAGATCACAGCTCCTTTTCCTAAACTAGATGCAGCTTCTTCTTCACATTTTATTTATTATATTTGTGGCTGATACAGCAGTCACGTTAAAGAAATGTTAATGATGAAGTCACATGACATTTACATCCATTAAATATTCACACAGGTTGTAGTTTAGAAATGTAGAATTTATTTTTTTAGTTTAACAATCACACTATAGAGTCAGTAACTGCTCCTTTTGAAACCTTAAACCTGTGCGTCGTCGCCCTCAGATGACCATGAGAGCGGCCGGCCCGTCCAACCAGCCGCCGGTGAACGGCGCTCCGCCCAACCAGGTGGCCCAGAGCGGCCAGCCGCCGCCGCAGGGCCCCATCCTGCGCCTGTCCAACCCCGTCGCCAACCCGCAGCTGCGGAGCCTCCTGCTCAGCCAGCAGCAGCCGGTAAAAACACAGCAGCACACGGCGGTTTGGCTCAATCAGCCCGTAGTAAAATGTCTCATTGATTATCAAGTGGCTGTAATCGCTCTGTTTGTTGTTGTGTTTTTATGTTTTTGTTTTTTTTCCTCCTCTGTGTCCGTGTCCTCGCAGCAGGGAGGGGTGTCGCACATGGCGGGCATGATGCAGCCTCACCAGGGTTTAGGGCAGCAGCTGGTCCACGCAGCACCAGGAGGGGGGGCTCAAATGCAGGGCCAGTGGAGGCAGCCCCTGGGAGGTCAGGAAACACCCCACACACTCACTCATACACACACAGAGACACACTAACACACACACAGACATGTGGAGCGCTAGGAAACATGAGACAGTAAATGTCAAAATAAAGGTCTGGAAACGGAGCTGAAGGAAAATAAGAGCGACATCAAAACTGATTTTCTACAACATGACCACACAGTGGTTTCAGAAATGTACATTTTTTAATATTTATGTGATTTTTTTTTTTTTTTTTTTTTTAGGTTCACATGCAATTTCCTGTATCTAATAGACCTGAACCCACAGAGACTCGGTTCAGTCGAATCTTCCAGCTGCTCAAAATTTTACAAATCCAATCCGTCAATTATTTTTGAGCGCATTGATTTTTTTGGGGGGGAGAAAAAAAAAAAGTTTGCAGAACTTCTGGTACATTTATTGTATTGATCTCTGAGGTGAAAAAAACCCCAAAAAACTTTAAAGATTTCCACCACTTGAAAAATTAATTTCCTGCTCATCGCCAGACTTTGGTCCCGGTTCAGACAAACGGCCGTCGCACTGAAGATGAGTTACGACCGGAGCGAGAGCAGATCGTTTTTTTTTCTGTGTGTGTGTCAGTCACCGGTGGCTCGTAGTGTTTTGACAGATGACTCGTTCAATGTTTTTAAATACTTTTAGAACAGAATCTCTTTCACCTTTTTCTTTTCAGCAATAATAAAATATATATATATACAGCTCTGGAAAAAATGAAGAGACCACTCCAAAATGTTCTTAATAAATCAGCCTCATCTCTACATGTATGGCAGCCATCGATTCCAGTGTGTCCAGTGTCCAACACAAGCACACCTCACTCTACTTAGCTGATCACCTGAACCAAATCATATTTAATGAGGAAGAAAGATTATAAATAAATAAAAAAATTAAAAAAAACACTGCTGCGATTAAAAATTTGGATTATTCCACCAGTGTTGATTTCTAAACTCTTCCTAAGTTTAAAAAGTAGTGTTGTGGTGTTTTAAAATGAATATGAACTTGTTTTCTTTGCATTATATGGTAAGGTCTGAAAACACCAGAATTCTTTTGTTATTTTGACCTGTTGCCATTTTCTGCAAATAAATGCTCTAAATGACAATATTTTTTATTTGTCAGTAGGTTATAGAATGAAACAAAAGTGTTCATTTTACTCAAACACATACCTATGAATAGAGAATGTGGGACGTTGGGCGCCATCTTTGGAGGATCGCGGATGTAAACACTTGCTCGTCTCCCTAAAAAAAGTTCCCCAAAGTCGCTTAAAAGTAATCATGGTGGGACAGTACTGCTGCGTAAAAAATGCCACAGTAGTATATGCACTAATACCAAAAACGAGATAGTTCACGATGTCTGGATAAGTCAGTGGAGGGAGTAAATCTGAGGCTTGAATCCAGTCCCTTAACGGCAAAACGTAGGGATCGACACCATTAATAAGTTGTAGTTTTTCTGTGTACCTTTGTTTCTCGTTAAATTTGAGTTTATCACGATACGTTCCTCCTTCGTTTCCCTTCCCCTTCCCCATTTCTTTTTGTCCGTCTTCCTCATCTCTTTTTCTTTCTCTTTTTCTTCTTGCTCGTTTTCCTCCATTTTCCCCACTCTCTGTTTATGTTTGCGTTCCTCCAAAGATGGCGCCGACGTCCCACAACTCAAAGCGGCGTGACGTCAGCTTCACATTCTCTATAGTAAAACCAGAGGAACTGATTGTTTTGAAGTGGTTTCTTAATTTTTTCCAGAGCTGTGTGTGTGTGTATGTATACATATATATATATAAAAGCCAGTTCTCTTTGAAGCCACTTTGACATTTTGAATTAGTTTCATTCCCAGAATCATAAAGTGAACCCCTCTCCGTGTGTTCGACCCGTGTGCAGGTCAGATGCTGATGTCTGGAGGTCAGAGAGGAGCCGTGCCGCAGCCCGGGATGCCTCAGGTCTCCAGCGTCATGGAGGATGAAATCCTCATGGACCTTATCTGACCGAGCGCCGTCGACGACGACTCAGGAACTGGAACTGTTTTTTTTTTGTTGAATCTCTGCAGCCAGTTTTTTTTCCCACACACAGACACTCACACACTCACATACTCTCTCCCTCTGCTGCTTGACTGCTACAAATATTCAACATAATTAAGAAGCAAATCATGAGAAGTTCCTCCAGTTTTTTTTTTTTTTTGTCTTTAACGAGACTGAGCAGCTGAAGTTAATTAGGGGCAGACAATACGCGCATTAGTTCTTCATGTAAATGGTCAAACTGGCAGCGGCGCGCTAATCCTCCATGCTACATCCAGACCAGTGGACACACTCGGTTACATCATGCTCCTGGAAAACAACGTACTCTAATATGAATTGTTTTTTTAATTTTTACACTTTATCACTGACGTCTGAAACGGTATTTTCCCCTTTTTCTCTCATTTTAATTGAGATTTTACTTCTTTTTTTTTTTATTTAGATATTTTGTATTGTTATTATTATTATGACCGATGATGAAGTTGTTTTATGAGGATTGAATAAAAAAACAAAGAGGCACAGATAAGTCATTTTCTCACTGTGAACAGGTTTGTGTGTGTTCATGCACGGTTGTGTTGTTGTGTGTTTTTGATGCCCAGCCAGAGTCTCCACAGTCCTTGTGCCCACCCACCCCGACCCCCCTTCCTCCTCCTTCCCTCCATCCCTCCATCCATCCATCCATCCACCACCCTGCATCCTCCTCCTCCTCCTCCCTGTGTGAAAGCTGCATGGACCCTTAAGGTGAGAGAGAGACTGGAATAGACACAGTAATAGACAGTTCAGAGTCTTTTTCTGCCAAATAGTGTCACAGTGTTAATTTTAACTACTCCAATATGTCGTGGAACCATAGAGAGCCTCCCCTGTGCCAAGTAGTCCTACCAGATGGCATCAGTTGGCCGGGTTTCCTTTGGCATAACATACAATCAGGCTGACCGCATGCGCACATGGCACCGGCTCCACATATATGCCCACAGTCTGCTTTTGGGAAAGAAACGCAGACGTGATGATGCTTCCACCTTAAAAACGCAACACAACACACACGTCTCGTATGAACCTGAAGCTGCACAAACACACACACATATACACACACACACCTGCGACACCTTCACATATCACTTTGTGCATTTCCCCCCCCCTCTTTCTCACACTTGGACACTGTGTATACACATACACTCTCCACCAACAGGAAGTGATGTCAGTCCCTGTCACCTGGGAGACAGAGACGGTTGCTAAGATACCGTGACAGTGGGTTCTTGTTTCTGAGCTTTTTTTTTTTTTCCTCAGCCCCTTTTGCTTTTCACATGGACTCTCACAGATAGACACTAGTCCCTCAGTGGCCGGTGTTCATCCCTCCCATCCCTTAATCACTGGCCGGCCCTCGGAGTCCGGCTTAGCTTCACTTTATCTTCCTCTCTCGTGCTCGCTCGCTCGCTCCCTCCATCTATCTGCCTCCATCTCACTATCGAGCTATTAGCGCCCGTCTGAGCTCATAAGTTTTTCAGTATCTCTTTTATTAACAGCAGAAAGGTCCATACGGCGATGCGCAGAACAGCGGTGGGGTAAATAAAATGGTGGCTGCGCTCCAGCGATGACGCTGACTTGGCTTTACTCTAAGAAAAACATTATTTTTATGTTTTTCCCTAAAGCCTCATCAGCCAGATGCTATTTACTGTACAAGGCGCTCCTCAACTGGGCTCCATTATATTTTCCCACCGTGCCACATGGTGTCATTATGTTGTCTTTACACGCTCTTTTCACAGATTAACTTGAACGATGCACCTCGGATATATGATAAATAAATGGACATGTAAAAGGAAAGTAGAGTGGCGTTTCAAAACTAATAGAAATCTTTATTATACCTTAGTATTCAGTGATTTATAACCTAGATCAGTGATTATCATGTTGTCACAGTGCCTTTTTTTCATGTGACAGTTAGTAGTTAATGTCAAAAGAACATGATATTAATAATAAACTTTATATAGCACCTTTATTAACAAAGTTACAAAGTGCTGTACAGATAAAATAATTTTAAACAAGGAGAAAACAGTGGCAAATCACAACCCATTCAATGAAAAATAGAATAAAAGTAGAAGTAAAATCCTGTTGCCCATGGTATTTTTAACTGAAAGAAATCACAAAATAAAAATCCCAGGTTTCCTATGGGGAGGTTAAAATGCCTTTTTGTAAAAGTAAGTAAAAAAAATAAATAAATAATTAAAACTTGTCAAAAGAGGCCAGCTGACCTGAGGTCCACAAGACGTTCACTGGTGATGATGAGTAAAGTTTCTGCCGTGAAAACACAAGACTTATGAAGTGAGATTTAGTGCCAGCTTCTAAAAATAAAAGAGTAAGTCCTTCAACATTAATATCTCATCCAGTTGTAGTTTCCCTGCGTTGACCTGTGAGTGTTAAGGCGATCGACCAGCGGTGGCATGTGGCTGAAATCCAACAGGAAATATGGACAAGAGATCGATTTTAGCAAAGAGTATCGGCTCAGTTCGGTCGGGATTTGCAGCAGAACAAGAGAAGTCGTTTCAACAATGTGACACAGCAACAATAAATAATAGAAACCAACAGTAAAATAAAATAACAGCCGGTAGAATCACCTTCAAGCAGTTAAAGTTGACTGTTTTCACATCACATCCCTGTTAACCAGAGCCAGATAAACAGCTGTCATGATTGCTTGACCTTTGACCTTTAACCACCGAAATCAAATCATTTCATCCCCAACCATTTCATACCAAGTGAAATGTTTGTGCCAAATATGAAGAGGCCGCTTGAAGGCATCATAAAAATCTCGTGTCCACGACAACGGGGGGAGGAGGATGGACAACCTGGAAACAACACGCCTTGCGGCTCTGACTGTCAAAATCAATATGACAATAAGACGTCGTCATGGCAGCACATGTACCTGTACTCCAGCATGTGTGTCCTGCAGCAGCTCCTCCTGTTGGATCCACATCCAGTATATCAGTGGTTCTCAACTGGTGGGTCGGGACCCAAAAGTGGGTCGCGGACCCGTTCTGGATGGGTCGCGGACGGCTGGTCAAAGAAGTAAATCATATTTAATGCACATCTGATGTTGGACATGTCTTTTATTTTGAAAAATAACTTATATTCATGTCACGTGAACACATGCAGTTGTAATGGTCCTCCTCAGTTTCTTATTATTTGCTCTGAATGCAACGATATCAGTTTCTTATTAATGTGGCCTGAATGCAGTGAATCTTGTTTTGTTTTGTGGGTCTTTATTTTGTGCAATTTGATATTTATTCACTTTTGTGAATATGCTCTGAATGCAGAGATACATTAGAAGTCAAATATATCGTTTTGTTGGTCTCCATTTTGTGCAGTTTGATATTTTTTTAATTCACTTCCATACATGCAGTTGTCATGATCCTCCTCAGTTTCATTCATGTGCTCTGAAATGCACTTTGCTCAATAAAGAGCAAAATTAGTTTTTAAAGGCTTAAAAAAAAAATCTTGGTTTGAATTCTATAAAAGTGGGTCGTGACTTAATGACCATGGGAAAATGTTGGTCCCAGAGTGAGACTAGTTGAGAACCCCTGCAGTACGTAATCTTCATCTCAACCTTTCCTACCACCCGTGATCATCAGCTTCTTCCATTTCGGGGCAGAAACTCTCCCAAACTGCAGCAATCGAACATTTTCTGTGAGACGTTGGTTGGGAGAGGGGAGGGGTGGAGTGGGGTAGGGGGGGTTGTTGTCACCAGGCAGATGTGGAAACACTTGTTCCCAGACTCAGACTGAAGGCTCCACTGTCCCAGGTTTCCCCGGATAATGAGAAAGCTGCACCTGTCACTGCCGGGGGAAGGAAGGCTGAGGCTCCCACTGTTTGTTTGTGCTGCGGCGCAGGGAAGTCGTTTTGGTGGGGGGGAAGTGCAGAAGTGGAATCAGGTGCTGGACAGAACTGGTAAAAAAAAAAAAGGGATACTTCACCCAAAATCAATAATTCACCAATCATCTACTCACCATCATGCCAAGAAAGGGTTTGGAGAAGTATCTGAGTCATCAAAACTCTTTAGGAGTTCCAGGGGGGGTCCGACTGGCAACAGATTTTCATATAATGGCAGTGGATAGAGTTCACTTTTGAATCGTCCAAAACACACACTATGAAACATCCAGATACCTCCATACTGCTCGTCTGTACTGACCCAAGTGTCCTGAAGCCGCCACATGAAAAAGTTGTTCGGAAAAAATTTATTTGATCTCTGTTTTTATCCTTGTTGTAGTAGTAGCTCCCAGTGGCTGCACGAGATTTGCTGCGAGATGTTCTTCCGTGTTTACATCATACATCCAATGGTTTACAACGACCAACGAACATCTTGCAGCAAATCTGGTGCATGTGCACAAACATCAACAGAGCCACTGGGAGCTACTGCTACAACAAGGCTAAAAACAGAAATCACATTAATTTTTTCCGAACAACTTTTTCATGTGGCGGCTTCAGGACACTTGGGTCAGTACAGACGAGCAGTATGGAGGTATCTGGATGTTTCATAGTGTGTGTTTTGGACGATTCAAAAGTGAACTCTGTCCACCGCCATTATATGAAAATCCGTTGCCAGCCGGACCCCCCCTGGAACTCCTAAAGCGGTTTAATGACTTTGAAAGTTCTCCAAACCCTTCCTTGGCATGACGGTGAGTAGAAAATTGGTGAATTATTGTTTTTGGGTGAAGTATCCCTTTTAAGTCTAGTGAGGATGAACTGGTAGCGGGAACTCCCACTGCCACAGAGGGTTTTTCCACTATTGATGACAGGGTTTGTGGGGTGGGCGGCTGGAGGAAGTGAAACCGAGCGGACCATGTTCAAAGCCCACATTGTGGAGGAGCCGTCTGCATGTGCTTTGTGGATTTGGAGATCACCCCCCCATCCACCCCCTGGAGTTTCAGGAGGTACCATGGGAATTTGTGTTGATAGGAGCCATCAAAGCCATTTGGGCTTTGAGAGAGAGAGACACGACATGTTCTCTGTGGGTGGTGAAGCTTTATAAAGATTAGGTTCCCTCACAAATCAAGAGATTTTGATTTGAAAATAGTTTTTTTTTTTTTTTAGAAAATCGGAATAACAAGAAAATTGTTCCGGTGAATGTGAAGAGTTCACTCAAATCCTGTTGAGCTCCAAGTGCTGCTTCTCTGAGGACGAA
Source organism: Trachurus japonicus (assembly GCF_045865225.1). Classification (NCBI taxonomy): domain Eukaryota; kingdom Metazoa; phylum Chordata; class Actinopteri; order Carangiformes; family Carangidae; genus Trachurus; species Trachurus japonicus. The sequence continues at coordinate 8,188,200 of NC_140914.1, read as the reverse complement.
CTTTACTGTCTGACAGCCAGGGGGAAAAAAAAAAAAAGAGGAAACACACACCTTAATCAAAACTCTGTTTCCAGCTGAAGTAACTTGAGGGCAACAGCTCTCAGACACTGTAGGTTCCTCATTAGCTCATGTTAAACTTTATTATCTTTTTTTTAGGAAAATCCTGTTGTCGATGCATCAGATAGGTGATTCAAGACAATATGCCATTGTTCTGTTCAGCGTTAGCAGCATATGTTTTGTGAACCCTGGTTAACGTTATGTAATATGAGAAATTCATCAATAAAACATTGATTAAATCAGTCAGGGCTCCACTGAAGCTGATTCTGCAAGGTTGAATTCTTTTTTTTTTTTTGCAAATTTATGACTTAATTTTGTACGGTGACCAAATGTACCTCCAGAACTTTTATTGTTTTTCTCTCAGTGGACCAGAATATAATGCATAAAAACCCAGCGTTGCATATCTACAGTATTTCCAGCTGGTTGTACAGGGGACAAATTACCTTCTGGGTTAAAATGGGTTAAAATCCGGGCAGCCAAACAAAATAGGTTGATTTGTTGTGTAGATAGACTGTTCAGACCAGTACCACATACAAACACACAATGGAAATGATAGACCCACTTTTAATTACAATAAATTTTGGATTTGGTTTAGTTTTCTCATATATCCTGTCAACAAAAAATGAATAAAAATAACTTTTTCCTGTGCGCGGACTGCCCTAAAATATTCATCCATCCATTCATTTTTGTACCACATATCCATAATCAGGTCACAGTGAGAGCAGGTTAATCAGGGTCGTCCAGACATCGCTCTTCCCAGCAACGCGTTCAACCCCTCAGGGACCGCGAGGCGTTACCAGCCCAGATGAGATATCGGTCTAGTTTGTTCTTCTGGGTCCACATCAAGTTCCCCCCACCAGTTTGGACCTCCTCCAGATGTTCGATCTCCTCCTCAGACGACATGGTGGAGAAGATGTTTGTGTGTCCTGGTGGAGCCGTCTCAGCCAATAGCCTCTGGTCGGGTATCCCAAGACTAATTGGACACAAGGGACGGACCGGATCGGATTAAAGCTGAGTCCGATGTCTCATTCATGTCCCCTTTCCTTATGCTAACGCCTACGCCTTACCCGAGTGGTAAGGTGTAAATGAGACACCACTGCTTTTACTGTAATATGTTATCATAATGCACTGATATGAGACAAGTGTGCAAAAAAGGTCAGCTTAATTCTCTGCTAATGGTTTTATAAAATGTAAAAATGCACAACTGTTGTGCAAATCAAAACAGAGTAGGGTCGTGCCACAGCGATAGAAATGGGACTGGACCGAAGAGCAGTGATTCATAAAACCGTGATCATCATCAGGAGCAAGACCTGGGAGGGGCTGGTGGGCATCTGGTGGCCGGGTCTCTGAACACAGCTCAGTCGTGCACGACGTGAAAAGATTACATGGGGCCGCCGACATTTGGACCTCCAACCTTTAAAGGGATAGTTCAACATTTTGGCTAATTGGCCCATTGCCATAATCCCTATAGTCATAGCAGTAGGTTTGTTACCTTTAATTATCAGTGCAAGCTATTTTTAGAACGGCGGAGCAGAGCCACGAGCTGCTCAGAGCTACGCTACGGAGGCTAATGGGATTTCTTGGTTGCCCCTCATCAAACTCATCAAATACACAATCCAACAACTCCAAAACACTCTGGTGGACAAGTTGTGACCTGCACATTCACCACGCTATGAGATAATAACAGAACGTTACCAGACAGAGTTGTTTTAGAGGTAAATTCATGCAGAACCGACTATTTTTCATCAAGCAGTCTCTGCATTTACCTCTAAAACAACTCAGTCTCATAACATTCTGTTATTATTTCATAGCGTGGTGAATGTGCAGGTCACAACTTGTCCATAAGAGCGTTTTGGAGTTGTTGGATTGTGTATTTGATGAGTTTGATGAGGGAAATCCCATGAGCCTCCGTAGCGTAGCTCTGAGCAGCTCGCGGCTCGGCTCGGCTGTTCTAAAAACAGCTTGCACCGACAATTAAAGGTAACGAACCTACTGCTATGACTATAGGGATTATGGCAATGGGCTGATTTGCCAAAATGTTTAACCATCCCTTTAAGGAATTTTAAAATGTGCTCCCAGTCTTCGCACTATTAGAATAAAATACAAATCTAAACTGTAATGTAAAGCATGTGGGTATGGACATTTCCCTTTAACATGCCTCATATAGATTTACAACATTTCCATTAAAATAATGGAATTAGACACATTAAGTGCACTTAACCTTCCTCATTACACCCCTGACCACGTCTCTACATGTGACCAGAGCCCGAGCTGTTTCACGGCTCTTTGCTGCGGAGGTGTTTGGGGATTTAAACGCCGCCCCACGTGTTGGTTTTGTGGCATTTCGGTCGTCCCTGTTGTGGCCATGAGGAAAAAGTCAGTGGACCAGTTTAAAGGGTGGTGAGTGGAGGGGAGGGGAAGGGGGCTATGGGTTTTTAGAGATGAAGATTATACAGCCTGGTGGCAGGAGTGCTGCTCAGCATAATGGGGTTTATAGGCCTCGGGGCAGAGTTTGTTTTACGGCCTGCCGGAGGAGGTGATGACAGGAGCGAGCGACGGAGGAGCAGGAGAAGACAGTCTTATTATTAAGCCTCGCTGCACAGACAGAGAATGTGTTGTGATGGTGGAGGAGGAGGGTGAAGGGGGGCGGGGGTCAGAGGAGCATATAACACCTAAAATTGGATTTGTTTTCCGGGCCTGGTGGTTGAGGTCCACTTGGCCTGGCCGCCAGAAGATCAATGGCACCATCGGCCCCTAATGGATGCGGTTGCCAGATAGGGCTGTTTTCTGATAAGAGACGAGTATTGGCTTTAGTGGTGGAGACACAAGCTTGGTTAACTCTGTGTTTAAAAGCGCTTCTCCTTCTTCTTCTCCTTCTCCTTCTTCTCTCTGTGGGTGAAAACAGTGTTTCACTGGGTGTACACAAACAAGCAGGAGCGTCGGAGCGTTCAACCCTTGCTTGCTCGTCACGACATGCAGCGCCGAATGTTCAATTTGGTCTCACACAGGTTGTGGAGATCTCTGCAGCCGGTGGCGTGCTGTTTTCACCATCAGATACGGATCAGGGCTCGGTTTGGGCCTCGGAGGCTCGGGTTGTCGAGATAGCGATGGGAAGGGAGGGGGAGGCAGGAATGACAGGCGGCGGGAAAGGCAAAGGCAGCAGAGACGGCCCTGCTCTCAGTCAGTCTCAACACCCACCGGCGGATCTGCCCCACTTCCTCTCCAGCGCAGCGCAGCACGCCGATGGCAGAGGTTGCACCCCGGGGCAGCGACCACCGCCGAGGCCCCGGGACCCGAACATAACCCGGGGGCAAAAGACAGAGACAGACAGAGAGATAGACAGAGAGAGAGAGACCCTCGTCGTGCGTCTCCTCGGCCCAATATGAAATACTCGACGGCAAGCTTTCTGTCTTCATATGAGGCACATTAATCCTCGCCGTGCCTCCCATCTTTATTCATTTATCGGCCTGTGGTGTCCACTCAATCAGTCAGTTAAAGGCTGGCCTGATGGAGCGAGCCCCCGCACACCCACCACCCACCACCGGAGAGGAGGAGGAGGAGGAGGAGGGAGGAGGAGGGGGAGGCAGGGAGGAGAGGGAGGGGAGGTTACACTCCTCTTCACCATATAGCCCGAGCAGACACTGCAGCACAGAGATACAAACAAGAGAGGGTTGGGGAGGAGAAGGAGGAAATGTGAGGGAGGAGGAGGTGTGTGTGTGTGGTGGTGGTGGTGAGGAGGGGTCTTTTAAATAATGAGGGGAATGGAAGAAGGGGGGAGGAAGAGGAGGAGGGGGGAGGATTGGAGGTGAAAAGAGAGCAGCCTTGTATCAAGAGTGAGCAAGATTGAGAGGTTCAAAGTAAAGGAGGGAGAGAACAGTCAATATCAAGAGCGAGCGATAGGGAGAGATCCGGGACAACACCTCCACACACAGACTACTGAGGTATGTATGTGTGAGAGAGGGAGGGAGGGAGGGGAGGGGGGAGGAGGGGTGAGGAGGGAGGGAGGGAGGGATGTGGTAGAGGAAAGAGAGAGGAGAGAGAGAGAGAGTTGGAGTGTGTGTGAGAGAGAGTTGGAGAGAGGGAGGGATATCCACTGCACTGTTGTGTGACTGGAAATTTAATAGAGAGAGAGAGAGAGAAGGAGGGAGGGAGGCAGCAGGGGAGGGGAGGGGAGGAGGGGGAGGGAGAGGGGAGAGAGAGAGAGGAAGGAAGGAGCGACGCAGTGAGAAAGGCAGAGAAGAGCCAGTGTTGTTGGATTTACAGAGGAGAGGACTGACTGGGACGAAGATGTGGACGCCGCCGCTGCCGCTGCTGCTGTAGAGCCTCACTACTGCAGAGCATGGAGGGAGGGGGGAGGGGGGGAGGAAAGGGGGAGAGTGGGGGGGTCAAGTGAACGGGAACATATTGTGCATACAGTGTTAAAGGGCGACCAAGGCCACGAGGTGTAGTGAGTGAGTGAGCAGGCAGAGGAACAGGTTGGCCGCCCTGTTGCTGCTGCAGCCGCACGAAGACACACGGAGGGGTCACTCATTAAATCATCTCTCTGTCTCTCCCTCTATGTGTGTGTGTGTGTGTGTGTGTGTGTGTGTGAGGAAGAGGAAGACACGTGTGTGAGGAGTGTGTGTGTCTGTGTGTGTGTGAGGACACGTGCCAGTGATGGAGACGCTGGCGTTGAGGTGTGAGAGAGACGGAGAGAGAAAGAGAGAGAGAGGAGAGAGATCCTCAGAGTCTGGATATAGAACATTATCAATCCAGCACTAATCACCCGTCTGAACCCCCCCCTCCCTCCCTCCCCCCAACACTCACCCATCACTCCCTCTCTCCCTCTCCTCCTCCCCCATCACTCCCTCCCTCCCTCTCTCTTACCCTCTGCTATCTGATGGACGCCTCCCTCCTCTCCCCCCTCCCTCTACTAACACACACACACACATCCTCATGTTAATCGGCTGAGATGATTGACAGCTGACCAGACCTGTAACCTTAACCTGACCTTAAGCCCCACCCCCACCTCTCTATTAATTATGTAACCCCCTCCCCCTCCTCTTTCACACACAACACACACTCTCTCCTCTCATCATGTCAATCAACACACCTGTACACACGCACACACACACACTGTATGCACCGTGTGTGTGTGTGTGTGTGTGTGTGTGTGTGTGTGTGTGTGTGATGACGGTGGAGCTGCAATGGTGGTGGCTCGCGGTGCTGCTGCTGCTGTACAGGTGGGGCTCGGCTCGCGCACCGCGTGTCGTTTGAGCGTTGCCAAGGGAACCGGCCAAGCAGCAAAATGTTCCTTGTAACAAGCTGTAAACACCACACACACACACACACACACACACCATCATCACATTATAGAGATTATACATATGAGCATATGGACACACAGTGTGGTGTGAGCGTCTGGAGAGAAACACTAAATATTATCCTAATGATTATTGATTATTAATATATAATAATAATAATAATAATAAAGAACATGTGGTAAATGATGATGAGTCTGGTGCGGAAATGAAGGAAAAGTTTGTCGATGTGACTCATTAAGAGGATTATTATTATTATTACTATGACTGTTACATCAGATATTTGTTTATTATGTCATCTCATCTTTTATTCAGTTCATTTATTTAAACCTTTGCCACTCGCTCTCTGGGGTTTGGCTGCACATTGCGTTGCACGCTTTGATTTTTTTCTGCATATTTAATGCTAGAAATATGTATAAGAATAAATAATTAGCGTTTAAATATAACGTTGTGTGTCCAAACAGCAGCAGCAGCAGCAGCGGCGGCGGTGGTGGTGGTGGTGGTGTGTCCCCTCTCCGTCCAGCAGTGGTTCCATCCACCTGAAGATTTCTGAGACAGTTCTCATTACCAGCGGTGGCAGCGCGGTACTTGGAAAGGGTGAATCAATCAGAGAGAGAGAGAGAGAGAGAGAGAGAGAGAGGAGGACCAGTGAGGGAGAGGGAGAGAGAGAGCGAGAGAGAGAGGGAGAGGAGGAGAAGACAGCGTCGGCGGCGGCTCTGCAGTGGAATAACGCTGTAGCGAGAGGAAGGAGCGAGAGACGCGATTCAGGACTTTGATCGGAGGATAAAGAGGTGAGTCCGGATGACATTCACTCACACAGTCCGGCTGCTGCAGCGGAGGAGGAGATGGGTTCATGTGCCGGAGATGGTGGTGGTGTTTTTTGTCTGATGCGTGTGCGTGTGAGCGTGAATGCGTGTGTGTGTGTGTGTGTGTTTGAATGTGTGTGTGCGGGAGTCAAGCAGACAGTTTGTGCATTATTGGCTCTGCATGCGCGCAACAAACTACTGATGCGCCCGGATGGAAATGCGATGTGTGAAGTGTCCTAATGCGTGTGCGTGTGTGCGTGCGTGCGTTTGTGCGTTTGTTGTGTGTGTGTGGAGGCCTGGTACAAACCGGATCACACACACGCACGCAGAGAGAGAGAGAGAGAGAGAGAGGCTGCATGGCTGTAAAAGGTGGATCACACCCGGGATTCACATGTTACGACGAGACGGTGGAAATCTGGAAAATACTGAAAAATTTCCATCATCTGCTTTTTTTTTTTTCCCGTCCTCATCCTTGATCCAAACTTTTCCTCCCCCCCCCCCACACCCTCAGCCCCTCTGTGCTCAGTATGTGTGTGTGTGTGTGTGTATAAGTTCATCTATAACCTTGGCGATAAGAGGAGCTGTTGACAGGGCTTAATATTTGATCCGGTTAACGCGCAGCTCTCACTCCGTTAAAACCCGCCTGATGGGGCCAGTTTACAGCGTTAATGTGTGTGTGTGTGTGTGTGTGGGGGGGGGGGGGTCTCTCTCACCCTCCGCTTGGCCCCTGTCGATGACCTGCAGATTTTTAGTTGTTTTTGTTTAGTGTGTTTTTTTAGAACCGATGGAGGGAATAATAATGTTAGAAATCCAAATGAAATGCGCATGCAGCCACCTTGCGGCTCCTGCATGCGCGCGCGGTGGGTTAAGCTGTGAGTCAGAGCCCGCGCGGGGCCCCTCCGGCGGAGAACAAGGAGCAGATAGATTAGGACTGATGAATGAAGATCTACTGCCTCTATCTGCAACACAATGATACGGTTATGAGAGGATTTAAATGCTAATGTGCGCTGCTGTTTCAGAGAAATCCGAACCAACTGAGGCTGCATGGGACTGACTGACTGGATTGTTGGCACCGTGTGTGTGTGTGTGTGTGTGTGTGTGTGTGTGTGTGTGTGTGTGCCGTGGACCAGCTGGATGATCTCCTGAGTTTTATGATAGAGAGAATAAGTTATTAATGGGGTGTTGGAAGGTGAAGTGGGGCACTGGGGCAGGATTAGACAAGACAAGAGAAGAGAAGAGAGAGGGGTGGGGTGTAGGAGTGTGTGTGTGTTTGTGTGTGTGTGTGTGTTATGGGCTCTAATAAGGAGGGATGGAGGAGGGGGGGGGGGGGGGGTGCTGAGTGCCCCCTCCATCTCCATCTCCAACTTTTTTTTGTGCAGATTTGCATGTGAGGAGGATTTAAAGGAGAAACTCCTTGAAGGCATTTTTGTTCGACACATCACAGGATGGTGTCATTTTTGATTTCCTCCCCTTTTTTTCTTCTTTTTTCTTTTTTTTTATACCCCCCCCCCCCTTCACCCTCAGGCCGATTAAACACTTACTCACATTTTTACGTCCTGTGATTTTTATTCATGCAGCCGTATTAGATTTAATGCTTGTTACAGTACCTGTAAACTCCTGCACCGTCGCTGCTCAGCTGTCAAATGAAAAGACCATGACACACACACACATACACATATATACACATACACATATATACACACACACCGTTTATGATTCTCCTTCATCACATCCACAACAGGCCTACACACACACACACACACACACACACACACACACACACACACACACACACATACACATACATACACACACATACATACACATACATACACCTTAAACTTTAAGAGCACGTCAGCTTTTATGCCGCCTGTGTGTTTTATCCACTGGTGCCAAGGCATCTCTGTTGGTTGGACAGACAGGAAGTGAGCCGCCTTCTTCTCCTTCTCCTTCTTCTCTTTCTCCTTCTTCTGTTTCTGTTTCCTGAGCCGACTGCTCCGGCACCAGTCGCTGCGAGGCCTCGGCTTCATGTCACATGATATCACATTTAAAGGGAAGAAGGTCCTCTAGCTCAGGGCAGCGCTTCAAAATATCAAGACGGTGTCGCTGCTGCAAAAAAAAGCGAGGCCAAAATGTCACTGGGATTTTGTTCGTGCTGAACTGTCTGTCACCCCCCCCCCCCCCCTCCCTCTCTCCCCCCTCCTCACCCTCTCCTCCTCCTTTTAAAAACCAGAGTGTTACCTAAGCTGAGATGAATTCAAAGTGGGCCATGCAGGTTTACTAAAAAAGCCATTTAGGAGCTCTTACGACTGCGAGAGAAACGAGAACAAGTGGTTTATTTAACATCTGTGATGTGGTTTTATGGACGGAGGAGAGGTGAACCTCCTGCTGCTGAGTTAGTAAAAGCCTGGAAATGAAAGAAACTAAACTTACAGCTCAGCTCCTCTCACCACACCTCCTCACCTGAGGTGCACAGGACCGGATGCAGGAATAGGAATTTATTTATTTAAAACAGGGACAATGCATAAAAACATTAATCTCGTTGTGAGACAAGAGAAGATGCCTTGAGCCAGGTTGTAGCAACATTTGCTAATTTCCACCTGTAGTCCCTGGGCAGGTTGGAACAGATAACAATATTAAGATCGTTATGACAGATAAAAGTGATATGATCTCATATAATAATATTTTTAAAATAGACAAAACAAACGAGCAAAAGCAGGGAACAAGAGCGCCAAATCATGAAATGCACAATAGGAAACAACGTTAAAGAGATGTCTGTGACATGCTTCAGTCAAAATACCCCAAGGATCAAACATCACAGCTCTTTTCCTCCTCTCAAAACAGCCCTGTTCAGAACAGCTGGTTTCTGTGCCTGTCCCTTTAAATGCAAATGAGCCACTGCTTGCTCCGCCCCTTCTACCGGCCCCAGGTAGGGGTGGGATTATGCAAATTCGAAAACTAGTTACATCATTGTCAGACAACCGAGGGAACAGCTCATAAAACCACATGGATTTCAACCTAGGGAGCCTGAAAATTACCAATTTTTTTTGTCAATTCTCACATTTTGGGAGCCGGAAGGCAAAACAAACACCAGAATATATGTTAAAGAGCCTTCAAAAAGTGATATTTCCATAATATGTCCCCTTTTAAACTCAAACAACAGCAACTTTTCAATCTCATCAGCTGTGGAGGAAAAAAACAAAACAAAAACAGCACTTCCTGAACTTCTCCCCAACTGCACAAATGACTTCTGACTTCGGCGGCCATCTTTACTCATTTTAAAACGGCCAACTGTTGATTTTTTTTTAACACCAAAAGCTGCACGTGTCCGCTTCCTTTCCTTCCCACGGCAAAACGGGAAATGAAGCGGCGGCTGAGTGATCTCAGTCATTTGAGGAATCGGGGGGCCGGGCTGTTGCTTTTTAATTTTCCGAGGTGCAGCAGCAGCAGCTCTTACGCGTGGCCGATGAGCCTGATGAAAACGAGCACACAGGTTAACGGGGACATGGTAAATTACACCTGCACACCTGGACCTAGAGGGAGGGTGTGACTTTGAGATGATGCTCAGCCCCCCCCTCCTCCTCCCCCACTTCCTCCCACTCCTCCTTTCGTCAGGATGGTGGAAACCGTTGCAAATTATTTCCAAGAGGAGACGAAAATCCTCTCAGAGCAAACACACACGAGGTGGGAAAGGGCACGAGAGGAGCGCAGCATATAAATGACCACCCGTCCACCCCCTCCCAACCCGTCCACCCCTCCCCAACAGAAAAACATCCAATGTCAACGACCTGTGCATCTTTGAAATGACGCCATGATGCTTTCAATCCGGTTAGTGTGGCTCTCCTTCCCCCGTCCCTTCACTGTACCTACGAGGACAAAGCGCCGCATTAACTCTGAGGGACGTCGTCTCTGCTGCCACATTAGGATGCACAGAGTGTAACTGTTGCCCTAAATTTGGTGTCTGTGTGTCGTTCGTTTCGGAGCGTGCACGTGTGTTTCTTACGGCGAAGTGAGAAAGAGAGAGGGAGGGGGAGAGAGAGGGAGAGAGCGCGGGAGGGAGACGGAGATTATAGATGACACTAAAACTGCTCTAATCAGGACAAGCTGGTTGCTGATGTCTTCATAGGGCGAGGGCGGCGTTGATTGATGGCCGCACGACTCGCTGATACACGCAGGTCGAAAGGGTGAGGACGAGGAGTCGCCGTGGCGGTAACTGTGGGAACAACCTCCGGCTGTCCCTTCATAATGCACCACAACGGATAATGCAACCCCCCCCCCCACCCTAACCCCCAACCACATCCTCCACCACCCCTCACAACCTCATAACCTCCACCTTCCATCTGAGAGACACTGGGACCATCATATCACACATGTCGCTGCCAGCCGCCACGTGCCACCGCCATCCCCCCGGAGACGACGATGAAGAAAAAGAAGATGAAGAAGAAGATCCAGCTTTTATATGGCACAATACAGTTCTGGAAAGAATTATGAGACCACTCTTAAATCAGCATCTCTACATGTTTGGCAGCTGTTCCATCCATTGAATTCCAACACAAGCACAACTCACTCTACTTAACGAGGCACTGATTATTAGCTGATCACCTGAACCAACTCATATTTAATGAGGATGTGAAGGGTTTAAAGGGACAACGAGGAGTTTTGGAAAGCGTTGGAAAGTGTTCTCATACTACATTTACCATGAGCCTCCGCGCGCACGGTGAAATTCTTGGACCGGCGCAAGACGGACGTCTTGCCAAGAATGTTTTCATTCATCAAGAATTAAAGTCAGAGGTTCGAAGACGATCAGATACCGTCGTACTTCCGACTATAAACGGCGATTCGGCGGCAATATTCCCATGACTCGCCGGACAGTGTCCGCAAAACCGAAAGTAAGGAAACGCTGGTCGGCTCGCCCAGCACTTCCACCACTTCCACCATTAATTAAAATAACAAAATAACGATAGAGACAAAACGATATATTTATCGAAAATGGAACCATGAACAAGTGGGTAACGTAGATTCATCCACATTAATATGTGACTTTTTTTTATTGTTGCGTCATTTTTGGTTCTGCCGGTGGAGAAACTCCTCGTTGTCCCTTTAATGAGGTTATTCCACCAATGCTGATTTCACAACTCTTCCTAAGTTCAAAAAAAAAATGGACTAGTTGTCATTTTCTACAAATACTGTAAATGCTCTTACTGGCAATATGTCTATTTCGAATTTGGGAGAAATGCTTTCAGTAGTTTATAGAATAAAACAAAAGTAAAACCTGAGAAACTGATCATTTTGAAGTGGTCTTTTAATTTTCTCCAGAGCTGTACATGTATATGGGGAGAAGGAGAGCGTGAGCACTGACCCGTCTGGCTGCCCATCAGCATCACCATCATCATCATCGTCATCATCACGGCGGCGGCCGCGGTGGGGTTGGGGGTATAATTAGCCGTGATTGGTTTGATTGAGTCTCCCCCTCGTCCAGGCCTGGGTGTTGGCCCCGTCGGGGATCATGATGACCGTCCGGGCATTAATTATTGAATAATAGTTGGAAGAGCGACGACGGTTAATGACACAAAATGAATGCCATAATCCATTGAATTGACATAATTAGAAATGGTGAGATTTCCCCGGAGGAATATGTTCTCATCGTGACCTGGAGTGGGAGAAAGAGGGACGCCGGAGAAAGAAAAGTGGACGACGACGACGAGGCGATTCCTCCTCCGTTCCTTAATACGTCCCTGTGAGTTTGTGAATGCAGATTCAGTCTGGCGGCGCTCGACCAATCCATCCCATCGTGTGTTTCCTTCTCCGTCTCCATCTTCTTCATTCCCCAAACCCACCAGAGGCCGTACAGACCTCCACACCTTCAAAACACTAAAACCCCACCTTTTTAAACTGGCTTTAAAGGTCCAGTGTGTAAAATGGGGGCGTGAGGTGAAGATCTAAACCATTTTACGATATGTCATGCTGTTTCCTGCTCCTCCTTCTTCTTCGTTGGTTTATTCATGCACGCAAAACTCGCCAAACGTGCTCTCTGGCTGGCTGGATTTTCCGTTCGGGCTGCCGTACAAACATGGCGGCACAAGATGGCGACGCTCTATAAAACAAGACCGTTGCTATACGTATATATAAAATAATAATTATAAGGCTACAAAAACCAAACAATTTATTTTATAGCGATAAAACACTTATACAAATATATTCATGAGTGGTATATTCAGATTTTGCCAATAAACCTTGCCAATTATTACACACTGGACCTTTAAAGGTGTTCAGAAATGGCCATTTGTCCTGTTTGTCACGCCTCCTTCTACGAGTTTCAACGAGTTGCCGCACGAGTTTACCCGAGTAAGGAGAACGAATTTGATTGGTCGTTATCGAGCGGGCGAGATATTCAATGTTTGGGGCAAGACCGAGCTCGGTGTGTGTGTGCGTGTGTGTGTGTCTCAGACGTTTGATTGACGAATGACGGATCCAATATCAGTGGCTGATGAATCGTGAGCAGCGTGATGCATTATCCAATGTGAAAAAAAACTAACCCACTTTCATCCTGGATTTACTCGAAAATAGAATTTTGCACAAAGTTTGGGCTACATCGTCTGATAGATGAGTGATTGCACTAATGTTAAGACCCACAGTGGGCTCAAATTCAATTTTCTTTTCTGAACACCTTTAATGTGTAATTAAATATGTCTAATTTCTGTTCTTCTATCTCTGAGCTTTTTCTACTTAGTTTCATCCTCTTTCTCCTTGATACTTTACATCGTTCTGTATTTTAACTGTGTTGTTTTCTATATAAGCGTCTTTGAGCATTTGTAAAAGCGTGTTATAAATGAAATTTATTATTGTTATAGTGAAGGCGGCTAGCTCGCGTGTCGTCGCAGGGACAGAAAGAGTGGAGTTCATCCTGTTTGAAAGGAGCTGGCCAGAAAAAGAGAGAGCGAGAGAGCAGGAGAGGAGAGGAGAGAGAGAGCGGTCAGCCCTGTGTGCCTGATATTGAGTTTGGCAAAGAGAAGAGATATTATCTTCCCCTGGTTAGATTAAGTATTAGTAAATGTGATTGGGTAATGAAGGCGGTCAGGCCTCAGTGACCACCGTGCTCTGCGGCGGCCACCGCTCGGCTCGGCTCGGCTCGGCCTGGCTGCGCCCGGGCAGCGAGTCTTGGGGGAGTTTGTTTCGGGTCAGTGGCGGCGTCGGAGCTGGATCCAGCACTGCAGAGTCAGAGTCAGAGTCAGGCTGGGGCCTTTCCTCTCCTCTGTCTGTCTGCCTCAGTGGCTGCTGGCTGCGCCGGCTGGAGGCACAGCAGCAGCAGCAGTGGCATACTGATGCCGCCGCCGCCGCCACTGATGCTGCTGCTGCCGATGATGACTATATAAATATTGATGATGTAGATGGCGAAAAGCAGATCGCAGTAAACATGAAATTATAACCCTGATGACCGAAGTGTGATGCTTAACAGTTTCCTCCTCCTCGTTGTTGTTGTTGTTGTTGTTGTTGTTTTCTCCTCGTCTCCCTGTGATTCAAGCCCTGACACACAGACAGGTTTCGGTTTCCACGGCACTCACGACGAGACGCCCGGGGAGGAGCGTGGGCGCGCTGTCGCACACGATGATGACACGTAAATCAAACGTCAATTTTTTTATTTATTTTTTTTAAATATCTGGTGCTGGAGCTTTTCAGAAAAGATGATGATGATGATGAGGAGGAGGAGGAGGAGGAAGGTGGGTGGGTGGGTGATGTCACAGCAAGATGGTGGCTCCATAACATACGAGCACATGCAGGGGGTCCCAGGGGGCCCCCACGCCGCCGCCGCCACTGCTGCTGGGAGCCACAGAGGAGGTAGTTAGTGAAGCTGCATGATAAATCACAGGTTGGTGACTCTCACGTGAACCTGAACGCACCTCCACACACACACAGGCACACACACACACACACACACACACTCTCTGTCTGTATATGTAGAGTGTTGACTCAGTTCAGTTCCAGTTTATTTATATCTATTGCCCCTCTTGCACTTTTTTCCTCTCGTGGTATAGCGTTCGGATCGGGTGGTGAGGCGGCGTTCAGGCTCCGATTTCACCGTGCGGCCAATTGAAACATCGGCTGTTAATTGATACAGGGCGGTGGTGAGAGACGAGGGACTCCTTAAAGGGACATTCTCCTGTTATCTATTCACGAAAATCGATTATTTGGTTCAAAAAGTCTGTTTTTCATTAATCAGTAATCCCCCCTATCAACAAACTGAAGTGTTCCTTTCAGCTCTGAATTAGCCGTTCATATCGTTCATATCTACATGGAGCGGGTAAGCTCGGTGCTGGCTGCCATGTTGTGTCGCCATGTTTTTACGTCCAATGGCAGCGACGGTAGGAAACCACGGAAACTCAGCGGAGACACCGGAGCTGTCGGCTCAGGTCGAGGTGGCGTCTGTGAAAAGTCACCGTGGTAACGCAGTGAGGAGGAATGGAGCGTTACACTGATGCTGCATTCACCTGCAGTCGGGCAGACAGCCGTCGCTAACAAACCAGATGCCATTTTAGTCACAGAAGTCGAGAGAAAGCCGGTGAAACGTGGGTCAGGTAAACAATACGACATCGCCATGACAACATATTGTCACGTATATTTTTTGCCTCGTGCTGACGGACCACTTGTTACCTAGAGGCTTGTTTATGCCGTTACATGCAGCGGCTGTCGTCCGTCTGCCATCTGCCCAATTTCACGTGAATGCAGCATGAAAAATACGATTGAGTTGCTTGCGATCTACAACCGCAACGCTAGATGGGAGTAAATCCTACACAATGTCCCTTTAATTTAGGTGATTTTATCTTTTTTTTTAAAAACGCAGACAGTTGGAGGCCGTGGCGTCCCGTCTGGAGGATTCACGGCCAATTTTCCTCTCAGCCGCCGCCTCTGGTGACCTGCGTCCAATAATAATACAGCAAACTGGCCTGAAGATAACTATTGTTATCAGTCAATTATCAGTTTACGCCCCCCCCCCAACTCCCACCCCCTCAGACATGTGCTCAGATCAGTTCAATGAGGCAGGAAAGATAAGAAAAGAGAGAAAAGAAGAGAAACAACTCTTCTCCTCCTCCTCCATCATCATCATCACACTGCAGGGTTTAGTGAAGTGACGCCCCGCTCCGGGAGCCGCGGACGCCCCCCGACTCGAGCCCCTCCGCCAAACATGACGGAGACACGCAAGATGGTGAGTGGTGGTGGTTACTATGGTGGCAGGTTACTATGGCAACCTCAGGTCTCTGTGAGAGCTTCCATTTCGCACAGCGTGGGAGAGAGAGAGAGGGAAAGAGGGAGAGAGAGAGGGGTGGAGAGAAGAACCCGCAGAGAGAGAGGAGAAGGGTGGAGAAATCAGCAGAGGAGGTGAGGTGTGGAAATAAACATGCCTTAGGTGGAGAGGAGAGGAGGGGAGGAGGGGTAAGAGGGGATGGGGGAGGAAGGGGAGAGAGGAGGAGAAGGGGAGGTGATGGAGAGATGTGAGTGATGGGGGGAGACAGAGGTGTGAGAGGAGCCGATCGGAGGGCAAGGAGGACGCATCACGTGGCCTGTTGGACCAGATCTGAGCCGCATCCGCACACACACACACACACACACACACACACACACACACACACAACAACACACATACACACACGGTGGAATATTTCAGCGCTGCATTGTAATCACTCCGATGCTGCACAGTGTGTTTCCACTCTTTATCTCTCCCTCTCTCTTTCTCTCTCTCTCTCTCTCTCTCTCCGTCTCTTGATTTGGTTGGCACGGCGCTCGGCGGCTGCGAGAGACATTGTGTCAGTCTTGGTGACTGGTCTCCATGGAGACGTCCATCAGTCAGTCCGTGTCAGTGTTTTCGTGGGCAAAAAGGCTTATCGTGTTTGTCAGTGTGAGTGTTTATCTGTCTGTGTATTAGTCAGTGTGTCACTCATGGAGGAGGAGGCTGGATGGGCGAGGCCTGGATGGATGGAGGAGGTGGAGAGAGAGGAGGGGGGAGTAGGGAGGAGGTGGAGGGAGGGGGGGGGGGGGGGGGTGAAGCGAGCGTAGCTTATCACACATGCATTTGTTTGTTTGTTTGTTTGTAAAAATTCCCAACTCCTCCTGTTGAGACGTGAAGCTGCAGCCGCTGAACGGACGGACGGACGTGTGATTGAAGCGTCTCCACCTCGGCTCCACATGTTGCACCTCCATGTTTATCTGCACCTCTGAAATCCTCGTTATGCACCGAGCCCCCTCCTCCCACCCCCCCACTTCACTGTGAAACCCGTTGCATTGCAGAGTCCCGCCGTCGTCGTCGCTCAGCCGCCGTCTTCCAACATTTATTTAACTTCAACGCCTCAGAGGCCGCGTGACGTCTCTGATTCATCACAATCACCTCCTTCTGTTTTCTATAACACAGTCAACACTCAGTGCAGTTTTTGTGCGGTTCACACCTTAACGATTGTTGTTTTACAGTGCAGGGTCAGTGTGTTTTCATTTATAATGTATTAGACTTTTTGTTGTGGCTTCAAACTTTGCAGCTGAACTTCAAACATTTAGAAATGACGTCAGAGAAAAACCATGCCAGTGTTGTTTGTAGTCAAAATTATTCATTAGAGGCTTTTTATCTATTTCTATTCATGTTACTTCCATGTTCCCAGTAGTGAACTGCAGAGCTGCACTGAGGGCGTTTTCAATGATAAAAGTTATTTATTGTTGAACAGTAAAATGTTGAACCTCCAAAACAGATTTGTGTTTGAACCAGATTCGAGGGATCATTGTAAAAAAAATATGTGTTTATGCATAAATAAGGAATATTGCCCTATTAATCAGTTATCGATATTGGCATTGGCTGCAAAGATCCCATATTGTTGCACTACTTTCTTTAGTGTTTTCTTCCCTGTAATCTCATCTTCGTTGTCTAACTGGTATCATGATGGAGTCAGCAGCTCCACCTGCATCGACGACCTTGACCTCGACCTGTCGTGTCGTCACTTATTCTAATCAGAAACAAATTTGTTAACACTCTAAAGGTGCAGTTGGGTGGAGTGTGTGCAGTTTAAAATCCCAAAGTGCAGCCTTGTTGAAACTGAGTGCCCCCCATCCACCCCTCCACCCTCCATCCCTCCACCAACGCTGCCGCCGCCGCCCCACCTCCACCCCCCCTCCCACACTCCAATTAAAGAGAGCCGGGGAGCTGTGGCTGCTCCGCGGATGTGCAGCAGCACAGCAGCCTCCAACTGTTAGATTTATACTTAATAATAAGAGTGCACACTCTTTTGGCTCTGCACCGCCCTAAATAGTGCAAACTATAAATCGCCCTCAGAAGTGCAAATGGTGGAGCGCGTTACGCACAAATAAATGAACAGGGATGCAGAGGATGGCACTTAAAGTACACGCTGCTCCCAGACTGACTGCAGTGTGAAATGATGGATATTATAAACGAAGCTCTGCACAGACGACGGCGTCTCGGGCGAAATGTTTTTTTTTGCATGGGAGTATTTGCACTCGCTGGGAAATGCCAAACCACATGTTCTTTGTGTTTCCGCAAAAACACATCTCCACGCTTTAGTTTACACTGATTCAGTGTGATGAGGAAGTCGGCTCGCACAGATTTCCTCCGTGTACCATCGACTGCAGTTAATCCATCTCACGTATGTGTGTGCAACAGTCACCTCAGAGCTGTGAGAGCTGTGAGACTGTTTTTAAACACGACGCGTTCACATGAAATCTGAAACGTGGGAAATGGAAGCAGCAGCTGCATTTTGTCAGAAAATCCAACCCCTTAAAGAAGCTGCTGTATATTCTGTTAAAAGCACGGTTTTGAATTGGAGAGACGACACTTATGCTAATACATCAACATTATCATAAGTGATAGTAGCACAATCACTTTAATGCATCACTAATCCAAGAGGAGAACAAAACGTCTCCACTTTTATCCAGATAAAAACCCGTCAAACAACGTGAACATGACTCTTTAAAAAAAAAAAAGGTGAGTGTGTGAGGGAACAAGTTTTCTGCAGTAACCTTCCCAGCTCTGCTCACACACTGACGTTAAACAATCGTGTAGCTTTCACTCTCAGGCATGTTACACTAACCTTTTTTTAATTCATTTTTTATTTTTTTTCAATGAACGCAGCATCGACTGACCCCATCACAGAAATGTCACTAAACCTCACGCTCAGTCACATCATGGAGTCACAGCTGACACGCCACGGTTTGACCTCCTGAAGGAAACCACTCACATACACTTGCCTGGTTTCTCCTGAGCAAAAAAAGAGAAGAAATTAATTAATAAATAAAATAAAAAAAATGAAAAGGAAAGGAAAAGAAAGCGAGGGCAGAGTGAAACAGAAATGCTGAACCAAGTCCTCCTCTCTCCAAAACAGCTGCAAGCAACAAACGCTCAGCTCCAAAACACAAGGAAAAGGTTTTAGAGTAACCCCCACCCCCTTCCCTACAAAAAAAAAAAAAGGAATAGTGCAGTTTACTCTGCTCTGTAAATGGCTGAGAGACATTTTGATTAGCTGCTGGCTGTGGCTTCTTCCTCTTCCTCCTCTCAGCGTGGGAACCGAGTGTATCAACACGCTTAACAACCTTAAATACAGATTAATTGTTTGCAAAATCAAGCGTCCTGACTGGACAAGACGGCATACGGGCACAGACAGTTAATAACTCAGGTTTTCATTTGAAGTGGAGAGATGTGAAAATGTTAAACATTAAAAAAGACTTTTATCCCAGCATGTAATGACAAGTGGTGCGACTAGGCCCCCAGTCAGGAAATCTGAACATGTGGGGGTCGGTGGTGTAATGTGTGTTAATGGTGGCGGCGATGAACACAGTGACTTTTAATCTGCGGCCTCCATGAAGAGGAGGAGGAGGAGGAGGAGGAGGAGTAGGAGGTCCCCCGCTCCTGTAGGAGCAGTTGTGAATAGATCAGGGCTCCTCGCCGCACCCTGCATCCTAATGAGAGCAACGGCGCGTCTTTGGACACCGCGAGTGGGAGGGAGGGGAGGTAGGGAGACGGATACGGTGCAGAGGGGAGGAGGTGGAGGCTGCAGTATATCCTATTTGACAAGGATGAGTGGTGATTAAAATGTGGAGCAGTGCACCGAAGGCTCCGCTTTAAGAAACCTCATCAGGCTGTTTGCTAAAAATAAAGCCCCCATTGTCTTAATATTGCTCCAATAATCGAGCTGAGCGATTTGTTTTTGGCACCAATAAGTAGAGGAAGAAGATGGGAAAAAAAAAAATGCACACGAGATGTGAAAGCTCGGCGGCGTCCTGTCATGACATCACATTAAGAAGCTTAATAAGTAAACAAGGAGGAAACGAGGAGGAGTTTCTGTCTAATTAATAGTTTATCATACAATCATAAGCTCAATTGACCTTCTGCAACACTCGGCTGAGGAGTACAAACTGACACATTAGCTCAAGTGCTAACAAGGCATTAGGAGACATCAAAAGTGCATTTACTGCATTATAAATATGTGATATCAGTAACTGCAGGGACGGGACGTCATGACAACAGGATGAATACTGTGTCTGTCCTGGACTGGACCAAAGTGGAAACCAGTGGCGTTCGATTTGAAGGGCGTATTGGTAATCTATAGTAATCTGTTTTAATGCAGTTTAATCAGACGTTCAGATTATCTCCATATTGGCACCTAGAATTGATTATTAATAAAGTTGTGTGATGAAGATGCCAGTATAGGGAGGAAGCTGCACCGTCCCTTAAACACATCACTGTGATAATAGAAAAAAAAAACATCCTGCACGAAACGGAAAAAACAAGATTGGATTCAATTTTCTCTTTCTACAAAATTTTAATTTGGATCTTATTAGTTCCTGTACCTTGGGACTGTAACAAAAAAAAAGGCCAAAAGATAAAATTATACACTCTCAAAATTAAAGTTTTATGTATCTTTGATTTTTTTTATTGTTAACTATCACATCATGTTTTTTGTTTTTTTTTACCGCCTGCAGTCTGAAAATTACAAACCCAAAATGAAACGGTTCCTGTTTCCTACAATTAGTCTGCAGTGATACTGAGACGAGTTTACAGAGGCACAGATGTGGTACAACTGTGGGTGTGTTTGTCTTTATTTGTCTGCTCCGCTTTTTATGAAATTCACAAGAGTGATTTCAGTAGTTCAGACGCGCGCTGCATGTTAACGAGCCGGAGACAGTACGGCCGTCCAGTAAAGGGAAACATGATTCATGAGTCCTCCGACATCAAGTCCAAACACTTCATAAGGATTCATCAAGATTACTGAGCACAGTGGGGATCATTCAGGTTCAGTCTCAGACCTGAGATCAGTTCAGGTTAATGATTTTACGATTTTACGATTTTACTCTCTATCAGCTTTTAGTTTTTAGTCAAATAACCCCACAAACATTCAACAGTCAAATTATAGTCAACAAAAAAACACTGATATGTCATTGAAGGCACATAATCAATCACAGACATAAAGACATGTTTCAACCAGTTTTTCACATAATCCTCCAAATCCTCCTGAAAACACTGGACGATACAACCAGACAGCAAAACCTGCTGTTGCACACGCCCACTTTTTGTAGTGTTGATTTGATTCCCCAAACACGAAACCTCACAGAAACTTGTGAGATCAAACGTGACGATTAATGTCATCAGACTCATATTGCAGTAGGCAACTATATAGACACTCTACAGGGTCGTCTTCTGTCTGTTTTCCATTTGACTCTTCAGCTGCCATGTTGCTGAGCTGTAAAAGTAGCAACATCTGATTGCTAGCGAGCAAACTGGGTAATGCATACAGTATTACCCAGTTTGCTCGCTCTCATTGGCTGTTTTTGGATATTTCCATCGGTTTCGGTAGCCAGACCTGGAATTATAAATGTTAAAGGGATAGTTCAACATTTTGGCAAATTGGCCCATTGCCATAATCCTTATAGTTTTAGCAGTAGATTCGTTACCTTTACAGTAATTGTCGATGCAAGCTATTTTTAGAACGGCGGAGCAGAGCCGCGAGCTGCTCAGAGCTACGCTACGGAGGCTAATGGGATTTCTTGGTTTCCCTCATCAAACTCATCAAATACACAATCCAACAACTCCAAAACGCTCTGGTGGACAAGTTGTGACCTGCACATTCACCACGCTATGAGATAATAACAGAACGTTACCAGACAGAGTCTGTTTTTCAAGGCAAATGCAGAGACTGCTCGCCGAAAAAAACTGCCCCCGGCAGAAACACGTATAAGTGGTTTTGCATGAATTTACCTCGAAAACAACTCTGTCTCGTAACGTTCTGTTATTATCTCATAGCGTGGTGGGAGAGACAGAGCTGGGACTTAAACTTTCGGTCCTTTCAAATTAGACTTCAAGGAAAAGTAAAAACTAAAGTAAATCATAATACAATGAAAACAGCTTTGTCCTCACAGTGTCTGGTCTGTAGAGTTAATTCAAACAATCAACACATGAAATAAACACATGAAAAGGAGGAAAGAGTGAAGTCTAGAAAGATGCAACACTATCAAACCCATAATAACATTTCTATATGTTTAATTCAGTGTTTAATAGTTCATGCATTTGGATGCAACAGTATCTAAACCTTCTGTAAGTTACTGTCACTTTTCTTTGCATTGTTTTGGTTGAGGGAAAAGTAAATAGGGAGTGTCATGGTTTTCTTCCCGTCGTACAGTTCTGTAGATAAAAAGAAACCCATTTTAAATTCTCCTCTAATGAGATACCCCAAGACTCTGGAGTAAGGATATTTTGTTTTATGTGGAAGTTTTTTCCTCTTTGAATTAATGTTGAACCTCAACTCTACACCAAGTGAAATCCTGTTTCTCTGCTAATATGATGCAGTCGTTAGTTGTTATGATCCTAACTTTCTGTTTGGTAACACGACATTAATGTTCAGGTTTAGCTGAGTGTGCGATGTGTGAGCAGTGCAGCGCCGTGCCTCCGCCAGCCGCGTTGTTGTGACATGTTTGTACATAATTTGTCTTGATTATCTGCCTTCGTTTGGCTTTTGAAAGCGGCAGAACTTTATTTAACACCTCGCCATAAACTCGGTCTCTGCTCCTCAGGTTTGTGGTTTTTCCTCCTCCCAGAGGTTCGGTACAGTAGCTGCAGGGCTTTTCTCTTGACAGTACCACACTCACTCACTTTTTTCCTCTGGTGGCGTTATATGTATGAGTCGGTCCCAGTGTCAGTCCGTTTTGCTGCCATCATGTTCTCTTCCCATCACTCTGAGCTGTCTGAGCTCCTGCTGCTGTAGCATTAAAAGTTCATGCAGTATCTCGGGCCAGGCTGCTGCTGCTGCTGCTGCTGCTGCTGGTGCGTTCATGGTGCACTGCTTGTTGTGCAGAGTCACCGTGAGGGAAGATGGTTCAGGTGTGCAGGAAGTGAAACGTGAAGAACGTGTTCACGGTTGGAAGTGAAAAGCTTCTTGTTGCTGAGGAAGGTTCCTACCTAGGTCGAGTTCGATTCTGTAAATGCTGAGGAGAGGAGCTTCATCGCTTCCTGTCTTATCTCCTTTAGTTTAAAGATGCACATTAAAAGTCTCTTTAACGGACAGAAAGGAGGTAAGGCCGGCCCACAATACATTGCAGCATCATCAGCAAAAGCACTGTAAATGTAGCAATGACACAGCACCTGTTTGTGGTTGTCGCATAAAACAAATGTAAGAAAATACTCATCAGGTGGATTAAGGTCCAAATACATAGATTTAAAGGGATAGTTCAACATTTTGGCAAATTGGCCCATTGCCATAATCCCTATAGTCATAGCAGTAGGTTCGTTACCTTTATTTGTCGGTGCAAGCTATTTTCAGAGCGGTGGAGCAGAGCCGCGAGCTGCTCAGAGCTACGCTACGGAGGCTAATGGGATTTCTTGGTTTCCCTCATCAAACTCATCAAATACACAATCCAACAACTCCAAAAGTTGTGACCTGCACATTCACCACGCTATGAGATAATAACAGAATGTTAAGAGACAGAGTTGTTTTAGAGGTAAATGCAGAGACTGCTTGTCGAAAAACTGGCCTTGACAGGAATGTGCATCAGTGGCTTTGCATGAATTTACCTCTAAAACAACTCTTGTCTCGTAACGTTCTGTTATTATATTAGAGTTTTGGAGTTGTTGGATTGTGTATTTGATGAGTTTGATGAGAGAAACCAAGAAATCCCATGAGCCTCCGTAGCGTAGCTCTGAGCAGCTTGCGGCTCTGCTCTGCCGTTCTAAAAATAGCTTGCACTGACAATTAAAGGTGACGAACCTACTGTTATGATTATAGGGATTATGGCAATGGGCCAATTTGCCAAAATGTTGAACTATCCCTTTAAATTGTCTCCTAGTCACTTGAGGTTGGTGCAACGAGACTGCGTCCAAAGGCTCCAACAAATGCCACCATTTTTTAAAAGTCCAACAGGTGGATCCAGACTTTCACCATGATTCATTGTGGTTGTCAAATAAAAGCAAACATCACTAAACGGAGAGACTCTTTTAAATGTAAAGACTGTGTTTCAGATTAGTCTGACAGCTAAAAAGTACAACTGCTGAAACCACAGGATAAGAAGTTACAATTCGTCAGAGTTAGTGCGAGGCGACAGGAGCTGCACTTTGCAAACAATGTAACAATTCGCACAGCCAGTGACGCATATACCGTACATCCTCTGTCAACCTCATATATGTACATGCAGAGAATTAAATAACATACACTAACATGTTGTTTCGCATTGTGGAACTCATGCCAGACACTAAAAATTTGATTTTCTGCACATGAATATATAAAAAGAGGTCAAAATTACAACTCTGTCCCTATTTGCTCAATTCCTGTTTTTTTGGTCGTTTTCGTGGCTCAGCCTTCTCTACCTGTTTGCTCCTTTACTGTTATTTTTCAATGATATTTATGTTGATCTTTCCTCCTTTTGATTAATTGAAGATTGTGTATTAACTGACACATCTGTTTTTTTTGGCTGAAGACATTTTTCTCCTATGTATTGTACATAAGCTTTACAGAAATTAAGTTTAAGAGTAGTATAATACTGTATTCACTCTAGTCGTCTTTCACCATTTGACTTTGACCTTGTGACATTTCCTGTCAAGGTCAATTAAAGGACATTTTTTACTTTTAGACAGCAGCCGCTGAAAGAAAATGTGGCTTCTTCACTATTTATTTTTAAAGATCTCATCTCATCTTTCCTTTATTGTCCACAATGTGGACATTTGCCCCATAAAACCACATAAAATACCACATGAAATCACGCAATTACACACATTAAATAAATAACATGTCATTCAATACACAAAGAAAGAGTAAAAAGGAGAGAATTAATTTCATCTTTTTCATCAAAAAAATATGAATCCAAGGGTATGTTTCTTTTTCTCATCAGCAATATATTACATGGATATTAAGTCTCAGTTAGTGTTTAATGGCGTCAGTATTGTCTTGAAAAAAGGGATGTTGAGTAATGTTTCATCACCAGGCTTTACAATAATTCACACGACTGGGTCTCGTAGTAAAACACATTAAATATCTATATAGATGAATTTTATCGTTTAACATTTACTCTCTTCTTCAGAAAGCTTCGGTTCTTTATGACCTTGTTACATCAATAATAATAATAAGTGTGAACCACATCCACCACCTACACCCTCCTGTCCCATTACAACTTACCAGTCACTTAATGGTGTCAGCCATCAAACAGGTGGTGTCAATAGGAAGGCAGACCATAATATGTTTTCTATATTAGTAGTGGAAATCGCTGGGAAATTAATATATATATATATATGAAGTACAAGAGTCTTCAATCTTTCACAACACACACACCTCTGTCCTTACATCCCTGTTGGACTGGGGGTGGGTTATCGACTGGCACCATTGATTAATCATCTGTACCAACATCTTACGTCTCTGAATATTTCAATAACCTGGGGGTGTGGACGGGCGAGGGGGAGGAGGGGGCTGAGGGGGGGCTCCTTCCCCTGGGAGCCAGACATGAATCAGGTGTAACTGAGGCAACACAAAGGACGTTAATACATTATTAGTCACACCGCTTACAGTGTGTGTCTGTCTGTCTGTGTATGTATGAGTGTGTGTGTGTGGGCAAAATGACGTCAGCAGCAGGGCTTCATTCATTCATTCATTCATTCATTCATTCATTCATTCACCAGCGTGGCCATGAGTTGCTCGTCCAGCTCTTTCAGTGCCGGGGGGTGGGAGGAGGGTAGGAGGAGGGTAAACACAGTGGAGGACACAGAGGGGAAGGAAGTGGGGGGAGTTACAGGGGCTTCCTCTCTCCCATCCAGCACAATACAACCCAGTGGCCACCCCCTCCCCACCCCATCACCCCTCTTCCCCATTTAAAAACTATTCACAAGCAGCTCCTGTCATAGCCTCCATATTCCCACCCCCCGTCCCCGATCATTAAAAAGAGAAAACCCTGTCCCTGTGCGTGACTCGGCTGCCTCTGCTGAATAAAACTCCTTTTTTTTCTTTTTGTTTTCCATTAAATCAGAGCTCTTCTGTGTCCTGATGCAGAATTTCCCCCCTTTTCATTTTTTTAAAAGCCCCCTCCCTTCCCTTCCCTTCCTTCCCCCCCTGGTCTTTCATCCCAAAGTCAATTTTGCCTGGCAGTTAGTCAAATGCTTTAAATGTTTATAAGGGCCTGTGAAGAGTGTAAGCTTTAAGTGTGATAGACTACCCTGGGACCAGGAAGGGGCTGAGTGTGAGGGAAGAAAATGAGGCTAGATGAGCAGACTGAGCTAAAAATTAATGCTGGTTAGTAGCAGACTGTGGACGGTCTGGATGGGATTATAGGCTAATAGGCTGGTTACAGTGAAACTGTCTCTGTGGCAGGATTATCAGCTGACACCACTGTGGGGGAAAGATGCTGAAACAAATGAAATGTTTTGTTACATATTTCAATTTTTTTTAGTACAATTTCTGAATGCACTTTTCAGCTTAGGTGGCGCGGTTTATATTTAGTTTGGCCTCTGTGTGTGAACTCACTGTATGTTATTCTGCATGAGCTGCTTTTTTCATTTTTTTTTATTTTTTCCTCTCTCTCCCCAACCCCCCCTTCCCCTGGCTGGGCACAAACAAGATATTGCAGTCTGAGTGAGGATCGCCTGCTAAGTGAAAATTTAGTGGTTGTTTTATGTTAACCAGCAGACACTGAGGGTAATCATATTAGCGCTGATTTATCATATCCTAGATTTGTCTGCTTCTTATGAGCTGTGCAGCGGCGAGATCACACTTGTGATAGAGCAGCTCCGCCTCGCCCCGCGAAGGCCTGGAGAAATTAACGTCTGGGAAAGTGAAAGACCTCACTGCAGCCCTACTTGATTGTATTGTGGTCCGTCATATTCCCCTCTAATAAGAAGCAGCAAGATGAGACTGATTTGGTTTGGCGCTTTGTGTTTGAATGCGGTTCACCGGAGGGGGAGGGGGGGGCGAGCCTTTTTAGAAATCTGAATCACTTTGGGGAAATTATGATTGAGCTGATGTGGTATTTAGAGGACGTTCGTCTGCTGGTCAATGACTTTTAGATGATGAGAAAACTGCCACGGCTCCGTGGTCGACGCTCGACGGTCGGATGTTGCCAGCGAAGCCGTAAGCGTTCACCAGTTAATGTGAGAAGACAGAGCTTCAAATACTTTCAGTAATAATCAATATCAATATTTTTTATATTAACTGCAGATCACATGAGTTTGTGTGTGTGTGTGGGTCGTTTTTGATGATCGTGCACAGAATTATCTTCTCGTTCCCATGGTAGGAAAATAAATCCAGCCCATGCTCGGAGTCTGGTTCATATAAAACATGATGACACTTCTACATCTGGACCAGTTCTGGGACACACACAGGAAACACTGCAGCAGCATAACAGGTGCAATCTGCCCAGATGTTGGAGCTGTGTATATGGGCCACGTCTGGACCTATACTATATAGGTGTGACATGATTTTAGGTGAGAAGGAAAATGAAACTTTCTTCTTCTTCTTCCTCTTACAGAAAAGAAGTAGAATTCATTAGCAGTGAAATTAATGCATTATTGATTAAGTCGATGCACTGTGGGGTTTCACTGCTGCAGCATTACTTTGGTTTGGTGACCAGTATCCTCCCATATGCAAATGTCATATGCATACTCTATGTACATATATTGAATTTCCATGTATTGAATTAATGTACATATGTAACAAAAACATAAAAATACCAGTAGAAATTGGAACTATTGCATATAATAACATACAGTATATTACTAGCCTATATGAATTTGAATTTTTATCTATGTAGATGTATTTTACTTATGTATCCATTCCAAAGCCTAATAAGAGTCCAGAAGTCTGAGACAACATATAAGCAGTTAGACAACAGATGCATATTGTTTTATTAAACTTATATAATATCACTCTTGATATAGGGTCAAGTGACATTTCTGTATAATGGCTGATAATAGCCACCTTAAGATAAATTAGCTCAATAAAACAGACACATATGATAGGTACTGTGACATTTAGCTACATTTAGTAAATACAATTAGATAAAGTTGTTGTGCAACTGTTGCTGCAACTTAACAGTTTAATTTTTGGTCTTTGTGCTTTATCAAACAATTAACTTTGTCAGTTAGCTCGTTAAATGCTCTGACAATTAACCCTGTTAGCCATGGTAACTCTGATGATTAGCACTTGTAGCTGTGACAGGTAGCTCTATTAACTCTGACAGTGACAAGCTGATGAACAAAGTGAAACCTGTGGCAGATAAATAGATAGATATTTCCATCAGGATTTAGTCAAGACCAAAAACATGGCTAAAAGCCAATAAATACTTCAAACGGACTCTGTAGTGTACGTGCATGAATGAGCACACAGCTTGCTAACTAAACATGTTATCATCGTATCAGCTTAAAGGGTGATAATCACAGCTCATTTCCAAAGTCCACATTATTGTTTTAAGTTTTCATGAGTTCAGTGGTTCTCAAACCTTTTGACTTGTGACCCTTTTACAAATGAAGAGGTTTCTACTCGAGACCCTCGTCACACCTCAGTGTGGATGTGAATTATTTCTCCGCTGCTTCATCTGAAGGGTTTTTAGAGGCTTGAAGTAGTCGCTCTAGTATTCACCAGAAAATGAAAGAAACAACATTTTTATTGTTTTATTTTGTTTAAAGTCTGTATGTTGAGGCAAAGACAGAAGAAGACAGATGTCTGTTCTGGAATAAAGAAAACATAAATAAAACACTCATAAACAACTTGATTTGTATTGGAAAAGAAGTGTAGTCTTTCTATAAGGCACTGAAAGAGCTGACGGCTGCAGTCGCTGCAGAAAACAACTTGGTAATGACTCGTGATTCCCCAGATCTGCTTTGGGGCCCTGACCCCCTGGTAAGGAACCTGGGTTCTGCATTTAGAGAGAAAGTAGCTGAAGATTTTATGATTATGTAAAGACCTGCAGTGCAGCCGGTGTTTATTCACAGGTTTTGTTGTTGTTCAGTCTCCTATAGCATGTTCACTGCCCCCGTTATAAGCTACATCTGTTTTTAATATTCAGTTTACAAAACCTTTTCGAAATGTGCAACTATTCACAGTCCTTTTTCTTTTTAAAAAATAATAGTCACTGTCTGTCAGTCATTGCTTCCATAGAGTTGAGAATTAGAGTGCGAACCAAAAGTGTGTCGTCCTCGTTGTCCTCAGTGTAGGAGTTGAATCTCCACAAAGATGGCAGAGCGGGGGACAGTCCTCTGCTCGCGTGTCCCCTGAGACTTCGCCCCCTAGCGATGCCTCGAGGAGCCAAGACTCTTGTGTGGAGACGTCCCCTCATTGCCGTCGGCGTTCATGCTGAAAACATGCGAGGCAGAGGGTTGGAGGGGAAGGAGGCAGGAGGCCGATCTGGGTCCTCGTCCTCGTCCTCTCCGTCACCCCTCTACGCCGACTCGTCGTGCCAGTCGTGATCAGCAATTAAGACGATGAGCGTCGCTCCCCGTTGTTCGCCGACGTCTTTGTGTGCTGCTGCAGATCCTGCAAAGATTGTTTCTGAATCGTTTTTTTATTGGTGCGTGTTATGTGGGCTGTTAAGGCCGATATTGACGCCGTTTAGATCGAAGGAGCCAATTTCCCTCTGAATTTTATTTTTCTCTAGGCGGTTAAAAAAAAAACCTCTGCAACAGCACTTACTGTAAAAACATGGGGGTTTCTAAAATAGTCACTGAAGGTAACAGCCTTCTGTTGATTCAGCTCAGATAAAGAGATTCAAACAGGGTTGTTGATCAATATTGATATTGATCACAAAAACGCTGTCATATTCATCACACCAGGCGTAGACCCGCCCATAACCGAATGTTAATGAAGCATAAGTAACATGAATGACATGTTAGATGAGTATAAACCCAGTAGAGCTCTGAGATCTACTGACTCAGGTCAGATAGTGGAGCTCAGAGTTCAGACTAGACATGTTGAAGCAGCATTTAGCTGCTGTGCTGCACACAACTGGAACTGGAACAAACTACCAGCAGAATTGAGATCAGCCCCAACTGTAAACACTTTTAAATCCAGGTTATAAACATTTCTCTTTTCATGTGCTGAGCTCTTTTGAAGAACTTTAAATCTTAATTTTGGATTTACACTGTAAGTCCTCTTAATTGTTTTAATATATAATTATATATGTGTGACCGATGTTGTTCTGGCCTGCCCTGAGTGGGTTTCGAACCCTGGTCTCCCGTACCACTGGCGATGATGCTAACCGTTTCGCCAAGAGGTCAATGACCAATGGCAAGTGGATTAGCACGTCTTTTATGGGTGGTACCTCATGATGACTGTATACCCGCGGACCTCTGTTACATATGAAGAGTTCATTTGCAAAAGCAGATAAATGCCATTTTGAAAAAAATGAGCTGACACTTGTGAATTATTCTTTGCATAGTGTTGTTTTCAATAAGTCTTTATTTATTTTTAGATACGTCTGTTTTGTTACGTCTCATCTCCTTGGTCAAGAGTTATCTTCTTTGCAAATTAACTCTTCATATATATATTTCATCTCTTTTCTTCTACTATTTTTTTCTTCTTTGTTCTTGCTTTTAACTGTATGTTTAATGCCTTGCCTTGCCTAAGTTAACTCAGTGAACATGGAGCGATCCTTCATCGTCATCAGCGGCTTAAACCTGTTTCACGTTATTATTTTAAATCACTTCCTGGTCTCAGAGATTGAGACATTTTTCTACTGTCTCAAAGCGTTGCAGACCCAACCCTGATTGGGGAGATGTCACCACGATCAGGAAAGGTCACGGCTCTATTCCCACCACACAAAACCGACATTAGCTTTCCTCTCTCTGACTCTTTCTCTACCTCTTTTTTTTTCTTTTTTTCCCCCGATCGGCCGCTGGTGGCTGCATGAGCTGCCATCTTGGTGTGTGCCAAGTCATTATAGATGGGCCTCCATGCTGATGTGCAGACAGGACACTGGAGAGAAGGGGCGCACTGTTTCGTCGGCGTCGTTCCTCCACCTGTCTCTCACCCTTTGTGTCAGGTAGAAAAGTTTCCATTCACGGCCGGCAGCATGCTCTGATGATCACTCGCTTCTGCTGGAGGAAAATGAAGCAAAATCCTCTTTATCCACCCCCCCACCACCCACCACCCCCTCCTCCTTCCCCCGACATGATGGCTCTGTGGTCACAGGCGGAGACGTAGTGGAGGGTAAAATTATCCAAACTCAATTACCCAACCTTTAGAGGCCAACATAAATCTTTATGAAATAAAATTTGCAGGATACATCATTGGAGCGAGGATCAAAAATATGAAGACAGTTTGTTTATTTTTATTATTTATTTTTATACCTCTAACTCTTCTCTGGACAAACGGCTGCACAAAAAATTTTTATTTTGAAATGCTGTGAAGATCCTTAAGATAAATAAGTGAGTGAGAGAGTTACAGGGAAGTATCGTGTCTGCAGAATAATGCACAAGGCATCTGAACTTTTTTTTTTCATGTGATGGAATCATTCAGCTTCAAAAACGGTCTTGGATTTTAATATTTTATAGAGCAGAGATTATACTGTATATGTAACAGTGAGGGGGAAATGTTTTATTTAACTTTGAAGCTACTCTTTGAAGCTCAAGGGAAAATTTAAGAGAAATACTGGGAACACTTGGAGTCGACGATTAAGGGGAGTGTGGGTGGGGGCATGGGTTCAGATTTTTATTTAACTTTTTCGTCATTATATTTAAAGGCTCAGTGGTTTTTGCATGTTTTAGCCCATCTGCTACCAGTCACTTAGACTCTATACAACATCTAACATGCTAATGTGTGTGAGCGAGAATCCATTGGTTTCTATTTGTTTCTCTATCACTGTAAAAAATCTATTAGCGCACTTAAAAACCTGCTTGTGCTGCTGTAATCCAACACACTGCACATAAACTCTGCGTTAATGCTCCATGCAGGTACTGTAATGCATTATAGGCTCTTCCACTGAAATTGGAAAAGGACTTTAAAAAAGTTTTAAACCCTTCAGTGGAAAATAGTTTATTAAAAAAAAAAGAAGTAAAGTATGCACGGTTTAGTTAAAGTCCCTGTGAATGTAAGTCCAATATTTACTCTGCCGTTAGCTCCTGTTTTTGGCTTTACTCGCTCCTGAGGGACGTATCTGGCTCTTTAGCTGCTAAATGCTCCCCAACGCTTCCCTGCTATTTTCATAGAAGCTTCGTTTCTAACTTTGTCTGTGTGCTGATTGTGGGCAGGTGGTGTACAGTGGGTTTTATCGGAGTGTTTTCTCTCTGCAAACAGCTGCACTGATGCTGTCAGAGTGAAAAAACCAAAACAATGAGCTGAAAGATGCTAAAAAAGCTGCACAGAGCTGATGAATCCCTTCACTAGCAACCACTTTCTCACGTCCTCTGTTGATATAAAACACAAATGATATGTAAAAGGTCTCATATTATACAGTATAAAGGTAAATATTTGTGTTAAAGCAGATAACAGCGGCACGGCCGTTTCGGCTAATGCTGTGTTCAAGGCAGGCTTTTGAAACCGTAAGTTACAGCTTCAAGTCACAACTACGACTTGGTAGCGTTCCAGGTAACCCGTAGCTCGTGTTTTTACCGTCCTGTTGTCTGTGAAAGTTCCCTATAACGGCCACTCGTAACTTCCGACCCGTGAACTCGTACCAGATCGAACTGGTATGACTTCACAGGAAGGAAAAACACAAAGTACGAGTTTCCTTGAACGCACCATGAGTTAGCAGCCCCCGCCCTTGTCAGGCATCAATTGGTCCTCGTGCTACGTCACCACATTCACGCGCATCCCTTGGCTGCACACACAGCCCTTCATGCCGTTCTCTCCCCTCATTGGATAACACTTGTATCCCACAAGGAAAATTTTCTCCTCGGGTTACAGCAGAGCAGAGTGACGGAGAGACTCGTGTTTAGGCTGAAATACTTCATGTAAGTGATTGCTGACGGAAAATAGGACTATTTAGGACTTATATTAACAAAAACATTCCACTGATATCTGCTTTAAAGCTCCATACAGTATAAAGGTAGATGTCCATGTGTAGTGTGATTATAAAGCAGCTCCAGGTTCTATATTAATACTGTGAAAATATCAAAGCCTCAGTCCACAGAGAAATGCACACAGCCTGTATTCAGAAACTGAGCCTTAAAACCAGCCGTCAGGACTTCCTGTCACTTTGTGATGTCACAACAGAGCAGTCACCAAGACCCGCCCCCTCACCACCTGGACCAACCATCCAAACCATGCAGGAAGTGTTTAATTGTAAAAATCTGCTATATTTATATGTGACCCCTTAAGAAACAGCCAGCCAATCAGAAAAGAGGATCAGAGCCTCCTCCTCTCTTCTGATTGGCTGACACCAACCTGTTGTTACTAGAGCTCAAAAAGAGATTTTGGTTTGGTTTGAAGCAGAAATATAATTTAGAGAATTAAAAAACATTTATCGTATTAGTTATTCGTGACTAAATAAGCAACAATCATAGTTTAAACTTGAAATTAAAAATAAATGTTTGTATTTTTTTATCAACACAGGACATTCGCAGAAACTCCAAAAACCGCCATCATGCATCATGACGCTGCTGATGATCCGATTGGTTTGTGCAAATGACAAAACCAGACTGAGCCCAGGATTAAAACACAGATATGACAAAAGAAAAAGTATATTTACATGTAGAAGGCCTTTAATTTGCTTATTTCTCCCTTTGCCCATTTAGTTCGTCTTTAGTCTCCAGGATGTCGGTTTGCTTACCTTCTAATCTGCCACTGCGTCATTACTCATAGGAGAGATGACCCTGACCTTTACACTTGTGATTTATGGTTGTTTGTCATTCAGCGGTGACGCTCTCGGGGCGAATCCAAGTGCATCATGGGTGCCGAAAAACACAGATGCGGTATAATGCAGCCTCATGTGTTTTTTTGGTTTTCGGATCGCCTTGTCATTCACACTCATGTTTGCTCTGTGCCATTTGTGTAGGAATGTGTATAGGGTGCTAATGAGGGAGGAAGAGGAGGAGGAGGAGGGGTGAGGAGGGAGGGAGGGAGGGAGGGAGGGTTGGTGGATGTGGAATTGGTGGGATACAGCTGGACGGAGTGGGAGACTGTGGTGAATAGGTAACCATGGTAACTCTGTTGGCTAAGATTTGAATGCAGAGAGAGGAAAGAGAGCAAAAAGAGGCGAGGGGGGGGCGGGGTAAGGGGGGGGAGCTGCAGTCTGTTTGTGTGTGTGGTGGATGGAGAATTAAAGGGGTGAGGAGGAGGAGAAGGGGGGGAGGGGGGGTGAGGTTGGTGGTTGTGTTGGTGGTGGTGCTGGTGGTGGGTGGGAGGGTGGGGGAGGGGGGTTAGGGGTTAATATGAATCATTGTTGCAGGTTAATCTGTCATCAAACTGCGAGGTCAGTGCGGCGTTTAGCATCGCCGGTGGACACTACAGTGATGCCACACAGGGGGGGAGAGGAGGGGGAGAGGGGAGGGGAGGGGAGAGGGGGGCAGGAAATAGAGGGGGGAGGCAGCTAGAAAAGAGAGGGGGAGAGAGAGGGGGAGGGAGGGAGGGAGGGAGGGGGTTGTATGAGTTTGCAAAAGAGTTCCCAGAAAGAAGGAGAGAGGAGAGTGTACCTGAGGAGGAGAGATCAGGGGAGATGGACGGGTGAGGGAGGGGGAGGGAGAAGGGGAGGGGGGAGGGGAGGAGGGGAGAAGGGGAGAAGGGGAGGGAGGAGGGAAGATGGGGAGGGGGGAGGAGGGAGGGAGGAGGTGGAGCGGTAGGGAGGGGAGGAGGGAGGGAGGAGGTGGAGCGGTAGGGAGGGGAGGAGGGGGGATAACGGGTAAAGGGACTATTGTAACATGTGGACGGCGACAGCGGCGAAGCAGAGCACAATCAACCTGCTTCTAACCGGCTGTCGGCTCCAACTAGACTCAGTCTGAACCACCAGACGTCTGAGCTCCTTCCTTCCTGCTCCTTCCTCCTCCTTCTCCTCCCTCCCTCCTTCCTCCCTCCCTCCTTCCTTCACCTCCTCACACTCTTTCCTGCTCCCTCCCTCCTCCTCCTTCTCCTTCTCCTCCCTCCTTCATCCTCCTTCCTCCTCCTCCTTCATCCTCCTTCCTCTTCCTTCCTCCTACTCCCTTCTCCTTCACCTCCTCCTTCCTTCCTTCCTTCTCCTTCCTCCTCCTTCTTCCTTCTCCTCCTTTCTCCTCCTCCTTCCTTCTCCTTCCTTCCTCCTCCTTCCTTCTCCTCCTTCCTCCTCCTCCCTCCCTCCTTCCTTCACCTCCTCACACTCCTTCCTCCTCCTCCTTCCTTCTCCTCCCTCCCTCCTTCCTTCACCTCCTCACACTCCTTCCTCCTCCTCCTCCCTTCTCTTCCTCACACTCCTCCTTCCTCTTCCTCCTTCCTTCTCCTTCCTCCCTTCTCCTTCACCTCCTCCTTCCTTCCTTCCTTCCTTCCTTCTTTCTCCTTCCTCCTCCTTCTTCCTTCTCCTCCTTTCTCCTCCTCCTTCCTCTTCCTTCCTCCTCCTCCTTCCTTCCTCCACCTTCCTCCACCTTCCTCTTCCTTCCTTTTCCTTCCTCTTCCTTCCTCCTCCTTCCTCCTCCTCCTTTCTCCTTGCTTCTCCTCCTTCCTCCTCCTTCCTTCTCCTTCCTTCCACCTTGTTCCTTCTCCTCCTCCTCCTCCTTCCTTCTCCTCCTCCTTCCTCTTCCTTCCTTCTCCTCCTTCCTTTTTCCTCCTTCCTTCTCCTTCCTCCTCCTTCCTCCTCTTCCTTCCTTCCTCCTCCTCCTTCCTCCTCCTTCCTTCTTCCTCCTTCCTTCTTCCTCCTTCTCCTTTCTTCTCCTCCTCCTTCCTCATCCTTCTCCCCCCTACTCCTTCCTTTTCCTTCCTTTTCCTTCCTTCTCCTTCATTCCTCCTCCTTCCTCTTCCTTCCTCCTCCTTCCTCATCCTCCTTCCTTCTCCTTCCTCCTCCTCCTCCTTCCTCTTCCTTCCTCCTCCTTCCTTCCTCCTCCTTCCTTCTCCTTCCTCCTCCTCCTCCTTCCTCTTCCTTCCTTCCTCCTCCTTCCTTCTCCTTCATCTTCCTTCCTCCTTCTTCCTCTTCCTTCCTTCTCCTCCTTCCTCCTCCTTCCTTTTCCTTCCTCCTCCTCCTTCCTCCTCCTTCCTTCTCCTTCCTTCCTCCTCCTTCCTTCCTTCTCCTTCCTCCCTTCTCCTTCCTCCTCCTCTTTTCTCCTTGCTTCTCCTCCTTCCTTTTTCCTCCTTCCTTCTCCTTCCTCCTCCTTCCTCCTCTTCCTTCCTTCCTCCTCCTCCTTCCTCCTCCTTCCTTCTTCCTCCTTCTCCTTTCTTCTCCTCCTCCTTCCTCTTCC
>NC_140914.1:7964737-8147237 GCF_045865225.1 Trachurus japonicus | reverse complement strand
GGACCAGGCTAAAGGCCAATGCTAACAAGACATTATGTAATAATATCTAAATCATGTAATTGACGTTATAATAAACCAAACAAACTCAGATGACTTTAAAACATCACTTTGAGAAGAGTTGAACTAAAGTGCATCAGCTGAGTCCGTCACTTTTATGTGTCTCTAGAAACACAAATCTGCAGTGTTGGGAAAGTTCACTTTCTACATGAACTACTTCAAAGTTCAGTTCACAAGTTCAGTTCATAGTTCATAATTGGAAATTTTCAAGTTTCAAAGTTCACGGTTCAAAAACGGAACAAATTCATTGTTCTTTTTTCTTTTCTTTTTCTTTTCCAATATGTTGCTGCGAGCTATTATTTTTCAAAATTATTGCTCAGCCCATATCGAACCACAGACAGCAATTATTTTATCAGTTTGAATCAGTATTAGTTATAGTTACTAGTTACTTTCCCCAAAAAGTAACTGAGTTACAATGTAATGAAAGTAATTAATTACCAGGAAAAGTAACTATTGCGTTACTATTTTATAATTCTCAAATATGTCATATTACTTGGATTTCCCTCTCTCCCTTTATCTGGTACTAACCAACTGGGTCAGTATTCCTCCACACAGACAGGCTCTGCGACGCGATGTGTCGCTCCGCCTCTTCCAGCGCCGCTGATCCAAACAGCTGATTGGTGTTGCCAGATTGGGTGGTTTTTCTGTTAGGCTACATATTAACGCCTGTGTGTTTTAGCTGGGTGTTTGTCTGGAAGGCTCTTTGGAAACCTGACACAGAGAGCTCCGTTCACAATAACGTTGATCAAGTGAAAATACAGCACGTTCAGTTCACATTCGCCCAAAATATGAACGAGTTCATGAACGATCGTTCATTCAGGCACAACGCTGCACTTCTGTTGCGTTGTGAGCTTTTGTAGCCACTGTTACAGCGTGATTGTGTGTGTGTGTGTGTGTGCAGCTCATCTCCTCTTGTTTTACCCACGTCTCAAACTTTAATGTATTCCTGATTTATTCATGCTACATGCTAACGACAGAAATATCCTGCTGTCCCACTTCAGGTTGCCATGTTGTTGTTTTGTTTCCTGTCCCGACACTTTGAACCATTAATTACAGAGATGCCCCCCACCCCTCCTACACACACACACACCTCACCCCTCACCCCTTCTCTCACCCCTCTCTCACCCTCACCCCTCCCTCTGGGCTGTGAGCATTTGATTTCCAACAAACCGTCTGCTCAGGGGTTTTGAGGGATCCGATACGAGCAGCGACACAGAAGTTGTTGCCGCTGCTGTTCAGAGATTTCCTGACAGGCCGTCCCATGATGAGCTATACTGTAGTCGTCTACCTATTATTTGTTCTGCTCATTCTCTGTTGGTGAAAACACGACGCGCCTTGTGTGTTCTGCCTTTAATATCTGCTCTCTCTTTGTCTCTCCCTCTTTTGTTCTTCCACAGTAACTCCTGGGTTCCTCTCACTTCGCAAAAAAAAAGCCTCGACTCAAATCCCCAGACAGCACCAGAGAGAGAGAGAGAGAAACAGAGAGAGAGGGGGAGGAAAAAAAGAGGGAATAACATCTGTTTATCTGCATATTTCTATGTTCAAAAAACAAGAGGAGAGAAAACACAGAGATCGACGGAGGACAGGAAACATCTCCGAGGATGCGGAATTAGAAAGAACAAATTGCCGCTGGAGAACCGGAGGGGAAGTGAAGTTTTTCTCGCGGAGCCACCGGAGCGGAGTCACCTCACCTGTACCTTCGGATTAAAGAGCAGGGTCATGTCCCAGTTGCCATGCGCATCGCCACGCTGACCTGCCTCCCCGGCCCCTCCCCCTTCCTCTTTCTATTGGCCCAGCTGCTACTGCGGCTCCTCCTCCCTGGGCCGGAGCTGGTGGGAGCCGCCTCCTCCTGCCCCTCCCTCTGCACCTGCTCCAACCAGGCGAGCCGAGTCATCTGCACCAGGCAGAACCTGGAGCAGGTGCCCGAGAGCATATCAGTCAACACGCGATACCTCAACCTGCAGGAGAACTCGATACAGGTGAGCTCAGCGATACTAGTGGAAGTAAAAGTGCAAGTATCAAACCAGGAAGTGACTTTGGTGGAAGTTAAAGGAGACATATTATTCCCCTTTTTCACAAACTAAAATAGTTCCCAGGTGTCTTAAAGACATGTCTGTGACATGCTTTGGTCAAAATCCTCCAAGGATCAAACATCACAGCTCTTTTCATCCTCTCAAAACAGCCCTGTTCAGAACGGCTGGTTTCAGTGCCTGTCCCTTTAAATGCAAATGAACCACTGCTTGCCCCGCCCCTTCTACCAGTACCAGGTAGGGGTGGGGCCTGAAAATTACAGATTATTTTGTCAATTCTCACATTTTGGGGGCTGGAAGGCAAGACAAACACCCAAATATATGTTAAAGAGCCTTCAAAAAGTGATATTTCCATAATATGACCCCATACAGTAGTAGCCTATCTTATACTAAATGTACTGGTATTGGGAGTAAAAGTAAAAGTAAAAGTATATACTGTTGGTATTTTGATTATGAACTTTATTTTGGCCTCTGTATAAAGCATGAATTCCAGGACCAAACTTTCTGTTGGCATAAGTAAGAA
Organism: Trachurus japonicus; assembly: GCF_045865225.1. NCBI lineage: Eukaryota > Metazoa > Chordata > Actinopteri > Carangiformes > Carangidae > Trachurus > Trachurus japonicus. The sequence goes on along the minus strand of NC_140914.1, from coordinate 8,144,627 downwards.
AAATATACAAATATATAAATACGGTGTGTAACATGATCTTGGTCGCCACCACGGAGTTCACACCTGGCGTTTTGTGGGCATCACATCACGTCAACATTCAGTCTGACAAACTTCTTCTGCTTTTATTTTGTAGTAATGAGTACAAAATTTTGCTTTGGGGAAGTGTTTCAGACTAAAAGTGCAGATTTTATTCAGGAAATGCAGCTGAGCATAAGTGTCAATATAAACAACAAATATAAGTACAAATACATGAAATTACTACTAAGTAAAGTAAAAAAAAAACTTTTGTACTTTGTTTCATCACAACAACTTTCACACAGGACTTTTAATTTGAAATGCATTCAACATCACTTATTGCTGTTTCTGCTTCATAATGCAACATTTGTCTGAGAATATGATCGATTGTCTTCCACCTGCCGTTTGTTTCTCTTGTAATAATGAGCGACGGGAGGTCAGAGGTCACTCTGGTTTTTTATTTACAACCACGTGGCGCCATAAATCACACAAAAGGAAAACACACACACACATTTCATCATCTCACACATGTCGGTGCCTCGTGTCGACATCTTCCCAGCGAGCGGCTTATTGACACATCTTAATACAGTTATTGATTTCATTTGTTCTAAGTGTTGCTATTTATACAGTTATTGATACAGGAGACGAATCCCGTGCGACAGATTGAGGATTTTCTCCTCCGCAGCTCAAACACACACACAAATAAATCCACACACGGACATTAATATACTTATGTGTCTTTCTTTTTTTTTTCTTTTTTGCACATCCTCATAAGGAACATTTGCTTTTGCAGGCAGCAGTGGATGTTAGGATTAACTTGTTGATACAGGTTTTCTCAGTGAAACTTAAGTTGTGTGAGAAGACAGAGGAGAGAGGCGGCGGTAATGGTAGGAAAAGGGGCACTTAAGCCTCTGCTGAACTGAGGGAATATTTTATGAATTGACACCGTGCTGCCTTTTGTATGCATTACCAATTTATCTCGAGTCCCTAGACGGCGTTTTGTGGCTTTACAGCTGCAAGGGAAGATCATTTAACCACAGACCATCGATATAAAGCACATGAATCTCTACATTTATAAACACAGTGGGTTGATTTTTTTTTTTACTCTTTGCAAGCAGCATTTGAAGTAATTGGATTCCTCTTCATGTTGCTGACAATGCTTTGTTCTTTTTTTCTTTTTTTTTGCAAATTCATTCCCACCACATTTTTAGTCCCGTCTAATGAAAAGCAACGCGTGTCCTGAATGTGGTTCAAGTCGTCCACGGCGTCTCTCATCATCATCATCCTCGTCGTCGTGTCTTCGTGTCGTCGTTGTGTCGTGATCTCCTCAGAGAAAAACATCTTATTAAACGTTATGTGACGTTAACAGAGCATAAACGGGACATCGTGCCTCGTGATTTGCTGTGTTAGGCTTTTTTTTTTCTTTTTTTAAAGAGGAGAGGAAAAAATGGGAGAGAGAGAGAGAAAGAAATAAAGAAATAATAACAACAATATTCGTTGCGTTTCGTTTTTAGCCTACAAATTCCGATTCGCTTTGTCGTATCCTGCAGCCCCACTTGAAATGATTAAAAATCTAAAAATGTTTTAACACCTGAAGGCATCCTAGATTCTCAGGCTTATTTTTTCCTTCACTGAGTACCCTGAGAGTAAAGCCTTGACAGCTCCCACCCCCTCTTAACATCACCCCCCCTCCTCTCTTTGCCCAAACTCCCCCCTCCCTCCTGCTCTACATACAGCGGAGGCGATGGCCTGACTCCAGGAGCCTCTGTGTGTCTCACTGAGGGCTTTGGCCACACAAAACTCAAACAGTCAGAGATTTAAGGGGCTTTTAGTCGCGCTCGCTCCTTCGCCGTCTTTCACCTCTCGCCAAATGAGCTCCGGTTTGGACCACGCGTCCAGAGGGGCCTGTGGCACCCATGTCCCCCCCTCCTCTCCTCTCCTCCTCCTCATCCTCCTCCTGCAGAAACAACATTGTGTAGTTTTTGTTCATTTGTAAAACGGATTAAAGAAAAGTGTTGTGCCGTGGTTTTTTTTCTCGATATTGATTTAGTTTTGCAGTTTCATCCTCTGCAGTGATTTGTGCAGTGACGCTTCATGTGAAACAGCCCAACGATGATAATCAGCTTATTATACAGGGATTAGAAAACTCCCCCGAGTCCCTCAGTGTGAAAAGCACTTCAGAGTCGGGGACTCTGGGACGAAGTCAGGGTCAGGACGAGGACTGGGTTCACACTGGGTGGAAAGATGGAAAGAACGTTTTGGCTCCGTCGTTTTGTCCCATTTGTCGAGTATAAACAACATCCATCCACGGGTTAAAGGAGGCTGGACGAGCCAGCTGACGTCGGCTCGAGGGCGGAGTTCGCCCTCGTTGTCAGTCTGTCACAGACTCGACACATTGAGATAAACAACCTCACACACTCACAGCAACGCCTACGAGCAATTTAGAGTCATCGATTAACCCTAATGTGCATGTCTTTGGACTGTGGGAGGAAGCTGGGGAATCAAACCCAGAACTTTCTCGCTGCAGGGCAACAGTGCAAACCACTGCACCACCTACACATACAAAGTTATACATGTGTACCCTTTAATGTTTATTATTCATCATTTTTACACCATCACTACCTCTAAAAGTGGCTGTGCTGCAGTTAGTCGTTATTTGACACCTTTATTTTGAAGGTGGAACTAAACGGATCTTCAAAATAAGACGACTTGTCGCCCGTCGGGTCAGGTCAGGATTACAGCTCCGACATGATTTTCAATCTTTTTTAGTAGCTCTCGGTAAAAACTCTCAGTCCATCTCCTGATGCATATTGTTTTTCTCAATAACGTTAAAAGGTGTAAACAGCGAGGCCGTTCTAGGGCGGCTCTGAAACAGAGGACACGCAGGTGGACGGGTCAGCTGTTAGCACTGTGAACCGAAAAAATGAATTATTTATATTTGTTTGGGTTGTTGATTTAAATCATCCATTCAACAAAATCAAACTTTTAGGGAAAGCTCAACGTGACCCTCAGGGGTAGAAACAAATGTTTCCTCCGTCTTCCTGAGGGTTGCTGTAAATCCAACTCTATAAATTTAAGTGTTGTAATGATATAAACTTAAAGAGCTTGCATTTTAAAGTTTCTTTTTTGGAAGGGCATTTTGCCTTTATTATGAAAGGACAGTGTTAAATGAGAGGAAGGACAGAGAGAGAGAGAGGATGACATAACACAAAGAGTCGCAGGCCGGATTCAAACAAAGCCGTCGATGTTTGGGCTCTTCCATATGAACACGTTTTTTAAGACGTACAGTCGTTCATCACTGCAGTAAAACACCAGTAATCCTTAAGTAAAATTAACGACCAGTTGATGAAATGCTCTCAAGTAAAGACTGAAGCTTTTATGGAAAATGTAAAGACAACAGCGTCAATCGACAGAGGAGACGGAGAGGACAGAGCGGGGACGGTCGGACAGTCTGGAGTCTGAGCTTTTATCTCTCGGCGTTTCTGCAAAGTTATTTCCTCATTACACATTTTACACGAGTACAAGTGCTTTGGAGTCTAAGTGACCGCAACGATCAGCAGCACCGACACCTTTGATTAATAAGTAAATAAATCTGAGAGACGGACGCACACAGAACGCCCTTTTAACTCCACTGTTGCGAAAGAAGCAACGAACAAACACTTAAAACAGCTCAGAGTTATAAATCCATGAGGTTATTGTAAAGATCAACTCTCGGTGCACGCTGCTGCGAGTTCGTCTCAAAGGGGTTTCCTCAATTTTTCACTCAAAGACCTTGTTAAGAAACATTTAAATGTGTGTTTGTGATCTCTGTTAAAGGGATAGTTCAACATTTTGGCAAATAGGCCTATTACCATAATCCCTATAGTCATAGCAGTAGGTTCGTTACCTTTAATTGTCAGTGCAAGCTATTTTTAGAACGGCGGGGCAGAGCTGCGAGCTGCTCAGAGCTACGCTACGGAGGCTAATGGGATTTCTTGGTTTCCCTCATCCAACTCATTAAATACACAATCCAACAACTCCAAAACGCTCTGGTGGACAAGTTGTGACCTGCACATTCACCACGCTATGAGATAATAACAGAACGTTACCAGACAGAGTTGTTTTAGAGGTAAATTCATGCGAAACGTGATGCGTGTTGCCTTCAGGGACAGTTTTTCAGCAAGCAGTCTCTGCATTTGCCTCTAAAACAACGTTCTGTTATTATCTCATAGCGTGATGAATGTGCAGGTCACAACTTGTCCACCAGAGCGTTTTGGAGTTGTTGGATTGTGTATTTGATGAGTTGGATGAGGGAAACCAAGAAATCCCATTAGCCTCCGTAGCGTAGCTCTGAGCAGCTCGTGGCTCTGCTCCGCTGTTCTTAAAACAGCTTGCACCGACAAATAAAGGTAACGAACCTACTGCTATGACTATAGGGATTATGGCAATGGGTCAATTTGCCAAAATGTTGAACTATCCCTTTAACAGCTCTGCAGGTCGTAGCCTACATACAGTAATGTTATTTCTGTATCTGTCCGTCCAGGTCATCAAGTCCGACACCTTCAAGCACTTGCGGCACCTCGAGATCCTCCAACTCTCCAAGAACCAGATCCGTCAGATCGAAGTCGGAGCGTTCAATGGCCTCCCCAACCTCAACACGCTGGAGCTCTTCGACAACCGCCTCACCCTGGTGCCGTCTCACGCCTTCGAGTACCTCAGCAAGCTGCGGGAGCTGTGGCTGCGCAACAACCCCATCGAGACGCTCCCGGGCTACGCCTTCCACCGCGTGCCCTCGCTGCGGCGCCTCGACCTGGGCGAGCTCAAGAAGCTGGATTTCATCTCCGACGCCGCCTTCGTGGGCCTCGTCAACCTGCGGTACCTGAACCTGGGCATGTGCGGACTGAAGGACATTCCCAAGCTGACGGCGCTCGTGCGTCTGGAGGAGCTGGAGCTGTCGGGAAACCGGCTGGAGATCATCCGGCCGGGGTCGTTCCAGGGCTTGCTGTCGCTCCGCAAGCTGTGGCTCATGCACTCGCAGGTGTCCGTCATCGAGCGCAACGCCTTCGACGACCTGAAAAGCCTCGAGGAGCTCAACCTGTCCCACAACTCGCTGCACTCGTTGCCCCACGACCTCTTCACGCCGCTGCACCAGCTGGAGCGAGTTCACCTCAACCACAACCCGTGGGTCTGCAACTGCGACGTGCTGTGGCTCAGCTGGTGGCTGAAGGAGACGGTGCCTAGCAACACCACCTGCTGCGCCCGCTGCCACGCCCCGCCCGTCTTAAAGGGCAAGTACATCGGCGAGCTGGACCAGAACCACTTCACCTGCTTCGCGCCGGTCATCGTGGAGCCGCCGACGGACCTCAACGTCACCGAGGGCATGGCCGCCGAGCTCAAGTGTCGCACCAGCACCTCCACGACGTCGGTCAACTGGATCACGCCCAACGGGACGCTCATGACCCACGGCTCGTACCGGGTGCGGATATCGGTGCTGCACGACGGCACGCTCAACTTCACCAACGTCACGCTGCGAGACACGGGCCAGTACACCTGCATGGTCACCAACGCCGCCGGCAACACCACGGCGACCGCGGTGCTCAACGTCACGGCGGCCGAGGCCAGCGTCAACTACACCTACTTCACCACGGTGACGGTGGAGACGGTGGAGACGCCGGGCGAGGAGGATTCGGCGCTGATCGCCATCAACGAGACCTTCATCCGCGTCCACCCGGGCCCCACGCCGTCCGGCCACCTGTGGACCGGCGTCTCCACCACCGTGTCCTCGCTGCCCGCCGGCTGGTCCCCGTCCTCGCCGCGCGTCACCCGCCCCTCCATCACCGACCCCATCACGGAGCCGGGCTTCTCCGGGCTGGAGGACGTGATGAAGACCACCAAGATCATCATCGGCTGCTTCGTGGCCATCACCTTCATGGCGGCGGTGATGCTGGTGGTCTTCTACAAGCTGAGGAAGCAGCACCAGCTGCACAAGCACCACGGCCCCGCCCGCGCCATCGAGATCATCAACGTGGAGGACGAGCTGGGCGCCGGCGCGGGCGGCGGGCGGGGCAGCGGCATCTCGGGCGGCTCCACCGTGACGCAGAGCGGCAGCAGCGGCATCGGCGGCGGCCAGAGCCTCCGGTTGCACCACCCGGAGATGGTCAACCTGCCCAACCTGGCGCGGTCGGACCACCTGAACCACTACTACAAAGCCCACCACTTCAACAACAACATGATGGGCCTCGGCCTCGGCCCCGGCCTCAACAACAACAACAACCCCTCGCCGTGCTCGCAGTCCCAGAACACGTCCATATCCTGTTCCCAGGTCCCCACCACCACCACCGGCGGGACGCCCACCGGCGGCGCCCTGCCCTCCCCCGTGCCCCTCCCCCTCCCCCTCCCCCAGCTGGGCCTGCACAGCTCCCTGAAGGGCCTGATGGGGAAAGGCCAGAACGAGCCGCTGCTGTTCAAGAGCGGCTCCAAAGAAAACGTGCAAGAGACTCAAATCTGAGTAAAAAAAAAAGAAAAAAAGTGAGAGTGGGAAGTCTGAGGTGAGGTAGGAAAAAAAAGGGGGGAGGAAGGGGAGGGGGAGGGGTGCTAGATAGAGACAGTGATGCAGAGAGCGTATGAGACTTGATTGTAGCCCACTGTCCTTCGTGGACAGATTCCAGAAAAGATGAAATTTCACATAGTCACTGCTTTGTGTTGTCAATCTGTTGACAGAGAGAAGCAGACAGGAGGAGACAGAGAACGATATCTGATCAGCGCTAGTCCCACTCACACACACACACACACACGACGTAAACCAACAGGCATCAGAGTCATTCACTTACAACCTGCTACAGTCTTTGCCAAAGTCCAAGACGAAGCCAACTCTTTTTCCATCCGCGTCTGTCTGCGCTCGCAAAAAAGTAGAAGAGTAAATACACATGTTTGCGGCGGCGGCGGCGAGGCGAGGCCTCTCTTTAAGGTTTTATACAGATTGCGTCGTATATTTCCAGACACATTCAGTGTATATATATTTGGAGGGAGACATAATATTGGCCATTGAACATGTTGTCAGATTAGTGTTTGGCAGAGACGCCGGATGACAAACAATGGGTTCGGGTGAGTGGTGCGAGTGGTTCCAGGTTTTCCAGGAAGCACTAAAAACGGGAGCAGGAGGAAGCAGAAATAGAGCGGGCAGCAGCAGCAGCAGCAGCAGCGAGCGACTCTGTCCAGGACACGGCGAATCGCAGCGGAGCTTCGCACGGCGACAGGACGACAACAATTGTGTTTTTTCGGAGTAGTTTCACTCTCACTAACCCCTTTTCCCCCCATCCCCCCCTCCCCCGTTCACACCGTTACTGGCTACTGTCTTCTACGAAGGAGGAGCGACACAGAGTGGGTTTTATTGTTGGAGAGGAACAGTCCCGTTTCCTTTTAAAAGGACAATGAGAGATTTAAAAAAGAGAAAAAAAGCAAGGACAGAAAGTACATATTATATATACCGTAAATATATTTTCATTCAAAGAAATAAATTATAAAGAATCTTTATCAAGCTTCTGACTGGAAACTACAACATCTGATGAATATATATGAAAAAAAAATAAACACACACAGACAGACACACACACGAACCACACAGTTGTTGTAGTGGCCCTCCTTTACAACTTTTTCTCAACTTGGAACAAGATGGCCGCTACGACCGCGCCGCAAAGGAGGACACATGTGGGCGGTGGCGGCAGCGGCAGCATCCGTTGAGAAGGAGCTAAAAGGAAAAAAAAACAAACCTGGCAAACGTGAATTTGAGTGAATTTATTTTGGTCTCAACTTTTTTTCTTTTTTGTTTCTTTTTTCTTTTTTTTTTTTGTAGCCACACAAAATGTTTTCCCCTCGTACTCAGAGTGGTAGCGATGGTTCTGGTTCTGGTTCTGGCGGTGGTTGTGTTAGCGTTGTTAGCGGTGAGGGGGGCGGGGCTTCTTTACACTCCAGGAAACGACCACAGCTCCTCCATCGTTTGGTTTCCGGTATTAATAATAACAATCATGATGGTAATAATGGTAACACACATACACATACACACAATACGCACATACACATACGCTTGCGTGACTGTGCGAATTACAAATCAGCTGCACACTCCAAATACAAACTCATTCAGTTTTTCACGCATTAGCTCACAAATTATCATGATTATCATTCATATGATTGTTATTATTTCTACTACCTGTGCCTACAAATAGCTGAGAAGTACTTTTTTTTTTTTTTCATTTGTATGTGACACTGAGGTTGTTTTATGATCCTGTTGGACTGCGGCTGATGATGAACGGCGGCGGCGGGAAATAACCTGGACCCCATCCCACCCCCCCACATACACACACACACACACCCCATCCTTTACCCAACCCCTCAAAATGGCGCCCCCCTCAGTCCGGCTCTGATGTTTCTTCAAGCGGTCAGGACCCCACGACCACCACGACCACGACCATCCTCCTCCTCCTCCTCCTCCTCATGTTGTCATCTCGCATTAAAGAGACAGGACATGGACCTTTGACGACGAAGACTGCTCCTTTGCAGAGGATTATTTCACAACTGTATCTCAGTGTTATCGTGTGTGAGTGGATGTCATGGCGGCAGCGAGCTAAATGGACGCCAGGCAGAGCGTTTTTAAAGGTAAGCGAAGCCCTGTTGAGCGGCGGAGGGGGAGGAGGAGGTGACATACAGTAACAGTTACACAGTGGTGGGTGAATTTTTTTCTAAAGAAAAAGGACAATTCAGTGAAAAAAATATAGAAGCTTATAGATCTCTTTTGAAGAAAAAAAAAACAAAACAAAACTATTATGATAAGTGTTTTTCATTTTTTGGTTTTTACCTAGTTTGATTATTTTCTGTTTTTTTAAAAATCAAGTGTTATCTTTATTGTAATATTGTTATTATTGTTATTATAATTAGCTAATTACACTGGTTATAATTATGAGAGATGTTCTGTTAGCAGAGGTCACTTTGAAAATTAAAAAAACCTGGCACATAAAATGGCAGTTGAAGTCTGTGAAATTTGGTGGCTATATATATATTATTATTATTTTATTATTATTATTTTAAAAACTTCTCTTTTTGTTTCTTGATCAACTTTAAGTGTGGTATCACTCTGTGTCCCTTTGGCTCTGCTTGAGATGAGACAGCGAATGTGAAGTGGGTCCTTTCATTCATTCAGTTATTTATTTTATTATTATTAATATTAATATTATTTTAAATATTTTTTTGCACAGGGGGACAGGAAACACCCTGCTCTGGTTTTACAGCCTCACACACAAACACACACACACACACACACACACACACACACACACACATACGCTCTCCTTCGCTCGTTCGTTTTGTTCATTGCTTCTTTTCCCCCTGAATGTCATCGCCATCACAGTTGCTCTGGAGTGCGATTGCGCTATGTCAACACCTCGTTGCCATGGCTACACGCTCAGCCTCAGACTATATAATGCACCAAGCGGCGTCACCGGCAACCGGCGCCTCGTAAGCCCCCCCCCCCCCTACCCACACACCTTTACACTTTACACACACACGCACACATGTCAGTCACGTCCCACCCACAGCAGCCGTATCTCGACAGACTGGCAGCAAATCAACCTGAGCATTGTACCCATGTCCTCGCATTAAAAAAAAAAACCTAACCCTCCTCCTCCTCTTCTCCTCTTCTCCTCTTCTCCTCTTCTCCTCCTCCCCCCACTTTGCTGCCACCCCAACCCTCAGCATCCTGCCGTCAGGTTTCCCTGGCAACTGTTGCTGCTGCGACAGCTCTTATCACAGCGTCTTGATTTGGGTTTCGAATGTTAAGCAGACGAGAGCAGAAGGTGTAGAGAGAGTTTCAGACAAACATACAACCCCCCCCCCTCCTTCTTTCTTTTTTTTTTTTGTTGCCAGGTGACGCTCCCCCCTTAATGCCCTCCTCCTTCTTCTTCTTCTTCATCCTTAATGTGTTTGATTTGTTTACACCAACAGCTGTATCTCTTACACCGCTGACTCCCTGTCAGTGAATCATGCGATTTACACGCCTGCATCTCTCCCCCCCTCTCCCCCCACTTTTCCCCTATGCATTTAATTTGCATCGGCCCCACACCAGTGCTAAACGCATTTATGCACCCTACACTTGTGATTAACACTCACACGCTGCATCAGTCATTAACATATTTCCTTTTTTTACCCCCCCACCACCACCACCACCACCATCATACCACCACCACCATGGTCCCTCTCACAAGTTATTTACATATTCATCTGCCTCTGTGTGTGCAAATGACAGAGGAATTATCATGTGGGTAACGCTTGTGGGTGAGAGTGTGTGTGTGTGTGTGTGTGTGTGTTCGTACCGGTTGGTGTGTGTGTGTCTGTGTGTGTGGGTTTTGTGGCTGAAAGCAAGGACTGTTACAGAAGCTATTTACCCCTAATTCCTCAGATGCAGCAGCGTTGCCCTGACTGTTGCCTGTAGTAGCTCATCACCCCCCCACCCCCCCATATCGCTCCTGTGAAGTGGCACAAACCAGGGGCCATGTTTTTGGAGGCTCGGTGTTAGAGGGAGCAGCGGCTGACACACACACACACACACACACACACACACACACACACACACACACACACACAGAGTCACGGTGCTGCAGTGTCTGAGTCACAGAGCACTGAACACACTCCCAACACTCTAATGGAAATGCTGTGTTTACTGTGCAGGAAGGGACCCGCTCGTTCACCCATTCGGGGAATAGGTGAAAAATACCAGAATATATATATGTGTGTGTTTGTGGATGTGTGTGTGTTTGTGTGTGTGTGTGTGCGTGCAGCTGTGGGGTTATAAAATGCCTGTTGTAGTGTTGTATAAAGCAAAAGAAATCAGGACATCTGAAGCGATACTCTGTTTATGGGGAAAGATGTTACACCACGGTTGATGCAATACTGCTTTGTGTATGTGTGTGTGTGAATGTGTGTGTGTGTGTGTGTGTGTTCAGGTGGGCTTACGCTAGCTAGGTTGTGTAAGGAGGAGGAGGAGGAGGAGGAGGAGGGGCGGTCAGACCTCCATTTTAAATCCCCAGTTTAAACCAGCTCTGTCTGTCTCCCTCTGCTTCAGGCCACTTTTATGATCCTCTCTCTGACACTTTAAGTAAAAACAGGATTTTTTTTCATAAGCTTCCTCCTCCTCCTCCTCTTCCCCCCTCCTCACCCTTCTCCTCTCTCTCTCTCTCTCTTTCTCTGTGCATAATATCGGTACTGTATAAGCCGAGCTGCTTCATCAGACTGATCGAGCGTCCTCCTGCTCAGTCAAAGTTTGAGGTCGAAGGTCAGACACCTGTTGGTCGAAGCTGAACTTTTTTGTTTAGTTTTGTTTTATTGTGCAGTTTGTTTGTTGTGGTTCGAGCTACATGATGGTGGAGGTGGACGGGTGCAGTGTTTGGCACGTTACTTTTAATGGTAACACTTTATAATAATAAGTACACACTATTTATTTTTAAGCATTAGTTAAAGCAGAAGTAAGCGATCCGGTCGTTTTGGCTAACTTCTCGTCAGCCGATGGAGTTAGCAGCCCCTGCCCTCGTCATGGATCTATTGGTCCTTGTACGTCACCACATTCACGCGCATCCCATGGCTGCACACACAGAGAGGACCGCCCCTTTATGCCGTTCTCTCTCCTCATTGGATAAAGGTTGTAGGATACAAGGAAGTATACAAGAAGTTTTCTCCTCGGCTTACAGCAGAGCAGAGTGACTGACAGACCCGTGTTTCAGACCAAACACTCTATGTAAGTGATTGCTGTCGGAAGATATAACTATTTAAGACTTATATTAACACAAATATTCCGCTTACTTCTGCTTTAATAAACATTAATAAATACTGAATTCTTCATTTATAAAGCATGGATACTCATTAGTATGTAGTTTATAAATACAGTTAGTGCTTATCAATGATGAGTAAAACATGTTTAACTGTGTTTATAAACTACATACTAATGAGTATTCATGTGTTATAAATGATGAATTCAGTATTTATTAATGCTTAACTAATGCTTAATAGTGTGTACTTATTTAGTGTTACCCTTTTAATAGTAAGTAAGTAATAAGTTATAGTTACTAGTTGCTTTCCCTAGAATGTAACTGAATTAATACATTATAAAAGTAACTAATTACCAGAAAAAGTAACTATTGCGTTACTTGAAAAAAATAAAATAAAATGCTCAAATATCTTAGATTACTTGGACTTGGCCCCCTGACCCCCTAACCATAACCCCTAACCTCCCATTTATCTGGAACAAACCTCACTCAGTATTCCAGATAAACAGCTTTTTTCCGACTAGTTGATGGACTGAAAAAAAAGGGGGTATCCCTTTAATTTACAGCCCGCTAATTATGTGATAATGTCAAGAAATAACCAAGAAATAACAGTCAATTTCATAATAAAGTTAAGAAATATGGCCAAGAAATAATAATTACTTACAAACTTACATTTAAACGGGTGTATTATTATTTTGTGATGGGACTTCTTGAGTCAAGTAACGGCATATTGACGGGGGAAACAGTAACTTTTTTGATTAGACTTATTGCCTTTATTCCCACCACTGGGTGAGTGGGTGGGGGCTACCGGCCACACTTGCAGCAGGTCCCTGAGGGAGGTGTTGCACACATGTTAACCTCGGCACTACAAGCTCCACGCTGCTTAATTTCCCCTCTGTCACCACACACACCCACTTTTTAAAAATAGCAGGGAAGCGACAGCAGAGCCCGATGCATTATTGATACGCGTGGTGTCAATGATGCATGTGCTCCGGCACCAGTGCTAATTTTCTCCCTCTCCCCCTCCACCCCACCACCACTATCACCATCCCAGTTGCAGGGCATCAAACCGCCAGTATAGCTACACATCGTTATCGCGATTGTTCCTTACGCCAGTGTTGCCATTGGACTGTTTTGGGCTATTTTATAAGTGTTGGCAGGGTTTTGGCCGCTGCCTTGGTTAAATCATGTGTGCGGGGCCTTTCAGATGTAGCATCTTTTGTGCACACAAACCCATTACTTTAGTTACTTTGTAAATATTTCCTGTAAATATATGAATAAAATATTGTCAATGGCTGATCTGAAGTATCCGATATTATATTTTAAAGAGACCCCAAGGAGTTTGCTTTTGGTTATAAAAGAGTCTCATATTAATGTGGATGAATCTACGTTACCCACTTGTTAATGGGTCCATTTTCAATAAATATATCATGTTGTCTTTATAGTTATTTTGATATTATTATTTAGTGGTCGACTCGCCCAGCATTTCCGGGAATAACGCCGCCGGATCGCTAGTTGGCATCGTTTATTGTTGGAACTACGACGGTATCTGATCGTCCTCGAACCTCCGACTTTCATTCTTAATCAATGAAAATATTCTTGGCAAATGTTTTCGCTTTTGTCCGTCTTGCGCCGGTCCAAGAATTTCACCATGCGTGCGGATGCTCATGGGAAATGTAGTGTTAAAACACTTCGCTTTCCAAAACTCCTCGTAGTCCCTTTAAGTTCTGGTAATAAACTGTAAATAACATGATGAGGTGTTGGTAGGACGTATAGGTGAAAGAACTGTTTTGGGAAAAGTGTCTTTAATGTTATAGTCCATATTTGCAATTATAGTGCTGTTGGACTTTAAAAGCAACAAATATGGTTTTATATGATTTTATGGGCATATTTTGAGGTTCAGGTTACTTTATTGATACCCAAGGGTGAACTAGTTTTGCAGTCGAGAGTTTGAACAATCAAAACAAGACATAAAACATAAAACAAGAAGCAAAGTAGAATCGACAGAAAGTGCTGCAATCCATGAAATAATCAGAGTTCTGGTACTGGGCTGGTTTTGAGTTGCCTCACGCGGCCGCCGTCGAGCGCTCGAGCTCGTCTCCTTCACATGACGGTGATGCTGTGCAGTGCAGTGCAGTGTTTTTGTGTGCCACTGTGTCACTGTGCCCCCCACCCACCCCCACCCCCACCCCAGCAGCAGCAGCAGCAGCAGCAGCAGCAGCAGCTTCCTCCTCCCTGTCTGGCTCTGCTGTCTCTGATGTTTGGCAGTAAGAGGCCGGTGTCATCGGCATCACGCTGGTCCGACGGAGGCCGATGTGATGGCACCAGCTCTCAGACGCCCGGGTCACGTCACTCACCGACTGTTCGGCTCACGTCGCCATGACACAATGGAGACATTTTCTTTCCTTTTTTTTCTTTTTCTCGTTTTGTCACCACGATGCTGCTGCTTCTGCTTCTGCTGCTGCGGCTTGAGACGAGATGAGCACCGACGTTTCTGTGTGTCATCATCATCACTGTGTGGAAACCCTAACCCTGCAGCCACTTATCAAACCTGACCGCACACACACACACACACACACACAGACACGCTCTGACACTGACTGACTGAGTGATTTATTGATCGAGGTGGGGCTTCCTTAAACAGTTTGTAGCTGAGTGCAGTGGAGGTTAACGCAAACCTCTCAACCTGCTGCCAGTCACGCGCACGCTGCTTTATTTCCTGTGAAGGTGTCCTTAATTTGAGAAACGGCCGGTGCATTAGCACATGGCTTATTTCCTCCTTGTTGCCTTGGTAACAGTGTAGCTGGTCACTAAGCTGTCCGTTTTGGTCGGAGAGAGAGAGAGAGAGAGGAGGTGTGTGCTTGTGTGTGTGTGTGTGTGTGTGTGTGTGCTGTCAGTGTGTGGGGACACGTCCAACACAAGAAATAATGCAGCAACGTAAAGAGGCGATTTCACGGTTATAAAGGACGACGTCTGACAAGGTTTAAATTAATCTAAGATTAGCTTTAATCAGAGTTTAGTAAAACTAAGTTTAAATGAGTTAATCCAGCTTTGAATTTAATCTTTATCATAAACCAACCCATGATTTTTATCTTGTTTAAAAGTTTTAATCCAGTTAATCCAGGTTTAAAACAAAGGCAAGCCCAGCTGATGCCTTGGTTTAGTCGAGTGACTGAGTTTAATTAGGGATAAATAGTGTGCATATCATAATTTAAATAGATAGCCTACATAAATGTATATATAAATCTGTAATAAAAGTTAAAGCAGAAGTAAGCGATCCGGTCGTTTTGGCTAACTTCTTGTCAGCCGATGGAGTTAGCAGTCCCCGCCCTCGTCCCTACGTCACCACATTCACGCACATCCCTTGGCTGCACACACAAAGAGGACCGCCCCTTTATGCCGTTCTCTCTCCTCATTGGATAAAGGTTGTAGGATACAAGGAAAGTTTTCTCCTCGGCTTACAGCAGAGCAGAGTGACTGACAGCCCCGTGTTTCAGACCAAACACTCTATTGCCGTCGGAAGACATAACTATTTAAGACTTATAACACAAACATTCCGCTTACTTCTGCTTTAAATCTCCTCAACAGGCAGTGTATAGTTCACTCTAGATCACAGTTTAAAGTTTTGGTGAAACATAACTAAACTTAATCTTGGTTTAAAGTAAAAACTAAACTGAGGTTAAAGAGAAGTTTAGATTTTTTGTTCAATGGCTAAACATTGATTTGGTTTAATTTAGAATTGAGTAAAAACTAGGTTTAAAATTAGTTAATTCAGGTTTAACATCTGTTGCACCATGATTTAAATCTGGTTTAACAGTTAGATCGTGTTTTGTTGGGCTCCTAAAAAGCTCAATATTAATGTGGTGATGTGAGGTTTTCCTCCGACAGCGACCATATTGTTTCTTTCAAACACAGATTGGCTGTTTTTTTTGTTTTGTTTTGTTTTGTTTTGTTTTTTCTATGGATGTTTCTGCTCGTGTTGGGACTTGTGAACGTTGTCATGCAGCAGCTCGGTTTCCCCCACCACCTCCTCCTCCTCTTCCTCCTCCCTCCCTCCCCCCCGAGCTCAGTGCACAACCAGATTTGTGATGTGTGCCGACTCAGGGACTCTTGCACCGGAGCGTCCTAGCTCCTGATCCATCCGTAACTATTAGAGGAAGTGCTGAGCCAGCAGCAGCAGCAGCAGCAGCAGCAGCCGCCCAGCTCCTCTCAGAGGACGGGCTCCAAACGCTCAGTCCTCCCTCGCTCCGGAGCAGCAGCAGCAGCAGTGGCGGTGGCGGCGGCCCCGGCTCCCAGATTTACTGTTTATGGGCTCCTTGGCTCAGCATCATAATCACACTCTGCTGTGTCTGATGTTTGTTTGAAGCTGGGCGGGGGCCATCGAGTACATCTCAATGCTTTGAAGTGTAAATTCAGGTCTGGTTGGAGCACAGTATGGAGGCAGCGGCAGCAGCAGCAGCAGATAGTAAACAGCCGTATGGATGTAACAGAGGGGACGACC
Source organism: Trachurus japonicus (assembly GCF_045865225.1). Lineage (NCBI taxonomy): Eukaryota > Metazoa > Chordata > Actinopteri > Carangiformes > Carangidae > Trachurus > Trachurus japonicus. The sequence continues at coordinate 8,128,325 of NC_140914.1, read as the reverse complement.
TGCCTCTTATCTGTCTGCTGAGGTGGCCGAGGCCCCGGAGGTCAAACCCAGACCGGACGTTAGCATCGGCGGTGGTGGCGGCGTGAGCAAGGGTCACAAGTTGTCAGGAATTAGCCCTGACCCAGATAAGCCTCCCACCCACCCTCCTCCCCTTTAGCTGAGCTTTGAATCAGACCTGCAGCCTCCTCCTCTTCCTCCTCCTCCTCCTCCTCCTCCTCCTCCTCCTCCTCCTCCTCCTCCTCCTCCTCCCAGGACGTTAGAGGAAAAATATAAAAGAAAGAAAGAAAGAAAGAAGAAGCAGGAAGCGGTTGTAAACAGTCATCAATATGAAATAAACTTTTACTGGAGATATTGATTTTTCTTTACCCTTTTTTGTCTCCACCCCCACATGTCAGCCAGTGAGGCATGCTGCTTCTCTCATCGGTGCTGATTTATTTATCCGGTCTGGCCCTTAGTACCCTCATTTCATGTCTGCTCTCGTTTCTTGCTCACAGTCTTTGTGACACCAACCTCACGAGTTTGATTTGTTTAATTTTTTTGTTTTTTTTTAATACCACTGATGCACATGAACGGCGACAGTCAGCAGGCTGCACCACAGTGGTGGCGACGATTGCGGCCTTTCGGCGTCGTCTTGGTGCCAAGTTCACCAGGCCTCAGCCGCCGCCGCTGTCGCCTCAGGCCTCCTCCTCTTCCTCCTCCTCCTCCTCCTCCTCCTCCTCCTCCTCCTCCTGTGCCCTCTGAGCCCGGAGGAGGAGGACGGGATGGACAGAAATAGAGAGGGAAGGAGAGATCGAAGAGAGGCGAGGACGGAAGAGGACAGGAGGAATAAAAGATGACACTGAGAGACGTCCTGTCACTCCACATCTGTGCAGGCTCAAGTCCACATGTGTATATGAGCGTTATACGTGGTGATGCACACACACACAGGAGAGGCCGCGGCTCCGTGCTGCTGCTGCTGCTGCTGCACGAGGAGTTGGAGCATCAGTTTGCATATTTATGCACACATACGTCCGACTGGGTTGCGTGTGCACTCGTGTGCATTCGAGTGTCTGTGTTTGTGAATCTGCGTGCGGCAAAAGATAAAGACACAGAGGAGGAAGGAGGAGGAGGAGGCCGCGGTGCTTATATGTCACCCTGCGCTGGAGGGGAAATGACTCCCTCTCTGTCCCCGGCCTAGGGGGGATGAAGGAGGGGAGGGGAGGGGAGGAGGAAGGGAGGATCATGGCTGACTTCTTCCTCTGTTGCTGCTGCTGCTCTGTCTTTTTCTCACCCTCTCCTTCAGACATGTAGCTAAAGCCTCGGTCACGGCCTCCAGCTCGCTCATCGTAGTGTGCCCGGCCTGCAACTCCCCTCACCCACAATTTTCACTTCCCCTCCTGCCTCACCCTCTTTAACCCCCCTCCACTCTTCTCTATCTACCTCATGCTCCCCTGTTTTTACCCCTCGCCTCGTCTCGCCGCCTCCTTCTGCCATTTCCACCCTCCCCAAGCAGCGAGATGTCAACTTGTGATTCTGTATTAATCCCTTGATCCACACACACACACACACTCACAGTCACACACACACATGCTCACACCCCTAACACACACACACACACACACACTGTTACGCAGCCGCTAGCCTCCTGCACCACTCTGGTTCTCTCTCAGGAAAATGGAAAACAAACCCAATGACAAACCAAGGCTTCTGATATTTCCTTCCCTCTGTTCAATTAAACATGGCCGCCATCTGCTTCTCTTCTTTGTTTCGCTTCTTCCGCTTCTTCTTTTTCTTCTGCAATATTGACTCTGGTTGTTCTTGTGATTGTTTCTTAAGACTGTGTGTTTTTGACCTGTTATAACCACAAAGATGTGCGTATTAAAGGGATAGTTCAACATTTTTGGCAAATTGGCCCATTGCCATAATCCCTATGGTCATAGTAGTAGGTTTGTTACCTTTAATTGTCGGTGCAAGCTATTTTTAGAACGGCGGAGCAGAGCCGTGAGCTGCTCATAGCTACGCTACGGAGGCTAATGGGATTTCTTGGTTTCCCTCATCAAACTCATCAAATGCACAATCCAACAACTCCAAAACGCTCTGGTGGACAAGTTGTGACCTGCACATTCACCACGCTATGAGATAACAGAACGTTATGAGACAGAGTTGTTTTCAAGGTAAATGCAGAGACTGTTTGCTGAAAAACTGCCCCCAACAGGAATGGTCATCATCGGTTTTGCATGTATTTAGCTCTAAAACAACTCTGTCTGGTAACGTTCTGTTATTATCTCATAGCGTGGTGAATGTGCAGGTCACAACTTGTCCACCAGAGCGTTTTGGAGTTGTTGGATTGTGTATTTGATGAGTTTGATGAGGGAAACCAAGAAATCCCATGAGCCTCCGTAGCGTAGCTCTGAGCAGCTCACGGCTCTGCTCCGCCGTTCTAAAAATAGCTTGCACCGACAATTAAAGGTAACAAACCTACTGCTATAACTATAGGGATTATGGCAGTGGGCCAATTTGCCTAAATGTTGAACTATCCCTTTAACACTGGAGGAACATGTCACCAGGGGGGAGGGAGGTGTGTTTGCGTGTGTCTGTTCATGTGTGTGTGTGTGTGTGTGGAGGAGGGTGGATTTGTTCTGCTTCAAGGTTCATGTGCCAAAATCTTTTTCAGAACATTCAATCTCTGTTCATGTGCCATACTGAGAAATTTATGAAATAAAAATAACGTTTTTTCCACAAAAATTTCAAAGCGAGCTCCTGGTGCTTATTTAATGACTGGAGGTCTCTTAACTTAAAAATCACCGAGACAGAAAACAAGTTCAGAGCCACGTGTCCCGAATCACTAGAGCACGACGGCAGCAAAACTGTGTGTCTGCAGGTTATGTTGCCTGCATGTGTGTGTGTGTGTGTGTGTGTGAGAGAGAGAGAGAGAGTTTATGTCGATTCGTAACGTGCATGTTCTTTTGCAACGCTGTTTTTTTCCACAGTGGCACCTCTACCTTCAGTTTTTTTTATATTTTATTTTTGCTCAGTGTGCCGCAGCGGTGTTGCAGTGAGTGTGTGTGTGTGTGTGTATGTGTGTGAGTGTGTTTTGAAGGCAGCGTGTCAGTGTGTTAAAGCTGATGTGAGACCGGCTGGCTGCAGGGTGCGCTGCATCGTGACCCACATGGCTGACCTGTACGCCTGCGCCCCAACGTCTGCCTATAGTATATGTGTGTTTATGTGGGTGCGTGTCTTTGTGTGTGTGTGTGTGCTGTTTGTAGGATGTTGTTTAGCCTGCGGTGAACACTTAGTTCGTGCCGGCTGGGGGTTTGCCAAGAGGTCAGCTTCTGAATGCAACAGACTCAGGGTTACAATTATTGGCTTTCTGTGTGCGTTTATACTGTATATATTTGTCTGTGTGCGTGTGCGTGTGTGTGTGTGTGTGGGTGCAAGGGTTCGGGGGAGCAAGGAAGGGCTGTTGGTGCGAATTCACACTGACTCACTATACGTCTCGACTCAGATTCTGCTGAAACATTTGAGGAATAAATTGTTTTATTCACCTGTTTTAATATCAGAGCTGCAGAAACACAGAGCTCAGTGTGTGTGTGTGTGTGTGTGTGTGTGTGTGTGTGTGTCATGTGCAGTATTATTAATATCCAGCCTTAAACTGTGTTCAATAAGTGATTTGGAGTGAAACATAATCAATGACTCTCAGTCGGAGCTGCAGACTTGATGTGGCCTTGGATGCTGTTTGTTGTCATGGTGAAATCCTGGAGCAACACTACTGCAGATAAATATCATAAAAAATACATCATAATAAAACATATTAATGTAATAATAATACTATCATTATTATTATTGATAATTATAGGTTCCAACATGACACAGACTGGCTCTGGGGCCTCAGCCAGGTGGGCTACGCTAACATGCTAACAGTGAGTCCTACGTGCCTCGCTAGTCGCTGCTTGATGGGAGTTTTTGTAGGTTTGAAAGAGTCAAAAGTGAAATTTGATCCAGATAATCAGGATTATTAAACCTGTTGCACATCATTTTTATTCTGTATAAACTAAAGAGCAATGCATCAAATAGTTGTTGAGACTTTTCTCTCTCTGGTTGGTGCTAGAGGACGTGAGCGCCGCAACCTGTAAATGCTGACATGCAAAAAACTGATGGCTTGTCTTTAATTTTTCCCTCAGAGCTTGATTCTCAATCCCTTTTTCGTATTCACTTCCCTTTTACGACAGAGAGGCAACATGTAGAGTAGAAATATCCCTCTACCAAAAGAGACACCAACCACGAAAGATCATCTGCTGCATCGGACGGGAGAATATGCAAAATTATACGACTGTTAAATGAAGCAGCAACAACAACGATGTAGCGTATTTTGATTTTTATCATTTCTTTATTTATGTGACATGTCAGAAGATGTCTACGCCAAAAACCGAACCAATATCTGCATCATTAATCCTGTAATTATTGATATGTTTATAAAAAAATGAATAAAAATGTAAAGGTCCAGTGTGTAAAATGAGGGGAAAACCGTCACATCCAGTGTTCAGATTCTAGTTTGGTGGCCTCCGAGGACAAAAAAACGTGTTTACCACAAGTGGGAGTATTTCAGGAGCGATGAGGTGAAGATCTAAACCATTTTACAACATGTCTGCTGTTTCCTTCCTTCCTTCCTTCCTTCTTTTCTTCCTTCCTTCCGCCTTCTTCTTTTTTGGTTCATTTATTTAAGTTTATTACGCAAAACTCATGAAACACGCTCTCTGGCTGGCTGGATTTTCCGTTCAGGCTGCCCTTTACAAACATGGCGGAGCAAGATGGCGACACTCGCTAAAGCAATCTTTTCTATTCTATATAAAAGAATAATTATAAGGCTACGAAAACCAAACAAATTCTATTTTATAGTGATTATACACTTATACGAATATATTCATGGGTAGTATTTTCAGATTTTGCCAATAAACCTTGACAATTATTACACACTGGACCTTTAAATGACAAAAAAACCAACAACAGTGAACGTAACAAACAGCAAACTAGAGATCTCTTGATACAGAGATTGAGTGTAATTTAAAATGGTTGTTGTGATTTTAAAATCCTTATTGACGGTGTTACTTTTTAGATTTACGGTATGCATCTCATTGGTTGTTGCCTGTGTAGCCATCTTGCTGGTGTATTCTCAAACATTTGTAACACCCCTCCCTTCGTTTGTAATATTGTCCAAAAAAACACCTTCATTTTATGTCTCCCTTCTCCCAGGAGACAGATTAGAGTGGGGGCCGAGGTCTGAGGGGTAGAAATGGGATCATGGCTTCATCTGACACTTTCACTTCTGCTCTTGCATCACCTCTGTATGCAAATCCCAGTCAGAACATCCATTTATAAACTCTACTATAAACTGTTGGACCTGCGACTTTTTAAAAATCGTGCACATTGTTTGGATGTTATGTGTTTTTCTCTTCACACCAGGAAGCGTTTATTCTATTTTTTTATTATTATAATTTTTTTCCCAAAAGCTGGTAATCTAGCAACTTCTTAGCTTTTCTATTTTTTTTCTTCCCCCAAAACTCAGTAAATTCTGTAATCAGATTATTGTAATCCAGTTACACATGTATTACTCCTCCAGCCTTTGTGTGGGTGTGTGCATGAGAAGCAGCAGAAGCAACAAAAAAAAGAACGAAAATGCAAACAAGCAGTGTCCTCTTTTGCATGATGTCTCTGCACAATCCATGTGAAAGCTACAAGTTTGAATTGCGTGAACATCATGCAATTTGTATTATCATTTTTTGTTGTTGGGGGGAGGAAAGAAGAAAAAAAAAGTGTGACATCTACTCTGCATGAGTGCACAAGCTTCAGTTCACGCTGGAAGGATTTTTTTTTCTTTCCACAGGAGTGCTGGAACTTCAAAATGCTGATGCGGCGACACCACCTCATGTTCGCAAATAACGCACCAAACGCCAATCCAGGGGTTTGCAGGCCGCGAGTCGATTTATGCAAAAAGAAACTAAAAAAACCAAACATACCAAACAAAAGAAACATGTAACAATTCTCATTTTCACCTCGGTTGCACGACGAGTATATCTACATGACCCAAGGGCAGAGCGACGGCGGCAGCGGCGGTGGCGAGCGTGAACGTAAGATTGAAACAGACTGCGTGAAATCCAGAGCAATTTATATGTGAAAAAACAAGAGAGAGGGTTTAACCCTCTTGTTTTCCCCCTGGGTCAGACTGGTCCTTCTTTCCTCCTTTCCTTCTGTCCCTCCATCCCTCTTTCCTTCCCCTCTCTCTCTCATTTCCTCCTTTCCGTCCTTCCTTCCTTCCTTCCTTCCTTCCTTCCTTCCTTCCTTCCTTCCTTCCTTCCTTCCTTCCTTCCTTCCTTCCTTCCTTCCTTCCTTCCTTCCTTCCTCCCTCCTTCCCTCCTCTCTCTTCCTCCTTTCCTTCTGTCCCTCCATTCTTCCTTCCATCCTTCTTCCCTCCTTCCCCTCTCTCTCCTTTCCTCCCTTCCTTCTGTCCCTCCATCCCTCCTTCCTTCCTCCCTCCTCTCTCTCCTTTCCTCCCTTTCTTCCTCCATCCTTCCTTTCTCCCGTCCTTCTGTCCCTCCTTCCTTCCCTTCTCTCTCTCCATTCCTCCCTTTCTCCCTCCATCCTTCCTTTCTCCCTTCCTCCTGTCCCTCCTTCCTTCCTCCCTCCTCTCTCTCTCCTTTCCTTCCTTTCTTCCTCCATACTTCCTTTCTTTCCTCCCTTCTCCCTCCTCACCTTTCCCCACTCCTTCCTTTCTCCCTTCCTTCTTTCCACCATCTCTTTTCCCTTCCTTCTTCCCTTCTTTCCCTCCATCCTTTCTTCTTCCTTCCTTGACCCCATCTGTTCCCTTCCTCTTCCTTCTTTCTTTCCTCCCTCCCTCCCTCCCTCCCTCCCTCCCTCCCTCCCCCCTTTCCCTCCATCCTTCCTTGACCCAGGAGGGTTTAAAAACACACGACTCAATCACAGGGCTCGAGTCCTCGCTCAGCTCCAGTTAGGTTAAAACAGTTGTGATGGGAGGAAAGAAGGAGGGATGAAGAGAGGGAAGGAGGGAGGGAGAGAGGGGGAGGGGGGTGAGTCCTAATGATGAGCTGCAAACAAGTTTCTGTTTTTTCTGCTTCTCATGAAAAGGCCAATTCTTGCAGTTGGATGAAATCTAAGTGATTTGCCCCCCTCCCCCTCTTCCCTTCTGGGGGCTGTTGCATGTCGCATGTCACTCTCTCGCTCTCTCCTCCTCGCTGCCATTTGTCTCTGTTTTTCTGCTCTGTTGCATCGTCGTCCTGGTCGACACGGTCTTTGTCGCCGTGGTTACTCTGCCTCGTCTGGAGGTCAAGGCCGCGGCATGTGAAGGTCGGAGCGTGAAGAAGGAAGAAGAAGAAGAAGAAGAAGGTGCCTCTGTCTTCTTTAATTCAGTCTGGTGTGATGAACGGTGCGTGTCACTCCTCTTCCGCCACCACACACACGACACACGCTCCCTTCCTCCTCCTCCTCCACTTCGCCACCTCGCCACTCTCTCACTCTCTCTGCAGTGATACAGTTGTAAAGTGTAACCTTGGAGACAGGGGCTAATCATCCATCCCATAGCGACCCTTTCAATCCTTCTCCATCCACCTCACTGTCTCTTTACACCTCCTCCTCCTCCTCCTCCTCTTCCTCGCTGCAACAGGCTACTTAGGTATTTCATTGGCTTTACAGTATTTTCTCAATTACCTCCCTCCCTTCCTCCCCCTCTGTCCTCCCCCTCCTCCGTCCTCCCCCTCTCTTTGTTTGTCCTGTGGAAGGACGTTTGTTTTCCTGTGGGGGTAGAGGGGAATCGACATCGAGAGATGAGTTATTGATTAGAAAGCAGGTTGCAGGGGAGAGAGGTAATGCGACTCAGAGAGAGAAAGAGAGAGAGAGTGAAGGCAGGATGACACGTACAACCTATGACACATCCTCCGTAGCTACTGTATCAAGGCATCGAACCCACGCACGGCACGCCACTGCAACATATGTGCAGCCTGGTGTGAACACGACACTATTAAAGGCGACACAAATCACCCGTGTTGTTGTTGTTGTTGTGTGAGAGACGCAGACAGATCTCTCTTCACTCGTCCTCAAATCTTGATTTTTTTGATTTTCAGTTTGCGACGACGGGATCAAACCTGCAGACGATTGATTGGTTTTCAGTGAGACTTTGAAAATGTAGAGACCTGGTGGTATAGTGACAGGTGATATGATCACAAGTGAACAACTCAGCTCAGGTGTGAATTAGTGGATTTTCACTCACAATCAAAAACATTTGCAACGACACGAGCTGCTGAAAATCGCTCGTCGATAGCTGAGATCACAGGGACAAATGTAGGAATTAGAGGAGACGACAGAAAGAGAGACTGGTTTAACGTTTACCTCTGAGCTCATGTAATTTACTATTCCTGTGAAATTGAATCCCATCCCACAATTAGGCTATTGAAATCTATTATTGAAAATAGCGTCTCTTGGCCAAAAACCAACCTTGTAAGATCAGAGCCTCCGACCCGATGTCCCAGCTCTCGTTTCTGCGGCACAGTGACACAAACGCGCCCCGTAACCCGTAATCTCTTGTTTATGACAGATAAAACTACACAAATATACACATTGTAACACGTTTAAGATAAATAATGTTATGTACCACTCTATTGATTGATTTCTCGCTGGCTTTGTTGAAAACAAATGCACATGGCCGGGAGGAGGGTTAGCAAAACAGAGGAGAAGAAACCGGACTTGCATACAGTAGTTCCCCTTTAAGGCATAATGTGGAAATGAATGAGTGAATGAATTAACTTGTGTGGCATGAAACTTTGGTTTATAATTGTCACATATTTGCATCGTCGCTGGTATCACAGGGACAAATGTAGGAATTAGAGGAGATGACAGAAAGAGAGACTGGTTCAACGTTTACGATTCCTGTGAAATTGAATCCCATCCCACAGGAACCACGTAAAAATCGTGAACGCAAACTAAATCGGGTCACTCAGGCCACACACTGAAGGAGGAGCGATCAATTCTTTATTAAGATGATCACAAAGGAAGATGAATTTGTTCAATCAACATTTTCTGATCATTTTTTAAACCCACCATCCAATCCAGCTCGGCAGAACAAGGTGACATATAACGGCTGTAAAACAGGACGGTGTTAACCTGTCCTCCTTCACACTGTCGACCCTCCCCCTCGCTCCTCGATAATAAAGTTTAAGGAGCTCATAGAAAAAGGTTTTTGTCTCTGAGACGGGTTTAAAGAGGAGTCGTCGTTATGTAAGAGCAAAGGAGGCGACAGTGGGATCAAATAAATCACTGATGGTCGGAGACATTCACTCCTTAAAAGTCCAACCACGTCATGTCATTCAACCAATACATAGAATAAAATGTAGGCGAATATAATAGAAGGAACTTTATTCATCCCTGCACGGAAATTAAATTGTCAAGTTCATCATCATAAAAACAAAAAACAACAACCACACTTCCACAATAGTGCAAATAAACATAAAACATTATGTAAAATAAGTTTAAATAAGTGCAAAAGGGGTTAAGAGGTTAAAGTAAAATTAATGTTACAAAATAAAGCATAAACAGTTACATCCTGTGTTCAAATTTATAATGTATTAATTAATGATCTGGATTCTTAAAAGTTTCATAACAAACTGAAAATATTTTATCATTTCAAAACTTTATTTAACTGTTGAGCTTATAACAACAATATTGACAATGGACTCATCTGTCAGATCGATTAAAGGCAACAGTGTTTATTAGAGAAGTGAGGTTTAATTACAAGAGTTATATGAGATAAGTTACCAGACAGAGTTGTTTTAGAGGTAAATACAGAGACTGCTTGCTGAAAAACTGCTCCTGACGGGAATGCGCCTCAGCGGTTTTGCATGAATTTACCTCTAAAACAACTCTGTCTCGTAACGTTCTGTTATTATCTCATAGCGTGGTGAATGTGCAGGTCACAACTTGTCCACCAGAGCGTTTTGGAGTGGTTGGATTGTGCATTTGATGAGTTTGATGAGGGAAACCAAGAAATCCCATGAGCCTCCGTAGCGTAGCTCTGAGCAGCTCACGGCTCTGCTCTGCCGTTCTAAAAATAGCTTGCACTGACAATTAAAGGTAACAAACCCACTGCTATGACTATAGGGATTATGGCAATGGCAATTTGCTAAAATTGGCCCAACTTGGCATGGCACAACTTGTCAACAAGAGCATTTTGGAATTGTTGGATTGTGTATTTGGATTTTAGGATCAGATCCAAGACAACCAGGGCCGTACAACATCTGCAATCCAGCTGCATGTTCTCAGATCCAACCGATCCTCAGCTGAGGTTGATGGGTTTTATCGTTGGTCAAACTGAAAAACAAGAGTGTTTTATTTCATCCGCGGAGCAGCAGAGCATCGTTTTCCTTCCTGACAGTGACACATTTTAGCCGCCCTGTTAAACAGAGCCAAACATAATGGCTCACATGTGGCTCACATACAAGGGCAGGTATGACACCAGCAGTTTGCAGTTAGACCAAGCAGAGAATATGTCATCCCAGGAGAAGGTCAAAAAAAAAAAAAATCCTGCAAACAACACAAGATGTAATTTATAACAAGGATTTACCCAGGGACACTATTTCATGCACAGCTATCCATGAAGAGATGTCTGTGTTTTTTTTGTTTTTTCCCCTTAGAGGAGGCATATGTTGTTCTGTCAGACCCCGATGGAGGCGTCAACGTAACACCAGTCAACATGTTTGTGTGTGTGTGTGTGTTTCAAGGTTATTATAGTTAGAAATTTTCATCAGTTTTTATTTATTTTTATTCAGTTTTTCAGTTTGCTTTTTTATTTCAGTTTAGTTTCAGTTAGTTCACCAAAATAGCGTTACTCAAATTTTTATTTAGTCTGGTTCTCATCATGAGTCCTTTCACACAGCCAGCGAATGTTACGCAGTGAAAATGCGACATAATATTGAATATGGTGTTGAATACATAAGGGATAATCAACGAGTTGGGTGTGTTATATGGTTTTAAAGTGGAACTATGCTACACTATTATCTCAATTAAACAGCTTTGGAGTATGGTTAAATAAATGACTTGTAACTAGTTCCAGGGAGAATGGAGGCTCTCTGCCTTCCACCTAGCGTCTCTTGGCTGAAAACCAACCTTGTAAGATCAGAGCCTCCAACCCGGTGTCCCAGCTTTCGTTTCTGCAGCACAGCGACACAAACGCGCCCCGTAACACGTAATCTCTTGTGTATGACAGATAAGGCTACACAAATACACACATCGTAACACATTTATGATAAATAATGTTGCATACCGCTCCATGGATTGATTTTTCTCGCTGGCTTTGTTGAAAACAAATGCACATGGCCAGGAGGAGGGTTAGCAAAACAGAGGAGAAGAGACCGGACTTGCATAGTTCTCCTTTAAAGGCATAATGTGGAAATGAATGAACTTGTGTGGTGCAAAACTTTGGTTTATAATTGTCGCATATTTGCATCGTCGCTGCCTGGTATGAAAGATTTAGATGCGAAATATTTGCCAGTGAACATTTAGCATTTTCTTGCATTATTTATTCGTCACATCCCCAGTGTGTAAAGGCCTTTAGTTTTACTTCTTCAGGTGTTAGGAGAAAGCCTTGATTTTAATCTTCTACTTCTTGCGGTATGCAGCAGCCGTTAATGCAAGAAGTCAAACTGAATAGGACGCTTTAATCGAATGTAGTAGCAAAACTGATATTGTCTGCATTTTAGTTTTAGTTAGGCTTGCATTGTTCATTGTAGTTTTTATCCAGTTTTCGTCTTTAAACTGTTAGTTTTAGTCTTAGTTTGCGTTTACTATAATAACCCTGGTATTTAAAGAGTTTCCTGAACGTCCTGTTGACTTTTGATATTTCACTGTCACAGGCCCCAGAGTCTCAGACCACGAACCCCCAACGGGACTGAGACTGCGAGGAGACGACAGCCGCTCCGTTATCTCAGATAATTATCTCAGATATTCATCCGTCCAGCGTCGGAGCAGAAGAATCTGTATAAAATAAACAAACCAGGATGCGATTATGAATGCATTACCATCCGGCAGACAGGCAATCAACAAGCGCAGCGACTTGTCGCGCGACCGCTGCAGAATTAAGAGTCCGCTCAGGTTTTTTTTTTACACGTCGTAGAGGATCGACATGCAAACGGCAGACGAGCCGAGTCAAGCCGAGTCGAGCCTCCCCTCTCTGTGCCTCCTGGTTACATAAAGCTTCTTGTGTTTGTTCCACCAAGGTGAACCGGAGGCGACGTACAGCCGAGACACAACCACGCACTTGTTGTACAGAGAAAGCCGTGTGATTACTGTACGGCGTCGCATGTGGTCACCGCCGCCCCCTGCTCCTGCTCCTTGCTCGGTCGCTCGGCCCCCCCGTCCCCTCCCTGCGCTGCTGCAGTGCTAAACGATTCAAGTAGTTGCGGTAATGACTTGAGGCAAAGAGGTGAATCTCTCCTCTCTCTTTCTCTCTCGGTCTCATCAGCGTCTTCAATCCATCGATTAGCTACAGAGGAGGACTGACAGGCAGGAGCCACTGCGGTCCTGCAGGATCGCCCAAGTGTGTGTGTGTGTGTTTGAGTGTCTGTGTGTGTGTGAACAACAGATAGAGATGGAGACAGCAGACACGGGGGCAGAGCCTCGACTCGTGCACACACCTATGTGAAGGAGTGTGAGAGCCTTATTTACTCCAGCACCTGGTTTTTATTGAGTCCACCCCCGCAGTCAGGCTCCAGTGCAGCTGCCGCGGCCCTCGCCACCACCGCCACCAGGCTGCACCCTCACCTTCGTCTTCCTCGGTGCAACCACAGAACCCCCCCACCTCCACCCTGCGTACACATCGGGCCTATTGGAGCAGCGGTGGCGTCTAATGAGACGACATTATTTATAGTCCGGTGTGACAGCAGCGGCCTCGCCATTAGACTGATAATGAGTCATTGGGATATTGATGGATGCTTGTCTATACCGGTATTCACCAAGGACCGGTTGACACTTTTTTTTTCTCCGGGTTGCCGTGGATACCGGCGTTGCCTTTTGCTAAATGACCCAATAATAATAACGATAACAATGACAGCGCTGTGGTGGAGATTGAGTTTTAAAACCACAGGGAGAAGAAGGGGACGGCGGCGTGAGCGTGAGAGTAATGGGGAAGGAAAGAGGAGCGATACAAATGAAAAGAGGGAATTAATGTGGGAGGGAGGAGAGGAGGGGGGGGGTGTCAGGGGTTTGAGTTGGGTGGGTGTGGAGGAGGAGGAGGAGGAGGAGGGGGGAGTGGAAAACACACAATCGATGATCAGTGAAGTAGCATTAGCATTGTTCATACATCCCCATCCTCACCCACGTCTCTCTCCCCCTCCTCCCTCCCCCCCACATCACCATCACCCCCTCCCCTCCTCCTCCTCCTCCCCCTCCTCTCTCCTTCCTCTTGCGGCCTCTTTCTTTCTTGCTTGCCGCAGCGTTGCCATGGCGACGGAGAAATGTGGGAATACCTCTGTCCTTCAGAGAAAGAGAGAGAGAGAGAGGGAGAGTAAAAGAGAAGAAAGAAGAGGAGATGGAAAGGAGACGTAGGGAATAAGGAAGGAAGGAAGGAAGGAAGGAAGGAAGGGAGGGGATAGGGGGGTGGGGCATCAGTCAGCGGCTGAGCGCACATTAAAAGCCGTGTTTAGCCCTTGAAGCAGCAGCTAAAGTATGAAACATCGTGATCTTACACACCCGTGAACAACACAACACAACACACATAAACAAATGTGCGTCAGTCAGATGCATCCAGCTCCGTTCAGCCGCTTCCATGAAGGAGAGTTAGTGGAAAGTGTTTTCACTTCAGCATGTGTGTGTGTGTGTGTGTGCATGCAAACACACAAACACACACACACGTGTGTGTGTGCATGCAAACACACAAACACACACACATGCTTTCATCATGCTCTCTAACACACAACACACACACACACACACACGTACGTACACACACACAGGCTGCGTGATTGTGATCGCGCACATGTTAATCAGTGACCAGCCAGGCTCCTGTGTTATTTACCTGCTCTCGGTTGTGAGTGAGGCGGCCGCGGTTACTATGGCAACCCGTCCAGACTGAAATAGTCTCAGTGCCTTTTTGCTTTTTTTTTTCTTTCTTTCTTTTTTCCCCCCTCGTTGCGTGGCGTCTTCTTCTCCTCCTCACCTTGTTTACCCTAAATTATTCCCCCGAAGAATCTCCCACCTCCTCCTCCTCCTCCTCCTCCACCTTGTCCTTGTCCTCCCAATGCAGGTGACTGGTGCATTATGGGAACCAGTGAGGAGGCCTTTCCTTACTTCCTCCCTCCTTCTCTCCTCCTTCCTTCTCTCCTCCTCTCCTCTCCTCTCTGGGTTGCTGCTCCTGTCGTCCCCCCTTCTCTCTCTCTCCCTCCCTCCCTCTCTCTCCCTGCATCGCTCTCACCTTCCTGCCAACCTGCTGCAGAGATCCTCCTCAAATTCATTTTATTGGCAGCTAGCATTTCCATGGAAACATCTCGAAACCATGGCAACTATTTGAACGGAGCCAAACGCTTTCAAAACTGCTGCACTCGTCCCCTTGCTCGCTCTACCTCTTTTCTCCCTCACACACTATCTTTACTCTCTCCCTTTTCCTCCCCCTGATGTAGACAATATACTGTTGCTGCAGTCGACCTACACATATATAGTGTATAGTGTGTGTATATATATATGTATGCACTTTGTGTGTCTGTGTGTGTATGAGAGAGATATTCAACTTTCTATGCAGCTCAACACACCATCACTGCACACGGGTAAAACTACGTCATGCATGGAGCTTTTGAGTTTTGGCTGTGAGCTGATGTGTGTGTGTGTGTGTTTCTGTGTGTGTGCATATTTGCATGTTTGCATCCCATGCACTCTCTGCAGGAACCAAATATGATTATGGTCTGGTACCATGATGCCTAAGCCTCTCTCTCTCTCTCTGCTCCACTACTTTACCTCCTGCTTTGTTTGTCCTCTCCGGTGTTTCAGCTTCACGCCTGTCAGTCAAACCTCAGGCTCCTCCCCCCGGGACGCCGCCCGATGATGTGAACTGGAGTAAGACTGAAGTGACTGGGAGACCGGTCACATGCAGCGGTCGGTGCTCTCCTGACTGGGCCTGGCTGGCGCTGCTACAGCCCGCAGCCTCCAGCCAGACCAAGAACCCCCCACCCATCACCTAAATTTAGATTCTTGGTTTAGATTCAAAGCTGCACTCGGTTTAAGGAGCAGGTTGAGCAGGTTGTTGACTTGAGAGATTTTATGGTGTTTTTAAACAAGTACAACACAAGAAACATTATAATATCAACACGAGAGAGGTTTGACATACAAAAAACATGCATATATTCATGTTCATAATGAAGTGAGTAATTTAATTTATGGAGAAAAGGCAAAAACGGTTAAAAATTAGCACGTGTCATAAACCTTGAAGCCTAGAGAAGTTTTGATGTGAGATTTTTAAGGTGTAAATGAGGTAAAAGTGTCTGTATCAACATAGATTTCTGGGTATTTAAAGACCAAACCTAACCCACAGTTTTGCACCTTTGCATCAGGAGTGGAGGCATCCTGATTCTCTTTTGGAGGACAAATAAAACACTTTTTAGGACCACACTACAAATGTAGCAGTATGACAACTTTTGCAGAAGACACCGGATAAACCAGTAAGATGGCTGCGCAGCAACCAAAGAGAGACAGACATGTAAAAGTACGCTTGCACCACTGATTACTGTTTGAGAAATTGGGAACCTTTTTTTTTCTTCACGACCCCCATTCTTCACAGATAGGGGAGGAGAATGTTTTCTAGAGCATTTTTTTTTACTGTATTGCTTGAAATCCTCTTCACTCCTCAATTCAACCAATTAATTTAATGCTTTTTCATGAAAATAAAAAATATCAGTCACTTGTGGAACGGACAATCCCATAAAAACACCATACAATTAGTCTGAACGCCATGAACGAATTCATTGGATCGTGATGCGTCAATCAAACTGCCATCTGCCCCTCCCTCACCCCTGTCTAATCCTCAACGATTTACGATACAGAAAAGACGACATCAGAGCTTATTCTAGCTCGGTAAATTCAACGAGACAGTTGAAGCAACGTTGTGACAGAAAAGAACAAGCATTGCGCATTCCTGCGCTATCTCATAGCGTGGTGAATGTGCAGGTCACAACTTGTCCACCAGAGCGTTTTGGAGTTGTTGGATTTTGTATTTGATGAGTTTGATGAGGGAAACCAAGAAATCCCATGAGCCTCCGTAGTGTAGCTCTGAGCAGCTCGCGGCTCTGCTCCGCCGTTCTAAAAACAGCTTGCACCGACAATTAAAGGTAACGAACCTACTGCTATGACTACAGGGATTATGGCAATGGGCCAATTTGCCAAAAATGTTGAACTATCCCTTTAAAGAAAAGTTTGAGAGAAAGAAAAGAGTTGTTTGTTTTGTTTGCGAACGACGCGTTACATCGTTGTTGCAGATTTGCACGACAGTTTCATGTTTTTGCATGATTTCATGTCCATCGCAGCTGCAGAGAATTATTTTTTTTTACTGCTCATCTGATATGAACGCGTTAGGATTCAGATGATGACGTGTTACGGTTTAGTGTTGGTGCCTGGTTTCGTAGTATGAACAGTTTCTACCTGCTGTGCAACAGGTGAAGGTGTTTGAATGAGAAATGGGAACAGGTCAAAGTCGACCTGTCGTTTCTTCTTCCACTAAAATCTGTTGCTCCGGTGAAACACAAGAGAGGAGGAAGATGGAGCTGAAGCTGATGGTCTGGTCAAACACATTTACTGCCTCATTTACCAAACCGGATTGATCCCAGTTCAGAGGATGAACAACAGGAATATAAACTGTTTCTTTAATGTGTAAAGTTAAAAAAGAAGTTTGCATAAACGTCCTCACAGTGCGAATGTGGACTCCACTGAGCTGGATGTGACCTCCTGTAATCCAGAGTCCCCCATATGGGGGACTTGAAGACATGCATAACAATAACAAAGCCCCCACTGCACTGATTATGAAAGAATATGGTCATATTATACGTCAAATTAAACAGCAGAAGCTGGGCTACAACGTGTAAAAAACCATGTTTATATGACCCAAACACAGCCCAAACACTACTCAAACAAACAACTAGACATCAAACTTCATAAAGCACCTCTGTGTGGACCCAGTCGCCACATTTCTGGCTCGTATACAACTGTACATAAAGCAAAACACATCAGCGACCTCTCATCTGAACGTGAACATCGGGGCTTCCCCCAGCAACAGCAGCTAGCAGCAGCAGCTAGCAGCAGCACGGCAGAGGGAGAAGACAACAACCAGCAAAGTCGAGCAAAAACAGACACTGCGTGGCCAAAACATGGTCGTACATTTGCTCTTACCTTTGCTGTTTTGCCGTGAAAAGGTTGTGTTATGGGTAAATCCACAATATTTCCAGTTGAACTCTGCCTAGTGTGTACATCTGAACTAGCCGGGCCGAAACCCGACGGCGCTAGGACCCTACACGGAAGCCTGCACGGAAGCCTGGTGCGCGCGCATACAACCCCACGTTGGCCTGCACGTGGATCTGCTGATCTGACTGGTTCATGGCTGTCACATGGCTTCCAGTGCGGCCAATCACATCGACCTGGGTCTAGCGTCATTCCTCTCTCTCTATTGGTTAAAATGAGCCGCCCCTCACTCGAATCGACCACTGCGCTGCAGAGATAGAGGCTGAAAGCCAAACCCACCCAGAAGCTGCTCTGAGAGTGCAGCAGTACGCAGAGAGACTGAATCCACTTATGTTAGTTATTTCCAATCGGTTCCAGTAGATTTATTTTCAGTTAGTTTATCCAAATTGTGTGAAAATAAAGATTAAACAATAGTTTATAGTAGCAGGTGGTTCCAAGCTGTGCCAAAAATGGACATTTTGGAAAGTTCGCCTGGATATTTTGTAGTAAAATCTCAATCATTTTGTCCTGCTTCAATTAATCAGAATCAACCACTGCAGAGACAATGTTCACATGTTGTACAATGATTTTATAGAGAGTTTGAGGTTCATCAGCATTATTCTAAAGGGCACTCATCAAAAATATGATTTTTTTTTTAGGCGAATATTAATTTTATTAATTTTTTTCTGTGTGTCATCTTCATTTACTCTTCACCAGTAACAGATATACTGAAATTTACACATTTCAGCAATTCCTCATTTTTTTCCCTTTACTATGACACCAAAAGTATTCAAATAGACCTTGTGGTTGCAGAGATACACTCATTTTATTATGGATATGCAATTTTCGAGAAAAGGCCTAAAAAATAGGCTGGATTTTTTAAAAGTTGTTTATTTTTATTTTTTGAGAGCGGCTCCTCTAACACCGAGGCTTTGAACGTGACACCGCTGACTGAGACGAGAGATGTGAAGAAAACATTTGCACACACACACACAAAATATATAACCGATAATACTTTGTGTCACAGGGAAGAAAGATGTATTAAAAAAGAAAAAAAAGTGCCATAACTGTGAAATTTAATCTGTCCTATTTTAGATGTGTCGGTAATAATTGATATCTCGCCACAGCTCTGATGCATCAAACAGGCTTTGATTTTATCTGAGGGATCTAATTGTTCGGCCGTGGTCGTACAAGCGCAGGGAAAGTAATAGCATCACTCTCTACACCAAACTGGGCAGATTAACAGTTAATGGTGAAGGAGGAAGGAGCTGCCCTTGTTGTCTCCATCAAAGAAACACATATAAAGCTTTAATCGCTCCTCTTCTGCTGCTTCACACTTCCCCCTTGAGTTTTTATGTACAGTACTTTTCTCTCTGCTTGCACTTTTTTCCCTCATCCTTAGATTCCTCAGAATAAAGCATTTCCATTTCTTTTATATATTTTTTTCCTTTGCAAGTAAAGTGAAATTAGCGTAATTGTTTTAATGGGAAAACCTCAAGGCAACCTTTTTTCTTTTTTCTTCTCGCCCTCCACCCTGTGATAGCAGCAGATGAGTCCCTCTCACCTGGAGGGTGAGGCTGGCCCCAAAAAACCAGAGAGAAGGAAGCAGGGGAAAAAAAGAACATGTGGTAAAAGCAGAAAAATATAACAAATAGTCGCTTAGACCAAAAAGAAAAAAGAGCAAAAATAATACCTTAAAATAATAATACTATTACTAAACATAATGCAGATGAAAGTGCAGGCATATATGCAATTCTATTCCCCAAAGACCTGCTCAGGATTTGCTCAGTGGGAAAAAGAAAAAAAAGAAAAAGGAAAAAGAAAAACAATTACAGCGCCATGAAATGAATAAAAAGGTATATTCAGTTATCTGAGTCCTTTGAAGATGGGTGAGGACGAGTAAGCAAATCTAATTCAAGAGCGAGGGTTTTCCGTAGCAGAGGAGGCTACGAGAAGAAGAAGAAGAGGAAAAAACTCCCAAAGTGCAGAGATTAGTAGTTAGTGCTGCTCGTTTCTTCTGTTTCTGTGTGTATGTGTGTGTGTGTGTGTGTGTTAATGTCGACATGATCCGGTGTGTGACTGACTGGGGAGACGACTTCGGCGGGTGCAGCAGGGATCGCTGGGAGTTAATGATGAGGTGCCAGCGGAGGTGAAGACATTATGATCAAACACATGCAGAGAAAACAAAATGAACACAATCTGGGCTGGATGGTGGTGGTGGTGCATGGTGACAAAATAAAATGAAATAAAATAAAATAAAAGAAGCACCCCCAACAATATGTGAATAATAAGGAGGACGTTTTCTGTGACAACGCTTTCATGCTGTTTTCTTGGACGGCGGCGTGTGGCGAGATGGTTGGAGCCTGTTTCAAGTGGGAAAATAAAAACCTCAACTTTTTTTTATGGCGGGAAGTGAAAAATATTATCTTCACGTTCAGATCTCGCTGAGACGATGCAGTTTTCATCAAAACATCCCGTTGTTTTACCCGCGACTGAAAAATGTCCACGGCTCGATCCGACGAGTCACTAAGAATTTGAAGTATTTTTATTTTATACTTGAGAAGAACTGATTAAAAATCACGCTGTGTGCACTGTCTGGGCTCCCATGGGGGAATCGGGCCCGATAATGTTTTTTCAAACTGCCATGAACTATTTTCATTTTATTTCTATTTTTTTTATAGCAGTCAGCATTCAGCTACACTTCCCAAATGTTAAATTGTCTGTAACCAAACACCCTTTAATCCACTCAAATTGATTTTAAACTAGATATTTACTTTGGGCTGTCAGTGTTTACATCTGTCTGATCACGGCTGCAGCCGAACTTTTACTATTTAGAATGGAAGAATCTGAATGTTCATGTTCATTAAACGTTTCCACGTCTAAACTAAACTAAACTAAACTAAACTAAACTAAACCATTACTGTTAAATAACTAGACTTTTAGCTTTACTATAACTAAACACTGTGTAGCTCTAGCCTAACTGTTTAGCCACTGTTTGAATTGGGACACAACCTTATGACTATGTTAGTTAGGTGCTTTATGTTTGAGACAGGCATCTATAGGCTTTTACATGTATTTAATTTTGAACAAATCTCAGCAAAGATGGGAAAATACTAGCATCTCGTTCTGTTCTTACTGTTTGAAAGAGTAAGTATAGAAGGAAAGCGATTTATTTAAAAGTTTATTCGGCACCAATTAAATGCTTCAACACTCGCAGATCGAACCTGGTCGGGTGGGTCGGGTCTTAATTTTCAGCCCTGTTCAGAACTCTAGCACGAATTAAGCAGCTTAGAAACTGCTCAAACGGGCGATCGTAGGCTTTAAGAGGTTTTGTACATTCACAAGAAGTTGCAGAAAATAGAAAATAAACCCAGCTTTTATTTGCAAACCTGTAGCCAGACCCGGTCTAATACAGGAGACTGCTGCTATTTGAGAATTTACGGTATTAACCAATTAGCCATCACTGTTTGCTTGCTTAATTATTTTTAACATGTTAATTAACGAACTGTAATCTGTTAATTTGTGTTAAGATAGCCATTACTGTTTACCATAGGTTAACAATTAATTCATTAAGTTAACTATTAGTGTTCAACTGTTTACCCGTTAAGGTTTGTTAACTTGAGTATGTTTACAATTTATTTATTACTATGGGTAAACTATTAATGTTAGGCCATTCAGTATGTTAGCAATTTATCCATAAGATATTTGTGTTACAGTAAACGAACTAGCATGTGTGAATAATTTATCCATCATTTTAAGATAACTATTTAGCCAAGTGTGTTATAAATTAAAGTGAGAAGTAAGTTTGATAGATAGATAGATAGATAGATAGATAGATAGATAGATAGATAGATAGATAGATAGATAGATAGATAGATAGATAGATAGATAGATAGATAGATAGAGATTTGAGCTGCTTGACGATCTTCCCACACGCCTCCTTGCAGAACTAACCTTGGTTGGGGGGCATCTGTCTTTTGCGGACTGCGGTCCAATCCACAGTGGAGCTCAGGCTGCAAAGATCCATCTGTGATATATGATCACAGATTATGTCTCAGTGCGCAGTGTTTACAAAGTCTTGTCATGCATTTGCCTGGCGTAGCTGTGTGTGTGTGTGTGTGTGTGTGTGTGTGTGTGTGTTGCAGCAGTGGCTTGTGGAGTGTGGAGACATCAAGATGGAGCAGTGTTTGCACCCGAGGCTGCATCTGCCATTTGAAATGGCCTCATAGTCCTTGTCTGTTACATGACCATGCAGATCAATCATCAAACATTACTCCAGTGCATAACTGACCGCAGTTTCTGCTGCTGCTGCAGATAAAGCATCACGTCACAGCTGACAACAGATACTGGGCTCAAGGCGCTCTCGTCTTTCTCCAGGAGAAAGGCATAAAACAACAGACCACAATCTTTTTCTTTAATTACATTTTGTGTTCGTTAATCCTCCCTCTGAAGATCTGTCAAGCTCGCCATATGCTTTTCACTGGAGGAGTTCATTATGTGGTGATTTTTTTATTTTTTTTTGGGCTGTAGTGTTGTACGGCGCAGCAGCGATCCTATTAAGTGTCTGTCTCGTCCACTCTTCGTCTTTATCAGTGCAGTTTATCAGTGTTTTGCATATGTTTTCATTATCTTCTGACTGCTATTGCTTTCACACCGCGCAGATGGATTTACATACACAATATGTGGCTCAGTTGCATGTGCCAACACATTAGACACCTACACACATATGCACGCATGTACGCACCCACACACACACAAACACGCGCAGCGAAATGAAGACCTTCTGTTGGTTGTTTCCTGTTTACACCCATGAACTCACCTCAACACAGCAACAGAAACACTTTAAAGGGTTAAATTCTAATTCCTAAATCCAGTCCTAATTCTAACACCTTTTTTTTTTTCTTCTATCAGATTAATCAGCACTGAACAAAATTTCTAATTCAGCAGACATGTTCATTACAGTGAGAGCAATCAATGTTCAGGGCGAGACGTGGATCTGAGAGCAGCCTGTTAAGACTGTAAAGGAGAATGAGACGCTCCATCACAAATCAACTGTCTCAGCTTGCGTAAGAACAGACAGACGTTGTTACCAGCCGACGTTAAACTCCAGCCGGGTTGAGACTTGTCACAAGTCTGTTCGATTTTTTTTTTGCAGCTTGAATCCTCTTTCTTTGCACAAAATACATTTTAAAGAAGTAGAGTTGGTCAAATCAAAGCTGGATCTTCTAAGAGTTTCTTTTTTCTTTTTTTTTTAGTACAGAATTTATTCTTTGAGTTTCCATGCTGAGCTGCAGCAGATGAATATTAACAAAGAGATAATTTTATGCTAAGAAAGACAGAGAAGATGAACTTTATCCCACTAAGTCACACACTTGAATCCTTGAAACAGCTTTTGCAGAACTTCCTAATTCAGTTTTGTTTAAAGAGAGGACGGCAGACTTTGTCCACCTTCACTCACACTGGACGAGCTGCTGGTATATTTGGAAATTTGGATTGTTACAGCACCATAATCCTCTTAATATATATTTATATATATATTATATTTATGGTTGTGTGGGTGTTGTTGGTTTGGAAATCTGTAAACCAGAAAATGAACGTCAGCATCTTCTGCAAACACAATGCTTCTTTTTTGGTTGGGTGCCTGTTTCGGCGAGTTAAGACGTTCTTGGCGGTTTGTTCGTAAGTGTCGGATTTTAAACCGTCAGGAGGTCGTTGTAGGATCATGATGAAGAGGAAACAGGAGGAAGATCTTTGGATTTACTCGCTGAAGATCGATCGTGAGCTCTGAACATCCATCAAAACACAACGATCATGGATGCAGCTTGTTAAAAGGAACTAAAATGTGTGGACCCAACCTTCGAGATATGACGAGAGATGACATAAATCCTGAATAACTTTTGCTTATAATAACTTTTTTTCTCACTGAAAGGAGCCAAATGAGGAGTTCTGGATTTGGACGCTTCACTGTGGGACGTTTCCAGCTGAGGTTACGTCCTTTCATGCTGAAGTCGTTATTTTAAGTTTTGTTTTCGCAACACATCGGCTATGTTAGCATTAGCAATGGCAGCAATACTGTTGGCTACATCCACACCAACACCATTTTCATTTTAAAACAAGTGTTTTAGCTCCGTATGGGAAACAATCAATCAGGTTGACTGAGCGTGTGCAGTGTAAACAGGAAACAGATTGTCTCTCTGCAGTTGATTAGTCAGAAAAAAAAGAAAAAGCGACAGTGAAGAGCTGCAGAGGTAAAATGCAGAAAACAATAGGATCATTACCAGTAGTTAAGAGCCAATCAGGAAGCAGCTGTAGACGTTTCCAAAACTTATTGCAGCTCTTAAACTCAAGTCCCATCAGAAGAGTTGACAAAAACATAGCAGCGAGTTTTTTTAAATGCAGGATTTAATTACAGTAATGCTTGTAATTGATTTTCCATGTTGCACTGATACCACTCATCTATCCCCACTGATAGTTTCTGTTTTAAGAGCCTGAAAACTCCAGATTAGTGCGGACGCCGGGCGTAAAAAACCGTAGCGAAAGTGATGCATTTTAAAAAACTAAAACGTATTAGTGAGGCTGCAGCCTGAGAGGAGACTCAGAGCCCAAACACACTGGAGAGATTATGGATCCATCTGGTCCTGAGAATCACCTCAGGAGGAGCTGGAGATGTGGCTGAGCTGCTTCGCCTGCCTCCCATGTGACCTGGACCGTGTTCGGTGCCAAGAATACAGATGATACAGTAAGAAAAACAGCCAAACTTTTAATCCTTCATCATTTTATCTGTTTAATTTGCTTTGTATTTAAAGGGATAGTTCAACATTATGGCAAATTGGCCCATTGCCATAATCCCTATAGTCATAGCAGTAGGTTTGTTGCCTTTAATTGTCGGTGCAAGCTATATTTAGAACAGCAGAGCAGAGCCGTGAGCTGCTCAGAGCTACGCTACGGAGGCTCATGGGATTTCTTGGTTTCCCTCATCAAATTCATCAAATACACAATCCAACAACTCCAAAATGCTCTGGTGGACAAGTTGTGACCTGCACATTCACCACGCTATGAGATAATAACAGAACGTTACGAGACAGAGTTGTTTTAGAGGTAAATTCATGCAAAACTGTTGATGCACGTTTCCGTCGGGGGCAGTTTTTCAGCAAGGAGTCTCTGCATTTACCTCTAAGACAACTCTGTCTGGTAACGTTCTGTTATTATCTCATAGCGTGGTGAATGTGCAGGTCACAACTTGTCCACCAGAGCATTTTGGAGTTGTTTGATTGTGTATTTGATGAGTTTGATGAAACCAAGAAATCCCATCAGCCTCCGTAGCGTAGCTCTTAGCAGCTCGTGGCTTTAAAGGGGAACCGCGCAAGTCTGCTTTTTTGCTGTGTTGCTAACCCTCCTCTTGGCCATGTGCGTTTGTTTTCAACGAAGCCGACGAGAAATCAAACAATAGAGCGGTACATAACGTTATCTTACATGTGTTACCATGTGTATATTTGTGTAGTCTTATCTGTCATAAACAACAGATTACGGGTTACGGGGTGCGTTTGTGTCGTGGTGCTGCAGAGACGAGAGCTGGGACACCGGGTCGGAGGCTCTGTCTTCCACCTAGCATCTCTTGGCCAAAAACCAACCTTGTAAGATCAGAGAACCTCCATTTTCCCTGGAACAAGTTACAAGTCATTGGTTTAACCATCACTATTACTCCAAACCTGTTTAATTAAGGGAAAATGTAGCAGAGTTTAGGTAAAAATCCTGCATAGTTCCTCTTCAACTCCATCCAGGGACTCTACAAACTCGTAGTCTGACAGGACGTCCCTGACGCTAAAACGAACGTCTTTTTGCGGTCGTATCCTCTCTGTCTGCTGTAAAAGACCCACCGCACGAAGGCAAAATGTTAAAAAGAAATCCTGATTTATGACTCATTATCATTATTATCATCCTCCAGCCTCACAGCAGCAGCCGTCCCAACCTGAGCTATAATCCCGCCGACCTCGACCAGAGTCTTGTAAAAAACGTCCTTCGCTCGACAACAACACTGCCGCCGCCCGTCCGTCCTCTCCGTCTATAGATGTCGTCGACTCCCGTCGGCCATCAACACACAGTCATGAAGTTGTCATCGTTGTGAAATGTGAGGGGCCGCTCTTCCTCCTCAGATACATTGTGTGCTCATTATATGGGGCTGTGGGCTCTTTAATCAATGGACACGATGACACAGGGTGTAAGTCACACAGGTAGATTCAATAGGGCGAACCCAAAAAATAAAAGAGGATGGAGAAGAAGATTAAATGTGAGAGTGTGGTGAAAGGTAAAGTACAGTTCAGAGTAGGAGGATGGACAGTGTGTGCAGCTGTTGGACAGTCCTGTATATACATATATATATATGCATACATATATATGTGTGTGTGTGTGTGTGTATTCTCCTCCTGTTTCATTTAGTTCTTATACTGTAATTACACGGATGAGACTCACTGCGAGGCTCTTTCCCTCCAGTGCTCTTCTTCCTCTCTCCCTCTATCTCTTCCTCTCTCCCTCCAACTCTGTGATTTCATGTATAATTACTTGCATAATTATAGTTCCCTCCATCCTACTGTTTCAGGAGGTCTGTTTCTGTCTCTCTGGTATCTCTTGTCTCTCTTTTCTTGAACACACACACACAAAGACACACACACTCACACAGACATAACAGCGCAGCTCGCACCCCACTGATCCTCCTCCCTCCCCTTTCCTTTTTTTTCGCCTGGTGGTGGTGAGACTCGTCTTGTCACTCTCTTTTGTCTCGTCTTTCGTCTGAGGCAGGCCTGTTCTAATATTGGAAAGACAGCAGAGGAGATACAGTGCGCGGGAAGAAGAAGAGGAAGAAGACGTCGGTTTACTCTTGGGCTGCCATGTTTCCTTCATTAATTATTCATTCAGACATCACAAACTTAAAGAGCCTTAAGGTGTGTCACAGGGAATGAGGGGGAAACTAAATGCTCTATTGTTATGTTTTTTCCTGGCTTACTACTTACAGCATTCATAAACTCTCTCCCACACACACACACTGAGAGTAGTAGCATTGCAAACCTGCATCTTCCTCATGTTTTCAAAGTTTCTCCAGGCTCGTCGTGGATGATGCCAGCAGATACAATTAGTTTGATCGCTTAGCAACTGAGCATCACTTGTGAGAGCGGGAACAGAGCTCAGGTGGAGCATCATCCAGTCTGCACATTGTTTTCTTTTCTTTTTTTCTTCTTCTTTTACTGAAGAATCTGTGTCCCCCCCTCCCACTACCCTCCCCCACCCTACCCCACCAAAAAAAAAAAAAAAAAACTTCCATGCAAACTAGCATGCGGTGTACCCTCAGCGCCGCTTTCATGTGTCAATCAGCGCAGTAACACACCACAGTGCGTCTCGGGCGCCGCTAACTGACAGTGAGATTATATCAACACCGCACGTAAATCCACGCACACACACACTCACACACACACGCACACACTCTCGCTCATTTGCTGCTCAACGGGGTTCAAAATTTGAGCTTTTGTGCTGCACTGCAGGTCTAACTGTGCAACCAATCGTGGCCTACTTTCAGGTATCTGGAGGCTTTTCCCTGCTTTATCTGGGCACTTCTGCCCCTCTCTCATCTCTTGGCAACATGCTGCACTGTACAGGAGAAGGAGCAGGGGGAGGAGGAGGAAGAGGAAGAGGAGGAGGAAGAGGAAGAAGCCGTCAGGTGAGCAGCTTCAGCCGCTGATGCATCGGTTTGTTGTAACGGCTCCTAATCACCTGCTGCTTTCAATTACACCACAGACGCCCTGATGGTCAGTCCTGGTCTTTGTCACTGTGCTCTTGCCCCCTCTGCTGGACAGATGTGAGACCAGGGCCAGCTGTTGGGACAGGCCTGGGGAGGGGAACACACACAAACACACAAACACACACACACTCCCTCAGTGGAGACCGGTGTCGTCTCTCTACATAAACTATTTGATGACTTCAGTCACAACTTCTGTTTTTTGGTCTCTAACTTGATCTTTCCCTCAAATCTTCCAACATCAGATGGTCCAGTTATATCTGTGTGTGTGTGTGTTTACAGGGGGGGAGGACAGGGTCACTTGGGACGGCGGTCCGGGGCTGCAGCAGCAGATCGGTGAGGCTTTAATTTGGCGAGCTGAGCCGAGCCGAGCGGCGGCGGACTCTCCCAGCAGAGCCGGTGCTGTGTTTGTTTTGCGGGTGTGTAAATTAGCGGTAATTCGTTTGCTCAGTAATGACGTGGGAGAGCTAATTAGGGCAGCGTTGATGGGTGCATTAATTAGTCTCTAGTGTGTGATGCTAATGAGACCCTGATTCGGAGTGTGTGTGTGTGTGTGTTTGCGTTTGCATGTGAGCGTGAGCCATGTATCTGTAAAGGCCTATCACTATAGGTCATGGCATGAGGAGGCGGGTGGAGTGTGTGTGTGAGAGAGCATGTGGGGATTGGAGAGGAAGTGTGTGTGTGTGTGTAAGGATGCAGCAGGTCTTTATCTGCACATGAAAACCCCTTTAAAGGAGAATTCCGGCCATTTTTAACCCCTACATCATTGTCCTGATGGTCACCCAGTGTTGGGGGGAGCAAAAAACGCGACTAAAATTGAGTTACACCATGGCTACCCGGCGCTAGGGATAGCAACAACGCTAACCCATGGGGGAAATTCTTTCAACCACAACAAACACTCAAATATCTATGGTACATGACTGGAATCCTTATAGACACCACTGAACTCATATAGTGTACAGTATAAACAGTATAAACTTTGTGTCACTCACCTCAGATAGCCGAACTCTGAAACATCCTGGAAAGACATTACGATCCGATCGCAGAGCGCCTGCTCTCCCCGCCACAGAAACAAACACTTTTTCCTTGTTGTGATGATTTCTTTACAAAAATAAACGGTCAGAGATATTTTGGACATTACCACTGCACTGCTCCACCGTTTATTTTTGTAAAGAAATCATCACAACAAGGAAAACGTGTTTGTTTCTGTGGTGGGGAGAGCAGGCGCGATCAGATCGTAATGTCTCTCCAGGATGTTTCAGAGTTCGGCTATCTGAGGTGAGTGATAACATGCAAAAACACAAAGTTTATACTGTTTATACTCAGTATAACTATACAGTTTATGAGTTCAGTGGTGTGTCAAAAGGATTCCAGTCATGTACCATAGATATTTGATTGTTTTTTGAGTGTTTGTTGTGGTTGAAAGAATTGCCCCCATGGGTTAGCGTTGTCGCTATCCCTAGCGCTGGGTAGCCATGCTGTAACTCTGGTTTGCCTGCATCAATTTTAGTCGCGTTTTTTGCTCCCGTGAACACTGGGTGACCATCAGGAAAATGATTTAGGGGTCAAAAATGACCGGACTTTCCCTTTAATCCTGGTGGCTCCGTGCAGCCAGACGATCCCTCCGTTCAAGCATCACCAGACTCTGCAACGACCACGATGATGAGGAGGAAGAGGAAGAAGAGGAGGACACACAATCATAAATTCATCACAACCGTCTATAAAAACGTCTCACACACACACATGCACACGCAGAACAGACCACACAGGACGCCGTAATGGATGAAAGGCTGTTTTATAAGTGTGTTCAGTGACAGCTCCACTTCACAGATAAGACAAATCCATCTCTGTGTGTGTGTCTGTGTGAGTCTGTGTATGTGTGTGTGTGTGTGTGTGTGTGTGGTCACAGCGGGTGCAGAGCAGCAGCTACACTAACACTGTGGCGTCTCTCGGACAAGGTGGCAGCTTGCTGTAAGAATTTATGGCGTCTTACTGATGGTGGTGTTCGTCATTGCGGCGGCGGTGTTGGTGGCGGCGAGAGGCGAAGCGTACAGGACAGAGGAGGGGGTTTGGCTTTAGTGGCTCAGCAGCGATCTATTCTAATCATATTTATTCATGACTATCCCGTTATACATAATCCACTACTATTCCTGTTCGACTGTATCCTCTGCTGTTTCGTGCTGTCGCTCATTTCTTCTCCTCTGCTTTATCTTGTGCGACTGCAAAAGAGAGAGAAAGAGAAATTTAAATGAGCGCGAGAGGCCGGTAGATCATCATCCTGTTGGAAAAAAGAAGAGAAAAAAGAAAGATAAAAACAAAACGCAGAGCTCGGGACGTTCAAACTTTAAACTGACAAATACAATAAGGTGATTTATTTTTAGCGCCCGAATTTCAGCTTCGCAAAACAAGAGGAGCTCAGTCGGAGGAAAGTTGAAGGAGATGGAGATTTGTCATGCTGAGCTTTATTGAAGGCTGTCAGAGACACGCCCCCGGGGTCGCACGCTCTCTTTACAGCTCCGACTGAGGCATTATGGGAAGAGCTACAGCAGCGTTTTTCAACTGTGGGGTCGGGACCCCACATGGGGTTGCCTGGAATTCAAATGTGGTCGCCTGTGTCTAGTAATCTTTTAACTAATTATTATTCTCTTTAAAATTATGATTAAAAACACCACACAATCTTAAAGGGATAGTTCAACATTTTGGCAAATTGGCCCATTGCCATAATCCCTATAGTCTTAGCAGTAGGTTCGTTACCTTTAATTGTCGGTGCAAGCTATTTTTAAAACGGCGGAGCAGAGCGGCAAGCTGCTCAGAGCTACGCTACGGAGGCTCATTGGATTTCTTGGTTTCCCTCATCAAACTCATCAAATACACAATCCAACAACTCCAAAACGCTCTTGTGGACAAGCCTCTGCTCCGCCGTTCTAAAAATAGCTTGCACCGACAATTAAAGACAACAAAACTACTGCTATGACTATAGGGGTTATGGCAATGGGCCAATTTGCCAAAATGTTGAACTATCCCTTTAAACAACTGTATTCTATACTTTCACTTTCTCAAATATAAATCGAGTTCAGATAAAATGCAGCATAAAAACATCTGAGCTGACGGCTGCGATCACATGACTGCACGTGATCGGGGGTCGCCAGAAATTTGTTATTTCAATATGGGGTCACGTCACGGGCCAAAAAAAGGTTGGGAACCACTGAGCTAGAGTTTTTTTTAAATTTTTTTAAGGAAGTGTGCTGTACCTCGAACCTCCAGCTTGCACTCGACCTCGTCCTGCCCGAGGTCGTTGACGGCCCTGCAGGTGTAGCGGCCGCCGTCGAACAGGCTCGGCTTGCGGATGTTCAGAGTCAACACGCCCTGGTTGTTCTGCATCAGGAACTTCGGGTCTTCACCGATGATCATGTTGTTCTTCATCCAAATGATCTTTGGCTGAGGAACAGTTGGAGGAGGAGGAGGTGAAAATTGGCGGGATGGAGGAGAGAAAAAAAAGAGGGAGGGAGTGTATAAACAGAGCGAGGGATGTTGGGAGGGGAGGAGAGTAGAGAGAGAGAGGGAAGAGGTGAAATTAGGTCAACATTTCGGCTTGACAAATCTTTGCCGATTCGACTGGATAAAAAAAAACGGAACAAAAAAAAAACAGAAACGTGTTCAAAGATGTTTCTGCTCCACCTCTTGTTCTCGCTTCAGACACAAAAATACACCTCAGCTGCAAAGGCATCAAAACCCTCCCTCACTGCTCCACACTCGCTGTTTGACACTTTAAACTCGTAGCTCGCTCGGAAAAACACAAAGCAGGAAATCTGTGGCGTGGCTGCGTGCCACGGCGACCGGGGCGGGAGGGCACGGCGTTCACAAACACGATGAGTCGGCTAACGTTGAGGGACGTTACACACTGTAAACACAGGGCTAATTAGTCGTTTTCTTCAGGTATCATGACTTCTTTATGAGTGTTTCATATAAAAACGATCCACATTTAGATGATTTTTTAGTCGGCAGATAAATATTTAATAGTTTATATTAATAGAAATGTGAGCAGCATCAAAATACACACATAGAAAATATTCAAAAATATCCTACACGTCTAAAACTAACCGGTTGTTTCTAACTAGACAAATTTAAGATAAGATAATAATCCTTTATTCAAGCCATGATGGAGAAATTCACTGTAAGTGCGTTTACATGGACCAAAATATTCCGGTTTCATTCGGTTTAAAAGCTCAAACCGAATGAAACTACTCCATATAAACACCTCATATCGAAGGAACATGCTCAAACTGAAAGAAATTTCCTTCGGTTTCAGAGAGGTCAGAGGTGGAATAAACCTTTTCTTAAACCGAAAGAAATTAAAATTCTCAGACTCATTCGGAACAAATTCAATCGGAAAGAGGAAAAAGTGTCCAAGTAAGCGCAGCTAGTGTTGCAGCAGCAGCGGATAGAGTGAAGAAATATAGAGCACAGATAATAAATATAAAAATATGAAAAGAGCAATAGTCGGAAGAAAAATACGGAAGAAACATACGTAAATATATACGGAATTTAATTGAAATATGTCTCATCAATCTTTATTACTAAGAATCTAAGTATAACAATAGTTAATAGTGTCACTATGTTACTTAAGTTGTGTTTATGTGTATTTATATATTTATACCTTGGGGTATCCGCGGACTGCACAGCTGATGGCGGTGGTGTAACCTGCGACCACACTCCTATCCACCAGGGGCGCTGTGAACTTGGGGGATCTGGCCATGTCCATCTCTTTGAAGGGTGCAGGGTTGTAGTCCAAACCTGGACGGACACACACACACACACACACACACACACACACACACACACAGAGGAGTCAGTTATTACTAGAAAAACACACACACATACTCAGAGTGAGGTGCAGACGCCGTGGTTTTTATTCCATTGGTTTAATCTAAAGCGGCGACACTGAAGAGAAGAGGAGTCTCCGTGTGAGGACGAACTGCTGCAGCTACTTGATAAGTCCAAGGAGATGAGATACAGAAGAAGACGTACAGTAAGTACAGATCTCCTTCTTGAAAATATATTCTTTACCCCATTGAAACGACTGAATTTCATAGAGAATAGTCTGAAATAAATGTTTTGTATCACGGTGACTGACTCCTGCCTGATGGAAGACGAGACGACGGCCAGAAGCTGTTGAATGAATCTGGTTTGGTTTTGGTTTAATCTCTCCTACACCAAAATATTGATCCAGGACTCTGCTCTGTGTAAAACATAGTGAATAATTAATCACCTCCTGCGTTGTTGTGCCTTCGGTTCGCCACCACGTTCTGCTGCACAAACGTGTGAATCCAAACGTGTGATTACGATTTTAATTATCTGGAGAGGTTGGTCGGGGGTGGGCTGGTGGGTGTTGAGGTGGGGGCGACTACGATCAACAACTCTCACTATTTTACAGGCCAGACTGCTCCTTGGAAAACAAAAAAATGAGACGGGCTGGTCGGCTGCCAGATCTTCTGGTGGAGTAAGCAAACGCACCAACACAACGCTACAACAACACAACAACGCTTAGCAGCATTTGGCCGGTGGCAGGTGTTAATTTCCCAGCCTGGTTGCTTTCATAATGTGCAGCCGGCATTAATGTTATTTACTATTTAATATTCTGTCAAAGAATATTTCACTTTAGTGAATAAATTAATCTCTCCATGTGAAGTTTGAGTCAACAAAGTGGTAAAAATCAAAACAAGTTGGATTTTATTTCATGTGCTATGTTATTAAAGGGGACATATTATGGAAATATCACTTTTTGAAGGCTCTTTAACATATATTTGGATGTTTTTCTTGCCTTCCAGCCGCCAAAATGTGAGAACTGATTTTAAAAAACCTGTAATATTTGGGGATCCTGAGGTTAAAATCCATGTTGTACGAGTTGTTCCCGATTGTCTTCCAGTGATGTAACTAGGATTCAAATTTGCATAATACCACCCCTACCTGGTACCAGTAGAAGGGGCGGGGCAAGCAGTGGTTCATTTGCATTTAAAGGGACAGGCACTGAAACCAGCTGCTCTGAACAGGGCTGTTTTTAGTGTTTGAAAAGAGCTGTGATGTTTGATCCTTGGGGTATTTTGACTGAAGCATGTCACAGACATGTCTTAAGGACGCCTGGGAACTATTTTAATTTGTGGAAAAGGGACATAATATGTCTCCTTTAAATATTGCTCCTCTTGGTGTTGTGTGTACTGTGTTGTTCATTGAACGCACCACAAAGCATCGTGCAGCTTTAAAGGAATAGTTCACCAAAAAATGAAATTCAGTCATTATTGACTCACCTACATAGGGATATAGTCCAGAGTTTACTTGAAATGACGTAATTTAGGGCATTTTTACAGCACTTTGAGGAATAAAAAACTACTCCGGAGTATTCATCAGCAAGAGGTGAACTATTCCTTTAACCCTCCTCTTGCATCGGTGTTGTGTTGTGTTTGGGTGCGCGGCGCTCTGCAGGGGGCTCATTACCTGTTTTGGTGATGGCGGCCGTGTTCTTGCTGATTCCGGCGTCGTCGCTGAGGCCGCAGATGTTTTCGCTGAACACTCGAAAGGAATACTCGTTCCCCATGACCAGGTCAGACACGGTGCAGCTGGGCCTGCGGTTGTGCTCATAGACCGTGAACCAATCCTGATGTGTGTGTGTGTGTGTGTGTGTGTGTGTGTGTGAGAGAGAGAGAGAGAGAGAGAGAGGTTCAGAGAGGCTTAGAGCCGAGCCTGAGATCTGGATAAGCTGGAGAAGCTTCTGTCCCCCAGTATCCATGTCCATGTCCTCATCCACCGTCCGCTCCATTCATAAAACATAACGACCATGACGGTTGAGTCAGGCTCTGCAGCTCAGTGACAAACCTCCCCCTCCCCCTCCCCCTCTGTGTAGGTGCCAATAGAAACATCAAAATAACACTGATACAAGTTCTGTTTATCTTTCTGCTCCACTCTCATCTCTGCCAACTACAAACGATCAATGCCACGATTTATTAGACACCGTCTCATCTAAGGATGGGAACAAGCACTCAAATAATCCTCGTCGCTGACCACGATCACAGCCACAAGCAGGAAAAACGACGCCTGGAAATACTTTGACAAAACCAGATGACGATACTGTGAAATGCACGATTTGTGACGCTAAAGTTGCATCACAGAAAAACTAATCAGCGTTTAACCACCTGCAGACGGACGTACCACATTGTTATTTATTTATAATAACTTTGAGTTGATGATTGAGAATTTAAAAAGTTACAGTCTATTCGGTCAGTTTGTAAGTGCATCTGAAATCATTTGGTTTCCATCATCATTGGCTCTTTATTTACATAAATGTGAAAGTATCAGAGTTAAAAACAACAGCCCTGGTCTGGTCAGGTCGGGCTATTATAACATAAAAAATATATTTATTTAAATACTGTAAGAGCTGTCAAAATAACACATTGATTTAAATTAATAAAAATAATTTTGACCTACGTCACTGAAACCATTCCAGTTTTGTGGAATACACTTTTTTATTTTTCTCTAAACCAGCGAGATTTGTGAAATATTGAGCACTTGTTCATAAAATAATGAGAATACGCCCATATTGAAATTGATGAAAAAGCCCATCTCCTATTTTGAATACTGTACCCATTTAAAGTTTGTGATGCGTTCACATAGCGTGGAAAATATCAGTGCAGCTGCGTTGTGTAGAACAGTTCTTGTTCTCTCTAACATTAACTAATTAATTACTAATAATCTGAACCGATAATGTGCAAATTCAGATTCTTTCAAATTTTATATATTTTTTTATTTTTATTTTTTTGATCAGTGTTCATGTGATTGTCAGATTATTACTGTAATCACATCTCACATCTGTCAGTTAAATCCAGACTGACTGGTTATTTAAGACGAGATAAAACAAACAACACGCTGATACTGTATGAAACTAAAACTAAATGAATCTGCAGAGAGCGTTGCACCAACCTCGTTTCACTCCGTTAAGAAGCTTTACATAAAAAACACTCAGACTTCAGCTGAACCTGAACGCACCATCTCCAGCTCACACGTACCTTAGTCTTCTTGTCAGCCTTCTGAATGGTGTAGCCGATAATCTCGCAGTTGCCGTCGTCTTTCGGCGGCTTCCACTCCAACGCAGCGTTGAAGCCCCACACGTCTGTCACATGCACGGCGATGGGAGGTCCCGGCTTTTCTGGATGGGATTGTGAGAGGAGGCAAAGAGTGGAAGAGACGAGAGTTGAGGAAGGGTTTTTTCGTGCCAGAGACAAGTTCATTAGACAGTCACAAGCAGCAGAGGAGAGGAGAGAGGAGAACACACTGTACAGCCGGTGGAGATAACTAACTCCTTCTCCCCGGCTGGAGAGAGAGATGCAGGAGAAAGCTTTTTAGAGGCAGAGGAGAGGATTGATTAACAGATCTGGAGCAGAGGAAGTCCCATAGAGAGAAAGAAATCTACACTTGCAGCAGAGGAGATTTGGCAAAAAAAAAAAGACAGATTAGCAGAGCAAAAGACAAAGGTTCAGGGAAGAAGTCGGCGATAGATGCATGCAAGAGTGGAAAAACTGTGTTGGCACTGAGCTGGAGAACTGAGAAATCACAGCTGTGGATTATAATAGAGAAGAATAAAGCGTGTGTGTGTGTTTATCAGCGACGCCTCTGTGTGGCCCGAGCTGTGCAGAAATACTGTACAACATAGTAATGTATTTGTCATTAATCTTTCTACTGTACAGAACTGTGAGCAGGAGCTACAACAGTTTGTGTCTGTTAATCCCTCCTGCACTGTCTCCTGCTGAAAGAGTGCGGTGACACATGGAGGAGGAGGAGGAGGACGAGGCTGATCAGAGGAGCTGCAGCCTCTCATTAGCTCAACTTTCCCAGCAGAGGAAGTGACAGAGTAGCCCTCAAAATCCAGGCCTAATCCCAGTCTACACGCAAATAATCCCAGCAGAGCCCCGCCGCCAAATAATCCACCTCGGGTCGGGGAGGTGGAGAGGTGGAGACCGACCGTGAGATGAGGAGCAGCGAGCTGGCGGGTCGCTGAGGTGGCGGTGGCGGTGGCAGCGCAAGGAGCAGGGATTACGAATCAGAGCTTTGATGATTTTCTACTTTGAGTCACAGATTCTTAGGAGGATGAAATTAGGAATTATCATCAAAAAAAAAAAAACTTGTGACATGTGACACAGATTTGGCCTCGAGCCGTGATCCCCCTCCAAACAGGTTATTAAAGGGATAGTTCACCCAAAATTGAAATTTCACTCATTATCTACTCACCCTCATGTCGACTAAGGGCTGGGAGAAGTTTCAGATTCCTCCGTGGCTTCTCTGAGTTACAGGGGGTCTCGGCGTAGCAGTGCATGTCCATATAACGGTTGCAAATGGATATTGAAGCCCCGAAATGCGAAATTGTCCCGAAAAAAATTAAATAAGTCTATTTTTCAAGCTTGTTTGCAGCGGAAGCTCCTCTTCCCAGTTTGTCCAATTAAGAGGAGCTTCAAGAAGCTTCCGCTACAAAACAAGCTTGAAAAATAGACTTATTTAATTGTTTTTCGGGACAATTTCGCATTTCGGGGCTTCAATACAAGACGGACATCACATACGAGCAGCATGGAGGTATTTGGATGTTTTTTGGTGTGTCTTTTTGTTACGAAGACAGTTGGTATCCATTTGCAACCGTTATATGGACATGCACTGTTACGCCGAGACCCCCTGTAACTCAGAGAAGCCACGGAGGACTCTGAAACTTCTCCCAGCCCTTAGTCGACATGAGGGTGAGTAGATAATGAGTGAAATTTCAATTTTGGGTGAACTATCCCTTTAACACCATCACACATGAGGCTCTAATCTTAATGAGAGAAATACAGGAAGTGTTGACGTGGCGTTCACTGACCTACGACCTGGATGTGTATGTCGGCGCTGTCCGACATGTTCTCGATCTGGACGTGCAGCGTGTACTTCCCGGAGTGGGCTCGCTCCGACGTGCGGATGAAGAGGATGCTGTCCACCTCGCTGATGCGGGTTCCCACCGATTTATCCTCCAGCGGGGCGTCGTCTTTCAGCCAGGTGACGACGGGGCGGGGCTTCCCCTGCAGGTGCATGGACAGGAAGAAGACAGAGGAATAAAGGAGAGAGATATTTGATCAGTGTGAGACTTCTTAATAGGACTAGTTGTTATAGTGTGAACTGGATAAGAGACTTTTAATTCACTTGTAACAGCAGCAGAGAAGTAAACAACAAGCCAAAGTAAATAATTTAAAATTTGATTCAATGCTTTTTGACTTTAGATGTTGTCAAAATATATTAAAATTATGAAAATAAGGTGATTTTCTTTGTTTATTATAACGTTTATATCACATGATTCAGATATTATTGCAAATATGAACTGTTAGCTTAGCATTCCTCTTTGTGTGTGTGTGTGTGTCTCCAGAAACTCTTCTGTTGAGTTGTGAGTTTTTGCAGTGTACGTGTTCTCTGAATTTGTAGCATGTTTAATCAGCAGTTAATAGCAGTGGGACCTCTGTAAACATTGCATTTACATTTGAATTAAGCTTAGAAGTCATAAAAAACAGGTGTAAAAGTTAAGTAGGGTAAAAAATAATTATTTACATGGCTATTTTATATCGTAATATATTTGATACTTTGAGAGCCTCTGTATTACCAGAATTAACATTACTTCCTTCAATCTTAAGTTTTTTAGTAACTTGATGACATCTGTTCTTATATGTAATCAATAATTGTTGTGAAACCACGCCCACTTCCTGTTTAAATCTGGATACAGACACTGACATCTCTGCTCCAAACTCTGGGTGTGAGTCAGTTTCATCATGTTTTGTCTGTGGGCTGTTTTGGGGGGGGGGGGACGTCCTGTCCTGTCTTCTCGTGTCCTGCTTCAACACATCTCATCTTTTAGTCGGAAGACATTTTCCATCTCGAGTGGCGTCCGTCCACGGCGCCGTGGGTGCTCGTCTGTCCCAGGAGAGCGCTGTGAAGCCACGTCCTCCCGTCTCCGAATCCTCTTTTCATCTCACTTCTTCAAAAGCCAGCGCAGCCGAGGCTCACTGTCTCTTGTCTATTTTTATTTAGAACAATGCCCCCCTCTCCTCCTCCTCCTCTTTGCTCCTCGTGCTTTGCTTCTCTTCACCATTACAACAATTTGCAAGCTGCTGTCAAACGATGTGATGCTCCCCGTGCCCTTTGAGCTCAGGCTCCCTCTGTTACTCGCAGGGTTTACAGAGCTCATTTGCATTTCAGAGGGAGAAGAGGGAAAACTGCCCTATCAGATTGCAGCAGAGAGGATGTCTTCAACTGTTATTTGGTTATTTCCACTATGGAGAACAAGTAAAAGTGCATTTGGACGCGTTACAGGAAAAACTATGGGCAGACGACGAGATTTAAAACAGGCTGTTTTAAATCACGTCTTCTTGCCCCAGTTGAGTTTTGACTTCAAATAAACCACTTCTCCTGACTTCACTTGTAAACCCCTGTGCTGTGCGATGACCTATTTTAATGTGCATCATGGAGTGGCTTTTTAGGCTCCTGCTGCATTTTGACCACTTTTCAAATAAACCCAAATTTTTTTTTTTTTTGTTTGTTTTTTTTTGCAATGCTTCACAGTCTGATGTGGCCGTTTAGCACAAGGTCAGTGTGAGTGAGAAAGAACAACCTTGTAATCTTTAAGCACCTTGTACGGCAGCGGCTCGGCAGGGCTCGATTTTTCACTCTGCTTGTTGCAAATCTGCTCTGAATAATCAAAAATCGACCCGAGGAGGAGGAGGAAGAGGAGGAAAATAAATAGATAAATAAATAAAAAGCAGGAGCTTGGCCGGACTCGGACTCACTAACCTGGAAGGGGATGACTATGTTCACCTTCTCGCCTACACGCGTGATGAGTTTGGTTCTCAGATGTCGAGGCAGGCGGATCTTTGGGGACTCTGGGTGGTGGAGGGGACAGAGAGCAGAGGAGGAGATAAGTGGAGGCTGTGGGTGAAGTGTACAGTATGTTAAAGTTACCGAGATGTGAAAATATTTCAATATATACAGGGATTTCACTGCTGCTAAGACCCAGTAGTGAATTTGATACTTAGTGGTTGTACTGGTACCAAACTGGTTTCCTGTTAGAGCCAAAAAGGTCCATAATGTAACCTCTCTTGTGCTTTTATTTTGAAAACCAAAAGTTATCTCAGTGTCTTTCTACGGGGGAGAATACGTCAGTCCGACTGCCCAAAAGCCCATTTCTCCAACTACCCATTAATCCAACTTATTCTAGAGGGCTATGGTAAATGGGAAGTCGGACAAATGGACGCAAAAATATAGAAATGTATGGTCGGTCGCCATGCGCCCCTTTTTACGTCTCTATCAGGCTTCATTTTGGAGCTTTAGCTTCAGGTCAGTGAGCCAATCAGATAAGAGGAAGCTCTGAGCCTTGTGTTGTGACATCACAACGTCACAGGAAGACCTGATGGCTGGTTTTAAGGCTCAGTTTCTGAATACAGGCTGTGTGCATTTCTCTGTGGACTGAGGCTTTGATGCTTTCACAGTATTAATATAGAACCTAGAGCTGCTTTATAATCAGACTACACATGGACATCTACCTTTATACTGTATGGAGCTTTAACACAAACATCTACCTTTATTCTGAAGGAACTTTAATACAAACATCTACCTTTATACTGTATGGAGCTTTAACACAAACATCTACATTTATAATATTATAATGGGCATTTAACGGATGTGGATATTAGATATTTTGCATATGAAATACATATTCTGTTAAAAGACAGACAGACAGGGGACCTCAAACATGTATCTGACCCATGATCTCTCTGATAGTGACGGCCTGGCCCAGCGTGGCGGGGGGGCTGCGGCCGGCGATGTTGACCGCCACCACTCTGAACAGCATCTTCTCCCCCACTGGGAGACCCTTCACCCTGTACATGGTCTTGGACACCGGCTCCTCGTTAGCCTGCACCCACTGGTCGCCTGAGGTGAAAGAGTCGGATCAGAAGAGGAGGAGGTTGGGGGGGAAACAGATCAGAGACAAACAGAACCAGAGATGTTCTGGTTTTCTGGTTTTGGGATTATTTTAAGAAGTTTGTTAGAAAGGTGTGAATTTTGTTCACTTTTTAAAATCCAACTCCCAACACTTACTGTTTCTATACCAAATACCAAAATTTACAGTCCAACTTCAGCATAATATCAGTGTATTACAGTGATAACGAGGCCAAATTTACCACTTGAACTTCTTGGTACTTTATGAAACAATGCGGTTCTCGTTTCTACCTGGTACCTACTAGTTTTGCCAAATGACATGATAATTTAAAGCTGTAACTAGTTAGCTTTCACTGACATTAGGCTAAAAAAAACTAAAACATGTCTATACCATGAAATGATGCTCAAACACTGGGGCTAAAGGGACTAAAGCTAAAACCTGCACAGCTGATTTTATTCAACAAACTCAAACGTATTATTATATAAATGCAATGATATTCTCTGTCCTGGTTTTTAAAGTTAAGCTTATCTAAACTTTAGCTTGTTTTGCTAATGGCTGCAGCTGATATTAGCATAGATTAGCACACTGTTTTATCCATTTTTGTTTTTATTCTTTTACTATTTTTGGTTAAGAAAAGACCACGATGGAAAACTCTTAAAACTCAAACAAAATATTTAATCTATTGATTCCCTCTGCATTTGTTATGTGATTGGATATGTACTGTAATGTTTGTTGAGCGTGTGTGACTGGACGATCAATGTTTCAGAAAGTGGTTTATCGACTTTGGGGCCATTTCTTAAAAAAAAAACCCAGTCCTAGCTAGGTACAAAACTAAAACATCTAAAAAAAAAAAGAAAAAGAAGACGACAAAGAAAGTTGTGCTGGAGAAGAATAAACATGAACCAAAAAGGTTTTTCTTTTCTCACCACCTTAATTAACTAATCACCCTAAAGTAATACAGATCTATGATGCATTAATAATCAATTTAATGCTTTGCAGATTTAATGCCGCCGTTAGTTACAAACGATAAACCCTCGATCCCACCGCCATCACTGTGAAGTGGTTTTTCTATTTCTCGCAGTATATTTACTTCCTTCCTTGCAGTACTCGATGATGTATCCGTCTATGCCGCCCGCTCCGATTTTCTCCGGAGGACGCCACTTGAGTGCGCAGGTAGTGTCTGTCACATCTTCCACCATGAGACGAGTGGGCTCGCCGGTGGGGGCTGAGAGAGACAGGAGCTAATTAATACGTTAATACCCAGTGTAAATGGGATGGGAGGCAGGTTAAGCTGCCTCGATGAGCATTGTGTGCGCAACCTCTGTTAATTAACCATTCTGCTAATGACAAATGGCAACGCACCAATGGGCATGAAGGGCTTAGAGCTTGCACT
Source organism: Trachurus japonicus (assembly GCF_045865225.1). Lineage (NCBI taxonomy): Eukaryota > Metazoa > Chordata > Actinopteri > Carangiformes > Carangidae > Trachurus > Trachurus japonicus. Next base: position 8,086,703 of record NC_140914.1, on the reverse strand, counting down.
GGGCTGAGAGATGCCGATGCCGTTGACTGCAAACACTCTCATCTCATAAAGAACGCCCTCAATCATCTTCTTCGCCTCGTACGTGGTCGACTCGTAAACATCAAAGTTGAGCCTGGTCCATCTGGACGAGCCGATCTTCTTCCTCTCCATCAGATACCCTGAAAGGAGACGATAACTTTACATTGGAGTTCTTTAATTTAAAAAAAAGCAGCTTGGCGTCGGCGTTGTCTCTTGGAAAGGAGTTCAAAAACATTCTGCGCTATAATAAATAAACACAGAGGCGTCTAAACTGCTGTTTTCCCCCCGCCCTCCCTTCCTCCTCGTCCCCCCGGGGGAGGAAGAGACATCAGATGTGAGCGTTAGATGCCGTGTGTGTGTGTGTGTGTGTGTTGTGTTTCATGGTTTTACCTTTAACGGGAACTCCGCCGTCAAACGAGGGAGCGTCCCATGTGATCATGGCAGAGTCCTCGCCAACTGACGCGCATTTGACGTTCTCAGGAGGGTTGGGCACATCTGGAGAGGCAGGTTACAGTTGGAGATGGAGAAGAGAGGGGAGATGAAACAGAGAGAGAAATGAGGGAGTGAGAGGAAGTGGATTATCAGGCAGATGTTGAAGTTAAACCTCTTTCTTTTTTGTAACTAACTCAAACATTTTCTTCTTTCTCGTCCTATTTGGATAAGAAAGTGGTAAATGGTTTCATATAGAGGCTTTAACTTACATAACTGGGGAGTTCAGTTTCTTGCTGAAAGACACCTTGAATAACAAATTGGAGCAGATGGAAATCAAACCACTGACCCTATAATTAGTGGAGGAGCTGATCTTCCTCCTGAACCATTAAGTTCCCAGATTTTACTCTTCTTTTATGTTTAATTTGAGGTTTCGAGCCATAAGAATACATATTTATGGTTTTAGGAATTTAAAACGTGTGGTATAAAACATTCAGAGAAACCAAATCCTGCATGTGTTGGTTGGTGGGTCCAGGTGGGCGGGGCTTGGTGGCTGCTTTGTTGTGACATCACAAAGTTACAGGAAGTACTGACAGCTGGTTTTAAGGCTCAGTTTCTGAATTGAGGCTGTTTGCATTTCTATGTTACTCAATGCTTTGATACTTTAGCATAATTATTATGCAACCTAAATCTGCTCTATAATCACAAAAGACATGGACATCTACCTACATACAATATGGGACCTTTAAGTGTTTTATCAAATCAATTTTATATTATTTTGAATTATTTTTTACAGCATTACAGTCACTGGTTATTATTCATGTCATTTTATTCTTGAATGAGCTTAAAGGGATAGTTCAACATTTTGGCAAATTGGCCCATTGCCATAATTGCTATAGTCATAGCAGTAGGTTCATTACCTTTAATTGTCGGTGTAAGCTATTTTCAGTACGGCGGAGCGCAGCAGCTGGCTGCTCAGAGCTACGCTATGGAGGCTAACGGAATTTCTTGGTTTCCCTCATTAAACTCATCAAATACAAAATCCCAAAACTCCACAGCGCTTTTGTAGACAAGTTGTGAGCTGCACAACCACCACGCTATGAGATAATGACGGAACGATACGAAACAGAGCCGTTTTCGAGGTAAATTCATACAAAACCGCTGATGTGCGTTGCCTTCAGGGGCAGTTATTCAGCAAGCAGTCTCCGTATTTACCCTGTATTTACCCTGTATTTACCCTGTATTTACCTCGAAAACGGCTCTGTTTCGTATCGTTCCGTCATTATCTCATAGCGTGGTGGTTGTGCAGGTCACAACTTGTCTACAAAAGCGCTGTGGAGTTTTGGGATGTTGAATTTGATGAGTTTAATGAGGGAAACCAAGAAATTCCCTTAGCCTCTGTAGTGTAGCTCTGAGCAGCCTGCTGCTGCGCTCCGCCGTACTGAAAATAGCTTACACCTACAATTAAAGGTAATGAACCTACTGCTATGACTATAGCGATTATGGCAATGAGCCAATTTGCCAAAATGTTGAACTATCCCTTTAAGCAGAGCTAAAATTAGTAGGCTATATAATTATTACATTTTAAATTATACACATTTTTGTTCTGTTTGTTTGGACTTTTTAAACATGCTCATATTGAACATCCTGCCTGAACCGACTGATATCAAAGTTAATCTGTCCTGATTACGGGGTAATTCTCACATCTAACTGCACAAATGCACAACAATAAACAAACCAATGATGATTATCTATCTCACGTTTTAAGTTTTGCTCTGAATAAGTAGTTTTAGAACATTTAAATATTCGGTGCACAAAATATCTGAAAGCACCACTGCCTTCAACATGCAAAATTCAGATGATGCAGGGGTTTTTTGGATTATCAGTATTTCCCTGTCGTTACCCGGTCTCAGCTCAGAAACTTCCAGAGACAGGAAGTGAAAATGAGAGGAAGCCACTGACCCACGATCTTGACGAAGAGCTCGGCCTTGTCCTCTCCGGCCGGGTTGTTCACGGTGATGGAGTAGTGGCCCTCGTCCTCCTTCTCCGCCCCCTCTATCACGAAGCTGCTCAGGGTCTTCCTGGTCTCCACGCGCACCCGTCCCTCGGCCTCAGACACCACCTATCACCACGGAGACGGAGACGGAGACGGAGACGGAGACGGAGACGGGACAGAACAAAGGACACACACACAGCTGCTGGTGATTCAACCTCCACACTCCAGTTCATGTCTCATTCTTCCTTCTGCTCGGTGACTAACGGCTGGATGCTCTGACTGACGCACACAGGTAAATGTATCTGACGTGAGTGTGTGTGTTTGTGAGTGAGTGTGTGTGAGGAGACAGTCCTCACTTGGTCTCCTTTCATCCAGCACACAGTCGGCGCCGGCTCTCCTGTGATCTCAACGTCAAGGCGGAGTTTGTTCCCGGCCACCACGGTGATGGTGTTCTTGCTGCCGGTGCCGCTGGTGTCCAGGTGGATCTTGGGAGGATCTTTGGGAGGAAGAGGAGGAGGAGTGAGGTCAGAGAACAAGTTAAAGGAGCTTTTGTATGTATGAAATGTATGTAAATGCAAGTATAAGTCACCAGAGACTAAGGAATCGTGTTAATTTGAAGCACTGAAAACTGATAATAATAATAATACAGCTAGAATATTCACATTTAAAGGGATACTTCACCCAAAATCAATAATTCACCAATCATCTACTCACCGTCATGCCAAGGAAGGGTTTGGAGAACTTTCAGACTCATCAAAACGCTTTAGGAGTTCCAGGGGGGGTCCGGCTGACAACGGGTTTTCATATAATGGCGGCGGATAGAGTTCACTTTTGAATCGTCCAAAACACAAACTATGAAACATCCAGATACCTCCATACTGCTCGTCTGTACTGACCCAAGTGTCCTGAAGCCGCCACATGGAAAAGTTTTTTGGAAAAAATTAATGTGATCTCTGTTTTTATCCTTGTTGTAGTAGTAGCTCCCAGTGGCTGCACGAGATTTGCTGCCAGATGTTCTTCCATGTTTACATCAAACATCCAATGGTTCAGAACGACGAACGAACATCTCGCAGCAAATTTCGCGCATGCGCACAAACATCAACAGAGTCACTGGGAGCTACTGCTACAACAAGGATAAAACAGAGATCAAATTAATTTTTTCCAAACAACTTTTTCATGTGGCGGCTTCAGGACACTTGGGTCAGTACAGACGAGCAGTATGGAGGTATCTGGATGTTTCATAGTGTGTGTTTTGGACGATTCAAAAGTGAACTCTATCCGCCGCCATTATATGAAAATCCATTGCCAGCCGGACCCCCGCTGGAACTTCAAAAGAGTTTTGATGACTCCTAAAGTTCTCCGAACCCTTCCTTGGTATGACGGTGAGTAGAAAATTGGTGTTTCCTATGCAAATTGGTCTATCGCTCCTTTAATGAGGCTCCAGCATGGTTTCTGGGTGTTTACATTTTGTGCCCACTCAGCATCTTTCTGAAGTGTTACACGCAATCTATCCAAAAAAAATCCCCTTTTTAGGCTTTTTCAATACTTTTATACTTATCAATACTTCTGATATCAAACGTGTCTGTTTTAGGATCAATTCTCATATTTACACTTGACACTAAGTAGTTAAAGTTCCTTTGCTGTTTATTTGTGTGTGACAACAGGAACAATGTTGATGATGAAAATCAGATTTGCTTTTCATGAGCAGAAAACTGTTATCAGCAACTTTTTTTCTGTGACATCACTGACGGTGTGATTTACAGAAGAACGGGTCACACCTCTGAAATCTGTATTTACGCTGGGTGGGTGTGGGATGAAAAAAGGTAAAACTGGCTTTAAACACTCCACTTTTTCCACCTGGTGTTGCGATTAATTAGAAATTAACACTTTTTTTTATCAGGGCGTTTGTCTCGTGCACAAGACACCTCATGCAGAACGAGCCTTTTACTTTAAAACTTTAAAACTTTACTCAGGTGTCACAGATTTACAGTGTGAACGGCGTCCTGGTGGTGAAACCTCAAACAGCTGATGCATAGGAAACATAATCGCTGAAACCATTAAGTTTGTATTCTAGCTGATTTTTTAATTAATAAAGCCAACTTCATTAACAGCAGTAGGTTGGTGGATGTATGAGACAGTGGGAGGCTCATTTTCACAAACTGACTAAAAATTGTGGTTTTCAACAGTCGTAATTAAAGACACTGACATTTTTCAGCATGAAATGAAACCAAATTTTTTCCATAAGCTTAATTAAGTACAGCCAGATCTTTAATATAACCATAGACTACAGATATTTGACATAAACACAACATAAACAGTAGTGGTGACTTGTCAAATATGCAAATTAACAACATAGTTCAGTCACATATACCTAATATTGTAGTTTAGCTGTAGAAATATGATTTTTGTCAACTTTGTGTTAATATACAACTTCACATAAGGACTCTCAACATGCAGTATATATAATATAAATTATATTATCTATCAGTTTGAGAAAATCCAGTTTAAGAACAGATTTGTTCTGGTAGTCTGATGGTGACATGTTGAGTTTTTACAAGATTTCTAGTAAATACATGACAATTAAGACACAATATGTAATTAATAATAGAAATGTAATGTTTTTAAATGATGAATTGTGCTCAATTGTTGAAGTATGAGTTATTCTGTGACCGTCCTGACTGTTGTTGTTGTTGAATAGTGTTTTATAAGTCCAGGCAGGACAATAAACAAAGCTAAACAACACTCACCTTGTCGGGGAACATAGTCAATCTTGATCTCTGAGGAGGAAAAACATGAACAACGGTCAGTTCACATGCAGAAAAAACTCTTCCTCCTCCTCCTCCTCCTCCTCCTCCTCCTCAGATGTTTCAGAGTTGTTTGGTTTGTGCAGCGCTCTCACCCAGGAAGTTGAGTTTAGCGGACAGAGAGAGCGCGTAGCCGTCGGGGACGAACGTGTAATCTCCGGCGTCCGACGGCTTCACGTCATCAATCGTCAGCTTGTGGGTCCTGCACGGGGATGGATGACACAACACAACACCACGTTGAAAGTAAAGAGATGTGTTACCAGGGCGACAACAGTTGTCGTCGTTGTCGTTGTGACCTGTTACTATGCACAAAAACAGTTACCCTGGCAACACATTCGCTCCACAAAAGCAATATCGCAGAAGAGCGAGAAACACGCTGAACGGCTTTCACCTTGTGTGACCGCTGTCGCCTCGGCGTATCTGCTGCCATCGGCGTCAGTGATGGAGGGATTACTGAGGGAAACTTCAGACCCTCGGGGTGTGTGTGTGTGTGTGTGCGTGTGTGTGTGTGTGTGTGTGTGTGTGTGCGTTTGTGCATGTTTACAGGTTACAGCTCTGCAGAATCCAAAATATGGGTCAAACAACCAGGAAAACCCTCTGGTATCAATTCTCCGAGCCACAGGGCAAACACTGCTCATTGTGATAGTCGTGTTATTTACTGTTGTGTTTCAGTGTGTTTCAGAGTGTGTGTGTGTGTGTGTGTCACTGCCTCACACACACACACACACGGAGCCACCACAGCGGTCTGATATAATACCTTCCAATGTGCGTCATCTTGATGCGATTGCTGGGTTGGACCTCCACGCCGTCCTTGAACCATTTCCCCGTCACTTTTTCATCAGACACTTCGCACTTGAACACAGCCTGTTCAGCAGCCTTCACCGTCAGGTCAGCGATGCTCTGCAGAACCTCCAGCTCCTTATCTGCAGCAAACACACCAACATAGATCAGTGCACGGCGCAGGCAGCGTTCACACATAGACGGGCTGCAGCTGGTGTAGGATGGGAGAAAAATGTGTGACTATAGGTTTTAAATACACAGCAGCAGCAGCAGCAGCAGCAGACACGTTATTACTGGACTGAATTCAGCAGATGTTACAAATATTTATATGTAAGCTCCGAGTAAGAAGAGTTATCTGGACTCTGTGGGTTAATATTTCACTTTTATTTCACATCTTAGCTTAGATTAGTTCAGCACAAAGGCTGGAAACAGAGGGAAACTGCTGCTTTCCTATCAGCACCTGCAAAATCTCATTAATTAGCATTTTAATGTTTATGTGTTTAATCTGCACAGAAATCAAAGTGCAAAACTGCCATGTTGTTTTACGATATGGAACCAGATACTGTAGTGTCATTGTTTTCCATTTGCTCTTAGTCTTAATGATGTTATTTTTGAAACCCTTTATAATAACTATGCATTATTAAGCATTAAAACACTTAATTCATCATTTATAAAGCATAAAGTATCCTTACTACATTGATACTTATTATGATGTAATTTAAATACAGTTATTAATGTTTAACTCTTTTAATGATTAATGAGCTCATCTATATTAAACATCTATTAACACAATCACTGACCATAAATACATGCACTATTGCAGCATAAATGTTCGTCTGAATAATTTTATAACCATTTACTTTCACTTTATAAATGATTTTATGAACCGCTGATGTCTCCTAAATAACTCGTTTGTAATTGATATGATACTTTATTTATAAAAGCTGAATCCATCATTCAATGAGTATGAAATTACAAGTATTTAACACATTATAAATTAGTTTATCCAGAGTTAAACATACATATTAATTAGAATAAATGTGAAATGAAGTGTGCGTGTGTGTAGTTATTATGAAGTGTTACTGTTATTTTTAATTTGACAGATTATAAAAGGATTAGAGATTATTGCCCTACATACCAGTGGCTATTAGATCATCTGTTTTTTGGTATTTTAAATGGTGACAAGACGATGCAGTAATCTCCCTGCAGGCTCTGTTTTCTTGACTCCTGTGGACGTCGGCCACAACGTGACTCACTGTGGGACGCTACAGTAATGAAGCATGCACCCTCTCCCCTTCTCTCCCCCTTTCTCTCCCCTCTGCACCTTATGCACACAGTCTATTTAGCCATTTAGGTTGCAGCACTGTGTCCATATTGGCCACCTGGTGCACTCTAACCGTGACTGCAGTGCCCAGTCTGGACGAAGGCCAAGACGTCCTCTCACATTCGGATCAATTTAGGAGATTCGTCTGGCTTGTGTTTAAAAAAGGAAAAAAAAAAAAGGAGAGACAGGCCCGATATCTGAGGGGCAAGACGGGACCCGGGCGTTGGTTTTTGGAGGCGTAAGAGAAAATTAGCGTGACGAATAGTGTGATGAACAACTGATACAAGAGATTAATGAAGTAAAATTAATTATGACATGAGCAATGACTAATTTAGTGCTTTTCATGCTTGTCAGAATGGAAAACATCAACATGCGCCGATGTGTAAATTTTTCCTCAAGTTCCTAATTAAAGAACCATGTATGAAAAACTTGTTAGTAAACTTAATTCACCGGTGCAAAGTCGGTTTCTGACGCCATTAAATTCAACTTTGTATACGAGGCATGACGTCCTGGCAGGTTGAAACTTTTAATTATAGAGAATAACGCAACTTTGATTCATTTTAAAGGTGCCATATGTAACATTTTCTGATGTTTTATCCAAAATTGTTGATCCATAAAAAGATGTATTTGTGGTTTCAAGAACCAAAAACTGTCTTTCTTTCTTTTAGCTTCTCTCTGGAGCTCTAGTAACTGCGGGTCTCTTCTAATTGGCTATAAAAATAACAAAACAACAGATTTCATCGACTCCTGCAAGGTTGGAACCTGGGTTTGTTTTGACATCACAAAGTTGAGGAAGTGCTGACAGCTCGTTTTCAGGCTCAGATTTTGAATGCGGGATTATAAATTGCATTCTTTTATACTCCTTTATACTATACTGTATACAGTAGTACCTTGACCTGCTTTATCGTCATGCCACTTTTTATAATATGGGACCTTTAATTTCTCATGTAGTTTATTTGTTTTTTAAATTAATCTCTGTTTGTTGTGATTTCCATTTTCTATTTCAGGTAGATTTGTTTTCACTTCCTTGGAGGAAATGTCAGTGACTCATACAGAAAGAGGAGTTATACCTTCAACCTCCAGTTCTGCTTTCGACTCCCCCCCGTTGGTGAAGACGTGGTACGTTCCAATATCCTCCTTAGTAGCTTCATTTATGATCAAAATGTGCCTCTTCCCATCTTTTTTAAACCGGTACTTTGAGCCTGGCGTGTCTCTGTTCAGCTCAACTCCATCTTTCATCCTGAGGAGAAAACACACACACACACACATGCTTAAGTGATACTTCAGCGTGCAGAGAGGAGAGGAAGAGCTGATTGACGTGTCTGCAATGTTCTTCTTGGCTACAGCCTTCAGGGATCACAAGGTTTAGGCACATTTTGAAAATGGTGCAGAAGTCAAACAGCTCTTCAAGTATAATGTGGGAGTCACAATCAAAGTCACGCTAAAAATAGACCAGAGCTTCTTCTTCTTCTTCTTTTTTTTTTTTTTCTAAATAAAATCCATCCTATCCATCTGAATTCATAGTAGAGATTATGTTGCATGGGAAATCAAGTATTTTTTCAGTCACGCTAGTGTTTTGTGACATTCTCCATCGGTGGTAGTTTTGCATTTTTTTTGCTGGAGTTTCATAACTTCATGACATAACCAACCAGAAACGGTTAGCATTGTTAACATCTTTGATTTTTAAAAGCTGTTTGTTATCTTGACAGTGGCTGACACTGTTTTTGTGGCCGTTGAGGGGATTGGCTCCTCAGGTTTGTGATGTATGAAAAACTCTGACTGTCTGAATCTGTTTTTTCTGAGACATGAGTGTCGACTTCACCTCAATTAAACCACTGGTTATGGTTAAATATTTTAGATTTGCTGTATAAATGTTGCTGTTATTAGCTTTTCTCTAATGAAACTAGAGGCACTCAGTAGAGCACATACCTCCACCACGGCCAAAAATATCCATCACATGTCTGTCAGATACAGATTATTATCTGTATTAGTCTAGCCCCTACAAAGTCATAGATGAATCAAACAATATTACCTGTTAAATTAATGAATGAACAAATGTCACAGTAAAATAAAACTCTTGAAACCGGATCAGCAACAAATCTTGAAGGGATAGTTCAACATTTTGGCAAATTGGCCCATTGCCATAATCCCTATTCATTCACATGACGTCACTGTGTTTCTGCGCCGCCATATTTGTGTCCGAATCAGGGCAATCTGGGCACAGATCACAGCATGTCACGTTACCAGAACAAGTGGAGTAAGTTAAGTTAGGAGGAAATCAGCAAGAGACCGAAAATTGAGGTTATTTGAAAGATGCCAGGATTATATTGTGCTGTTGACTGTGATAGCAGTCGCCAAAGAAACCCCGGACTGCAGTTTTATTCCATCCCAAAAGACGTAAAGTTGTAGGCGGAATAAATAGTTGACTGCAGGCAGTCTATCAGTGGCAGCATGGGCTGTGACAAGTCTCACAAAAAGAGGGGATTCACTTTTTTTTTTAATAACATGGATATATTGAATTCTGCATTTTGATTACTTTCTTATTAATTATTCACTGATTCTGCATTTAGGGTCTTTTATTTCTGTATAACAGACCGTTGCTAAGTAAAATGGGCCGTTGCTAGGGACGCCGCTCTGATCAGCGGAGCAGGGCAGAAGAACTATCAAGGATTTTTACCTTGTGTTTCATTTTAACCAGCTTCAGACTAATTGTGATGTTAGAAAAACGACTTGTAGCTTGTTAGAGGGAGAGTGGAGGCTCTCTGCCTCCCTCACCGCTGCTGAAACCAAACCTGCGATCAGAGCGGACAGAGCGGACGGGCCAGCGCAGTGTCACAGCTGTGACCAGCTGTGTCTGCGCCACCGCGAGTCAGTGACACAAACGTGTCCCGTATCGTAACCTCTTATGACAGACAGGACGACATAAATGCGCACATCGTAACATTTACATGATAATTCATCAATCTACTGATTGATTATCAAAAGCTCGTTGAAAACAACTGCACACGAGTCGACCGAGAGGAGGGTGAGGAGCAAACAGCGGAGAAGTGACCGGACTAAGGACTTTGATCAACATTACGTCTCAAATTAATTAATTAATTCATAAACTGTGTAATAAGTGGGATAATATAGAGTTTGTCTGTTGTTATAGAGATATAAACCCAGACAGGATGTATGAAACCCTGTCATTTTGTCAAGAAACTGTCATTTCCATCCTGCGGTTTGCATGCTGTCATATGAGGAGACCTGTCAAATCGGACACAAATATGGCGGCGGTCCCTTCGACGTGACGTCACTGCAACCCATGAATAGTCATAGTAGTAGGTTCGTTACCTTTAATGGTCGGTGCAAGCTATTTTTAGAACGGCGGAGCAGAGCCGTGAGCTGCTCAGAGCTGCGCTACGGAGGCTCGTGGGATTTCTTGGTTTCGCTCATCAAACTCATCAAATACACAATCCAACAACTCCAAAACGCTCTGGTGGACAAGTTGTGACCTGCACATTCACCACACTATGAGATAATAACAGAACGTTACCAGACAGAGTTGTTTTAGAGGTAAATACAGAGACTGCTTGCTGAAAAACTGCCCTCGACTGGAACGCGTATCAGCTGTTTTGGATGAATTTAACGTGTAACGTTCTGTTATTATCTCATAGCGTGGTGAATGTGCAGATCTCTGCTCCGCCGTTCTAAAAATAGCTTGCACTGACAATTAAAGGTAACAAACCTACTGCTATGACTATAGGGATTATGGCAACGGGCCAATTTGCCAAAATGTTGAACTATCCCTTTAATGGTTTCATCCTTTGCTAAACAGGTTTGATGCAAATCAGTTCAATACTTTTCCTGCTGAGAAACAAACAGACACAGGTAAAAAGCAAAAAAAAAACATAACTGGAGATAATCCAAGGCTGACATAACATTTTACGATAATGATGAGTAATCACTTACATGAGCTGTGCCAACATTTCCCATCAGACTTTATATAGATATTTCACTGAGCCATGGATATGAACCAATAACGAGGTCTGACCTCACCGATAATTAAATGACTAATGTGCATTTTCAGATTTGTTGTTATTCTGTGAATGAACCACAGAACAAACCAAACTTACCACTTGACGTTGGCTCCTTCCTCCGACACCTCCACCTCGAACTCCACCTTCTCTCCCACCACCGTGTGGACGTCGTCCAGCAGCTTGGTGATGGTGATCGGGGGCTCTGAGGACAAAACACAAACCCCCCTCAAGTCAAAACCCCCACCGAACAAAAGAACAACCCGCTGGGCACTGACTCAGTGGTATTATGTAAATCACCTCGGTAGTGACCAGGAACATGAGTGGTGGATAAAAGAAGTACGGTGCACATGGGATAAACAGAGCTGCAAGGTATCAGCACTCAAGCAGAGTGAGTAATGTGTTTACACAGGGCATGAAAAACAAAACACAAAAACAACCAGTACAGTAAATGTTTGGGCCCGCGGCAAAATCCTGGCACACGGCACAACAAAAATCTTGATTTCCACTAATATATAGATTTTACTAAGTCAAATACAGTTAAGTGGAGATTTGGATTAATTAACTGATTTGCTGGTGGGACTGGTTACAAATCAGCCACAGTTTATACAAATACAAAATACTTTATTAATCCCCAAAGGAAAATTCATTTGTCTGTCAACTCATCTACCATTTGCAGACAAATTAAAAAGCCTGGTTGGCTGTAGGTACAAAGGATCTTCTATCTTTCCATACTGCAGCCGCTGCTTTCTTGGTTTTTTCTTTTCTGCTTCTTTATGTGGAGTTAATGACCTGAAGAAATCTGTAATCAAAAGCTCGACGAGGTGAGACACAGTGTCGAAAGTTATCGATCATAATCAATCAGAACAGCATCAATTTGTCTATTTTATTGGACAAAATACTTGTTTTAATTATACGATACTGATTTCTTCCATATTTTTTAACTTAAATTGATAGTTTTTTCCATGCAAACAATCGTTGTTTGGTTTTTGGTGCTAACTCCTCCTCGGTGGGCAACACAATGAACAGGAAACACATAAAAAGTGTGCGACTGAATTTCAATAACAGCACAATGTGCTCCTTGAGTCCTCATCAGTGCCACCGAACACACCTGTCTCACAGAGGTGGAGGGGACTTCCATGTCTCCTGAGGTGACGGGAGTCACATTGTGTAACCACATGGCGTGATGCTTGATGCTCCGCCGGCCTCGGCTATTTGTCATCGTCAGCATCCGACGCCCCTCCGGACGTCTCACTCCTCACATCCAACCTCAGCTGGAGAGGCTGCACAGTCTGTGTCTGCAGGCCTCACACAGGTTTCATGAAATAAGCCGAGTGTTCGATGTAATTCATAAGAAGAAAAAAGAAAAAAAAAAAACTCCCTTTGGAGGAGACGCAACTAGAAAAGAGAGAGAAGTGGTTTGACCTGATCTGACCTGAATATCTGACACCATCGCTTCACACCTAAACAGCCTGTCAGACAAATAATACTTTGTAATCGCGTCTTTTGGGAAATTTTCTTATTTGATTTCTCACTGAGCAGCAGCTGAGGAGATCAATAACCTCCTCCTTTCATGTCTGTACATTCAAAATAGAGCTACAGCTCATCAAGTTTAGCTCCAGCACAAAGGTTGAGAACAGTGGGAACATCCAACCTGGCCCGTCCAATAGGTGACAAATACAGCCACTGTTTATTCCCTCTCTCGGGCGCAGTGACTTCCTGACGCCCTTCTGGCACCGCGGGGTTGGCAAATAACCAGAGGAGACTTCAGAAAGTCCCAGAGAGTCAGACAGACTGGAAAAACCAACACTACTCGTTTTTTGTACCCACGTTTTAAAGGGATTAAAGAAACAAGTTAATAAATGAGATTTAGAGATTATTATAGGCAGATTTTAAAGGAGAATTCCGGCCATTTTTGACCCCTAAATCGTTCTCCTGATGGTCACCCAGTGTTGGGGGGGAGCAAAAAACGCGACTAAAATTGATGCAGGCAAACCGGAGTTACACCATGGCTACCAAATATCTATGGTACATGACTCGAATCCTTACGATACACCACTGAACTCATATAGTGTACAGCATAAACAGTATAAACTTTGTGTATTTGCATAGTCACTCACCTCAGACAGCCGAACTCTGAAACGCCTTCTCCCCGCCACAGAAACAAACACTTTTTCCTTGCTGTGATGATTTCTTTACAAAAATAAACGGTCGAGCAGTGCAGTGGTAATGTCCAAAATATCTCTGACCGTTTATTTTTGTAAAGAAACCAAAGGAAAAAGCGTTTGTTTCTGTGGCGGGGAGAGCAGGCGCTCTGCGATCGGATAGTAATGTATTTCCAGGACGTTTCAGAGTTCGGCTATCTGAGGTGAGTGACACAAAGTTTATACTGTTTATACTGTACACTATATGAGTTCAGTGGTGTCTCGTAAGGATTCGAGTCATGTACCATAGATATTTGATTGCTTTTTGAGTGTTTGTTGCGGTTGAAAGAATTGCCCCCATGGGTTAGCGTTGTCGCTAGCGCTAGCGCCGTCTAGCCATGGTGTAACTCCGGTTTGTCTGCATCAATGGGCTCTTTGCACAACTCCAATACTTCCTGAACTTAGTGCTGCTCCTTCATTTCCTGTCTTACATTATTGGACAACCTGATTAATCCAGGTGTGTCTGACCATTGTGACTACTCAGACACACCTGGATTAATCAGGTTGTCCAATAATGTAAGACAGGAAACAAAGGAGCAGCATTAAGTCCAGGAAGTAGTGGAGCTGTGCAAAGAGCCCATTTTAGTGGCGTTAACTGCTCCCTCCAACACTGGGTGACCATCAGGACAACGATTTAGGCGTCAAAAATGGCCGGAATTCTCCTTTAAGTCTCACTAAATGCGGTAATTTAGTCAACACTTCTCCTTTAAGAAACCTGAAGTATTTTACATGTACATGAATCTACATGTGACAGTTGCTCCTCGTTGCACTCGGAGCTTTGTGAGTGTTTGACTCCACCAGTCGGGCCGAGGATCCCTTCACAGCAGAGCAGAGCAGCAGCCCGAGCTCTCACCTAAGTACTTTACGTCTTGAGCAGTGTGACCGCTCGTTGTGACTGGCTGTCATTCTGCTGAACTCCTCGCTGCCCTCGCTGTGTCACCATGAATCAACAATAAAAGGTACTGATGTGGATGTTTGCAAACAGCAACGCCACTGATATTTCCATGGACGTAAACACTTACTCGTCCGAGCGTGCACAGTACTGCAGCTGCACGGACTGCACGGACGCAGACTGAGGTTGTCTGCAGCTGAAGAGCTTTACCCTCTCTCGCACGGCCTCTCTGATAATGTGGAAGCAGGATGGGCAGCAGCGAGCGTGCACAGTGTAAAGCATGGGATTAATATAGCAGCAGCAGACCCAATTACATCTATTAAAACCTCTCATACGCACTCAGAGAAAAGGACACAGAAGAGACCATCGAGATATAAAGCACCACAGTCGGATGAATACATCAGTGCACACGTGACCCGTGTGGTGAGAAGTTCGATTACCTCATCTCGTCTCCGTCTAACACGTCATATAAATCAGTATAACCTATAATATAACGTGTCACTTCCTGAGGTTCACCTGTGCAACAGCTTTATTCCATCATCAACATGTTCAGGTTGTGTTGTCATTGTCAGAGAGGTGGTAATTCTACTCTGTGTTTATTACTGAGGCTGCAGTGAGTGGTGCTGGTGGTTGTGCACTGGTTTGCATTATGTTGAAAAGTGCTGCTAACATTTTACCCCCTTCAATGATGTTAATGTAGGAAGGGAACATTTGCAACACCAGTGGATATAATGCACCTGCTACGACCTCAGTAATAAACATCAAGGAGAATTATCACCTTTGTGACAATGTCAGCGAAAACTGAAACTGTATCGGCTTCATTAAAGTAGAATTTATAGCTGTTGTATTGTGTTGCATTAGATTGTACAGGTGTGGACACTCAGTAAATATATACTCAGGCTTCTTTGTAAAAAAAAACAAAACAAGTGTCCTTCAAGAACACATCTCAGTCAGACTCTGATAAATAAATGTGACAGCACATTAAGACGTACGGCGCCAGCACAATGATACATGACAATAAACAAAACAAATATTTCACACGCCACGCGGCCATTAAAAATGAGTGAGCAGACAACAGAGCGCAGCGTGCGACCGTGTGGCACAAAAGCACTGGAATAAACAGATGACAAACACACAGGCACAAGAGAGGAGCAGAGCTGTCAAACCTCTCAACGCTCAAATGACAACAATGTTTTCTAAAAGCGAGCAGAGAAAGAGAAGAAGGAGAAGAAGGAGAAGGAGAGGAAGAAGAAGGAGAAGTCTCCCCGCTCCCTCCTGAAAGACAATGACTCATATACCTTTGACAAAAACCTCCGTGAAGCTTTTCTCCTCCCCAACCACGCACTCGTACGCTGCGTCATCCGAAAGGTTGCACTTGTTGATAGTGAGTGTCCGCTTGTTGCCCACGCTCTCAAACACATACCTAGACGCAAACACACAGACGCGCGCACACACACACACACACACACACACAAGGGATGACGGGGGAAGATTATACGAGAAGGAAGAAGACGAAGACGAAGAAGACCACAACGAGGAGAGAGAGGGAGAGACAAAAGGAAGAGAGAATGAAAAACTGCTTTCAGCAAATCCGAGACACAATCAGACTCAGACAGTGAGAGTGAGTCACAATTACAAGACAAAGAATCCACGCATTCATGTAGAGACCTTCAAAACTACACACACACACACACACACACACACACACTTCGTGCTCCCACTAACATACATTTGGGCTGTTGTGCAAACACGGTGACAAACATCAAAGGGGCTACATACAGCGATGCCTCAGCCTCAGTCTCATCGCACGTAATAGGAGGTAGTCATGGGAAAGATTCCCATGGTTACGAGCTGCAAGCGTTTACATCATCAGACGACTCAAGGTGACAATAGACGGGATGAGTAGTTACCGACTGTCTGAGCTGCTGCTGCTGCTGAGGCATCGCAGTTGTTCATGATGACAATAGCTTCAGAGATTAGCATTTAGTTACTGTTAATGAATGATGTCAGCTGCTGGGGGGCGGCCATGTTTTATGTTTTATATAAAAGACCCATCGGTTTAGACTTTAGCCTTTGTAGGATGCTTCTTTTGTTGGCTTTATTTTATGTTTTCTTTCTTATATTTCCTTTGTTAAGCATTTTGTGACTTCAGTGCTTCCAGAGAGTGCTATAACCTATGTAAAAAGTTACTTACTTCAGGTATTCGTAGAAGCTTATACAGTAGGAAACCTTGTGCTGCTAACAGATATGTCTAATAAGCTATTTAACTAGGTGAGTTTCCATCAAACTGTTTAATGCACGTTGTTAATTTCCGCCTAAAATAGTAGTAGATTCATCCCAGAAAAATATTGTCTCAAGTGTAAAAAGTTGGCGAATTATTTAAACCGAAATACCTGCTTAATATGACTTATAATGAATTAACAGTGTTGGACGTACAGTAGAGCATGTGACGTAAATGTCCCATTAAGAGACAAAAAGTGGAGGCAGATAAAAAATAGTTACTGAATTTGCACATGAAACAAACAGAACTTCAATTTTTCCATCAATTTTCAATACATCTTTGCACCTTTTTGAATCGGACTGCCACTGTTAATCCTGATAAATTTTGAACTCATCATATTTGTGTAACAGTAGTAGATCAAAACCTGCTTTAATTCACATTTTCTTTTGCTGATTTTATCAAAATAACTTCATTTTAATAGCGACCCACTGATTTCTAGTAGAAATGGGACATATTTGTTTCATTTTCAAACTTGTAGTTTATGTTTGTGCAGTCGAGCTCTCCGAGAGCTGTAGCTGTCAACAGACTTGATGTGTAGAATAAGTAGAGTCCCTTGAAAGTAATAATCCACAATATTTACATATTTGTATAGGTATCAAACCAGTCCCCAGTCAGTTGTGCTGTTTAATTAGCTCATTATTTCTTTGTCACACTGAACATCTTGGTAAACATCACCTGGGACTGTGAACATCAAAATATAAGATGACACAATCAAAAGAAAAAAATATCCATTAGACTGTGTTTGCTTTTAATTTACCTCAATTTGTGTTAAAATAACTTTTCATTTAAACTGTACAGCCGAGTAGACGATGAAGCACTACGAGTCTGGAGTTGTCCTGATGAAGGTTTTTACTCTCTTCCTGGTTTTTCTCTCAGGAACAAGCCAACTTAAATGATCTGTACGAGAACAGACAACTGAGTCTTAAGAAATCAATTTTTGTTTTTATCCTACTAAGTACGACCTGGTTCCCACTAAAAGATGACAATAGAAAACAGAATGAAACTCATTTACTATGTACACAGGACACAAATCCACTTTGATTCTCTCAGTCTGCTATACGATGGATAGTTCAACACTAAGTGGTGAAATACTAGAGCTTAAGTGGCTGTAGTAAAAAATATTTGCTTCTAATTTAATCATAATTTTCAGGACCCTACTTGTAGTTTATCATCCTAAATGTACACACAGCCAGTGGTGGTTTGTTGAAATGAAACAAAGCAGACCAGGACTGTATGAGGACGTCCCTTTAGGAGAGGAAATCTTAATACGACCGGCTCTAAGTCTGAATCCTCAAACATTTGATTTGTTGGAGTTTGATGATTCACAGCCTGGGAGAAGCTCCAGAGAGACTCTGTTCAGGGCGACTCGTCCCCGTCCCACTGTAACTGTCTCAATCTTTTCACCACGCTATGAGATAATAACAGAATGTTACGAGACAGAGTTTTCAAGGTAAATTCATCCAAAAACCGCTGATGCGCGTTCCCGTCGGTGGCAGTTTTTCAGGAAGCAGTCTCTGTATTTGCCTCTAAAACAACTCCGTCTCATAACATTCTGTTATTATCTCATAGCGTGGTGAATGTGCAGGTCACAACTTGTCCACCAGAGCGTTTTGGAGTTGTTGGATTGTGTATTTGATGAGTTTGATGAGGGAAACCAAGAAATCCCATTAGCCTCCGTATCGTAGTTCTGAGCAGCTCACGGCTCTGCTCTGCCATTCTGAAAATAGCTTGCACCGACAAGCAGTAACGAACCTACTGCTGAAACTATAGGGATTATAGGCCAATTTACCAAAATGTTGAACTATCCCTTTAAAATGAAACATGCAAGTTGTGTTTACCCGGAAAGTTAGCAATGTAATCAAAGCATCAAGTCAGTAACCATCGTTACAGTAGCTACTAGCCTGCAATTGAGCATTAGCATTATTTCAACAACAGCTGCCATTAGCAACTGAGAACTGATACTAGGTTTTGTTTCAGATGTAAAATTTAGATTTAAAGTCCTACTAATATTTGTAGCAGTTAATGACAAAAGTGTTGGAGCTTTTTTAATCATGTGACTTCTTTTTGCAAAACAATCTAACATTGTTGCTTAATCAGTATTTTGTTGTGTTTCAGTAGGTTATAATGAACACCATTTCCCATAAGTCCTTGACTTTTGCAGTCTATTTGAATTTATTTAAAAATACAACTTTTTCTTTTCATAAATTTGCATTTTTTGCTGACACATTCGGGTTAATGGCTTTATAATGTGGTATTATGTAAATGTCGTATTTACAGACTAAAATTGCCAAGTGGCCAAAAAGTTAATTAATGGAGGTTTTTAATTTCACATTGAGGCTCACAGGCAGCTACGTTTGGGAATGGGACTGGTTTATGCTACCACATGTTTCCACAAACACACACACACACACACACACACACACACACACACAGAGAGAGAGAGAAAAGTGCATTTCCACAATAGTCGTAATTGGCTCACTTGGCTGACGGTTTGATTTCCTGTCCGTTTTTGAGCCACTTGACTTGGGCGTTGGGGTCGGTCACCTCCACGGAGAGCTGGATCCTCTTGCCCTTGTCCACGGAGTAGGCTGAATCCAGCTTCCTGAGGAAAGCTGACAATAAAACATCCTGTTAGTACAGTTCACCCACCGCTTTTATAGCCAAATAATCCATAAGTGCCGACAGACAGCAGGCGTATGCTAGCACACGTCCCACCTGTCGTCTCGGCTCTGTGACTCGTTCCCCCCCTGAGGCCTTTAAACACTGCTGGTATTTACAACCTGCTGCATTACAGAGCTCTCCTTCTCCTTCTCCTTCTCCTGCTGCCTCGCTCTCAGTGCAGTTTCTGCTTTTCTTTTTTTTTGCCTTGTAACCCCAGTCATCGTTCCTCACCATCGCTCTTCTTGGGTTCCACCTTCTTCATCTTCTTCAGCCTCTTCAGCATGCCCCTCAGGTCTGTGATGCCGTACTCGAAGGCGATCTTCTCGTAGGATTATTATAGTATAATACAGTAACTATTTTAACAATTTAAGTTTTTACACCAATTTGTTCCTTGCTTTTAGCCAACTGCTTCAAACATTACTAAACATTACAACCACTGAGCTGTACTTTTAGCTTGCTAGTAGCCTAATTCAAATCTTTATTGTCATATACTGAAGACAGCGTCACACAGTACAATGAAATTCTTACTCCGTGATAATACCTCCGGCAACATTATAAAAACAAGTAATAATGAAAACAACAAATAAAAAATGACAACAATGAATAAATAAATAGTGCAAGAGCAGTTATAAATAAATAATGCAAAACAATAAAAAAGCTACCTCCAGGTAGAGAGTGTGGAAGCCCTAATAACCATTTGTTCACTGTTAAAAAATATTCATCCATACTTTGTCGAATCCAATGTTTTCAACGGTTTATTCGTCAGTAAGACTAACAACAACATAGGCCTATCTGTTGTTTTTAGCAAATTATTACAACTACAGTAATTTTCCTTTCTTTCAGCTTAGTGTTGGCTAACCTGCATCAATTAGGCCTACATTAGCTAACAATTTCAACAGTGTGTTAGTCTAGTTCAAAAATGTAGTTGTAATGTTTTGCTAGCTAAGTCATCTGAACACTAGTAGCTGCCACTTTCAACAATTTATTGTTACTTTTATCTAACTACAGTATTGAAACCATTCTGTCTCTTTTAGTTAACTTAAGTCTCAAGCTAACTATTTCAACAGTTTGTTCTTTTTGGCAAACTGTTATCCTGACTTTAAACTGCATATGTATAGGCCTACTCAGTTTCAACATTACATCCATCTATCTTTTTTAGCTACTCGTTATGTGGATATATTGAATTCTCCTTCTCCTCACTCTCAGTCTCAGTCTCACTCTGCTTTTTTTTGTTTTTGCCTCGTAACCGCAGTCATCGTTCCTCACCATCGCTCTTCTTGGGCTCCACCTTCTTCATCTTCTTCAGCCTCTTCAGCATGCCCCTCAGGTCTGTGATGCCGTACTCGAAGGCGATCTTCTCGTAGTCGCAGGGCCTCGCCTCCTTTAAGATTTCCCACACGTCCACCTCCTCTTTGGGCCCCTCTTCTTTCCTCGCCCTGATCGTGAATCGATCGATAATTGTGAATCAAAGCAAATTAAAGATTTTTTAGGAATGCAAGCTGGATCTTTGAAAACCTTTACCTTTTCTTGAGCAGCGCGCTGAAGTCGAGATCACCAGCATCCTCACCTGCATCTCCACTGGGGTTAAAATAAAAGAGATTTGGGGGGGGGGGATTATCACAGCATGTTCATAAAAAAAAAAAACCTGTGCTATTTACAAAGCTGGTGCATTGGATAGCGAAGAAAACAGCATTAGTAATATTCACTAACAAATCCACTTTTCTTCCACATTACACAGACCCATAAATAGACACAGAAATTACAAGACAATTATAATCCCAACAAAGACAAACACCAGCACAGAGTGGACCTCTAATGAATTAGAGCTTACCATTTTTTCGTCCTGTGTTCAGATAGACGCAAAAATAGGACGTGTGAGAACATAAAGCACAGCATTTGACGAGGATTACGAGTTACCATCATGTCCTAAATTCAAGTGACAGAAATCACAGTAGACAAGCCACAGACATGGCAGAAAAATAAGCCCATCAGGAACATTGCATACAGTAAAACATAGAAACACAGTCGGTACATATCACAGGAAGTGAAATAAAAATAAAAAAAAGCATTCAAATATGTGAGAAATGAGATGCAAAGTAAAAACAGTCCAACCAAAGATGATGTTAAATGTGTATCAGTGAATGGATGTGCACATTCAAGGTTCAGGAAATGAGAGGATATTATGTGAAGAGCTACACACACAGAGGGAGGAAATATGCTTCAGTATGGTTGTGTTTCACTCCATAAACCCTTTATTACTCCTCACGTGCACATTTGCAAGTGATAGGGGGGGGAAAAATCCACGTGGTCTCGAGTCATCAGTCACCCTCTTGTACTCAACAAGGTGACAAGTTCTATATGTGGCACACGCCAATAAATGTCTACAGGCGCGGTGAGTGCTTGTTGGTTTCCCCGCTGCGAGCACTTTTGGCAGCTGCTTTTACAGTATGGAGTGGAGTGGAGTGTTTTTTTTTTTTTCTTTCCCCGGCCGTGGTCGTGGCCCATTGAACCCCATCGCGAAGCAAGATAAACGCCGATAAATTCAAAGCCATTCGGAGTGATCATGTTTGTCCTATGGATGAGCGGTTCATCCGAGGATAACATCCATCCATGTTATCCTTGCCACCCACCCCCTCCTCCTCCCCCACCGAAGGGAGTAAATTCTCCCGGGGTGGTAATGCCCTTGTTCACAGGGGCACACGTGATCATAAAATGGTTGGGTGAGCATGAAAACAGTGTTAGTCATGTACTGCGGCCAATAACAGTTGCTAGAGCTCAACCTACTTCAGCACTTTTTTTTTCAGAGACTGACATCAAACACCACGTTATCAAATAAAGATGTTGCAGGAAGAGAGGGAGGAAGAGTGATGCAAGATGGATTTGTTGTTACTTTTGCTGAAGGGAAACTGAGGGGAAAATGAAAAATGAAGATGAGGATCAGGGGGATTAAATGCTTATATATATTACTGTCACAAACGGTTCATGTGTAAAATGCACCGACCTTTCTCATGCTGCAGCAGCTGCAACTGTAATTGCCTAAATAAATATACAGTTGATGCTGCATGAGGCACAAACTATGTAAATGCAAAACCTTGCCCTCTACCGAGTCTCCAAGTGTCAGGGAGGCAAATTTGAAAAGTACAGAACTGAGGCTGAAATGTTTCGACAGCAGGTGTTCAACCTTTCTCGACTCAAATTGGAAGAAAAAAAAAATGAAAAATTGCACATGACGCCAGGTTCACCTTGCCAAGTCTCTATTTCAGTTTCAGTTGTCTACACATTGACTCCACATGATAATCACTTGGTGTTTCCTTTATTTTCGGCATTCATCGTCTGCGTGTAACCTTGTCAGGACGTACACGGTGTAGATGCTGTACGTTTTCTGACATGCATGCAAACACACACATATGTTGCCTCAAGAATAAAAACATATAGGCTACCGGCGGGGCATAAAATGAATGCAAGCTCCCACACCATGTGAGAAACTGAAAGGCTTTCCACAGAGTGTTTTCTGTTTCCCTTTGAAGCCTGTTCAACCGGCCAACCAGTCAGTGGAACGTCAAACATGAAGGAGGGGGGAAAAAATAGCCTAATATGCTGTGGGCATAAGATGGAGAGCTCAGGCTATTTCAGACATGAAACAAACATTAGAGTGGAAAAACGAACGAAAACTCTATAGAGAAAATGAGTGAACAGCAGTGAGTATACAAAGCAAATGGTTCCCAACTTCTGTGTCTGTATTTTATTCATTTTATTTATCGATGAATTTGAGCTTTTAATAGCCTAATTTATCTGTTATCTTACTATTTCAACAATCTATAAGCCTAGTTTTATCTAACTGTCACCTGTAGCACATCATTGTCCATTGCTTTTTGCTATCTGTAACTTATTCAACAATTTGTCCCTCACTGGTTCCACCAATCTGTTACTTTAAGCTGCTTATTTAAACCATTTGTCCATCAGTTTTAGCCAGTCGTCCATTATTTCTAGCTAAGTGTTTTACAACCCTTTATTTACAGTAATAACTGGTTTAACAATTTAAGTTTTTTACACCAATTTATCCCTTGCTTTTAGCCAACTGCTTCAAACATGACTAACCATTACAACCATTGAGCTGTAGGCTACTTCTAGCGCGCTAATTACAACCATTTGTCGCTTACTTTTCACTGATTCAAATATTCATCTGTATTTTCAGCTGAATCCAATGTTTCTACCTACCTTACCTTTTCTATTATTAATCCTTTTCTTAACATTTTCAACGGTTTATTCGTCAGTAAGACTAACGACAACATAGGCCTATCTGTTGTTTTTAGCAAACTATTACAACCAATTTTCCTTTTTTTCAGCTTAGTGTTGGCTAACCTGTATTGATTACATTAGCTAACAATTTCAACAGTAGCCATGTTTCCATCCAAAGTGATTCGAATTACTGGGAAATGCGCATTAAAAGAAATTCGAATCATGTGTGTTTCCATCTACGGACTTTGCACCCCCCCCCCCCTCCCGGCCGGCCGGACGGACGGTCTGATTTGAACACATTAGCGCGATTTAGCGCATATGTTTATTACCGTAATAACGCGACCCGTGTGTGTGTGTGTGTGTGTGTGTGTGTGTGGGAGAGAGAGAGAGAGAGAGAGAGAGAGAGTTGCGCCGCCCCAGACTTTATTAATGATAAACGCTGGATTCGCTGGTTGATAAGTTTGGTTTTTACTGAGGAGGAACTATGAAGAACTGTGCAGTAATCACATATGAAGGTGTGTGGGGGCTTTTATTTTGCCGTGGCGATGCGCCACAATTAATTAATTGTTGTGTGACAGCGGAAACCCTGTTGTCTTGTGAGTGAACTGCAAACACGGGAGTAGACGGGGTGAAAGTGCGCTACGTCACACTTGATTCGCATACAGCTGTTTCCATCCCATTCGAATCAACCAAAACCCGGCCATAGCGAGCGTATTTCATTTTGTGCGAATCAGAGGATTTTAATGCGAATCACGGCGTTTCCATCATCATTTTCCGATGCGATACATCTCGATGCGCATCTAAACAGCTGATGGAAATGCACCTAGTGTTACTTTTAGCTGTCTAGTTCAAAAATGTGGTTGTAATTTTTTGCTAGCTAAGTAATCGGAACATTTAGCTGCCTATTTCATCAATTTATTGTTACTTTTATCTAACTACTGAAACCATGTATCCGTCTCTTTTAGTTAACTTAAGCTAACTATTTCAACAGTTTGTTATTTTTAGCGAGCATCCTGACTTTAAGCTGCATATGTATACTCAGATACTTTAAGCTCACAATTTCAACATTATATCCATCATATATCCAACATACAGTATAAGCAACTATCTTTTTTAGCTGCTCTATATGTGGATATATTGAATTCATATGATATCAATCAACATAATCATATAAAATAATAATCAGATATTTCATCACATTAGTAGGACAGGTTTCACAAACCCCTAGTTTACAGTCACTATACTAAAACATGGTACTGTACCATCTAGACCACATGTATTTAGTTGTGCTGCTGTAATACATGTACTGTATAGAGAAACACGCAGATGAGGATCACATTGGATTCTCCATACTTACCTTCCAGAGGCTGAGCTGCATGATTGCAAAACAAGGTGTTTAAACACTTTCCATTATCTCTCCAGAAGCATATATAGCCTGTATGGGAGTTTTAACCAACTTTTCACTTTTCATTTTAATCACACACGAACCTGTTCCTCTCTCGCCCTCATATCAGCATTCTGCAAATAAGCACCCTGACATCTTGTCTAAAGCACAATATGATGCTGTCTTTCTGCATGTTGTGTTTCTCATCTTACCGCTGCCTTTCGGCTCGAGCTCTAATGAGGAAAGGAAATTATATTTTTAAACACAAATTACAAATGTGGAGACTCAAGGTGTCAGTGCGAAGGTGTCGGCTGACTTACGATCACACAGCATACATATACAGTATACAGGCTGAGAAAAAAAAAAGAAAAGAAAAGCTACAAAGTTACATAGACAGATTTCATGCAGCCAGAAGCACAGACAGAAATAGACAAGTGTGGGAAAAACATATATATATGTATACGTCCCTTCAGGGATTGTCACCGAGATGTGACGAAATACAACGCTAAACCACGAGTGACTTCAGGTGAAGCAAAACAGCGAGGTGGCAGATGCACTGAGACGTGACACAAAGAGTAAAGATGGCAGACAGACAGACTGACTCACACAGAGTCCACTACGACGAGAGATAGAGATAGAGAGACTCTGTGAGACTGACAGATGCCCCAGAGGCAGCGATCTACAGAGGGGCGTACGGGAGAGACAATGTGATGGGTGACACGTTGAGGAGACCATCGCACAAACACTGACACTCACGATCGCTTAAACGCCTCCAAGATGTTGTCCTGCTGCTCCTCTTGCACAGCTGAAACCACACAGAAGGAGAGGAAGACAGGTGAGAGCCGGGCCGGGTTAATTCATTACACACTGGGCTCGAGCAGCAGAGGAATAATGGACTGATGACCTCGCCGGGCCACTAAATGATAAGACCTAATGTGTATCGCACTCACTGAGTTATTGGCTGACAAAGCCGGTTACATAGTAATGGTGGAAACGCTGAATGGAAGATGACAATAATGTGATTAAGTGTCCATCTCGGGACGCCTACCCTGCACGGCGACGTCGAATGTGCAGCTGTCGCACTTGTCTTTGGAGGTGACCTCGCAGCGGTAGCCACCTGCGTCTCCGTCCACCACTTTGATGATGCTCATCTCGTAAGTGTAGATCTGACAGAAAGAGAGGGGGGGTGATACGCTGGCAACACACACAATTAAATGATAACCCATTCTCTCACACATGCAGTACGTGCTGAGTGACGAACACACACACACACACACAGAGTAGCCTATGACGGTTTGCTGATAAAGCCATAAGGCCGATACAGCTCAGTCAGCCGGACGGTCGGTGCAGCTTTTATCATCTATTCTGCACAGAATACAACACAAAAGCAACAACATTTCTACATTTTCCAGGAATGTGTTTTTTTCTTTTTTTTATGTGCAATTCAGCAAAATGCAAAATGTTCCTGTCCGTTCTGGGTTTTTATTAAACACAGGGTGGAAGGGGCAGAAATGTGAAATCAAATGAAGAAGGAATACGTTATGATGTAAAGTGCAGTGAAGCTCCTGAAGTCTCACAAATGTATTTAAAAGTTGAGAGTGTGTGTATATGTGTGTGCACTCACAAACACACACACTAAAGCAGAACAAAGTGGTTGCAGAGAGAGAGAGCCGAGTTTGAGCGCTTACTTTCTGTGTCTGAGAAAAGTGGCATCGCAAAATCAATTATTTTGTTTGTGAGTCTCATTTGTTGAACAGTTCATATTATATTAGTTGTCTTGGAAAGTCCTTTTTCTTTATTGATTCCCATTTTCGTTTTTCATTTTGCTTTAATTCTTCACAGGCACACGTAAATGTGTTTATTATTAGCAGTATTAGAATTCCCTATAGGTTTTAATGAAGAACCCTAATGTGCCGTGGTGTAAACGTGGTTTCAGAGGCTTTTTCTTATATGCTCACAACAATAACCCTGAACATTTTTGTAATATAATCAAATGTAAATGTGCTGGAGAGTTGAATGTTGTTTGTTTAGTGCCGACGCCTCACAGCAGGAAGGTTCTGGGTTCGATCCCCAGGGCCTTTCTATGTGGAGTTTGATATCTTCTCCCTGCGCCTCTGCTCCAGCTTCCTACTGTACATGCCCATTACGTTAATTGGCTATTCTAAAAGTGCCCATAGGTGTCAATGTAAGGTTGTTTGTATGTTACATTTGTTGTATTTTATGTGTATTTTGTCATACATGGGCCCCGGAAGAGGAGCTGCTGCATTACTGGAGGAATAGAGGAATAAATGAATGTGTCAGCGCTGTGATAGACTAGTGAACTGTCCAGGACGTCCCCCATGGCCCCGCATGGATATTATCTAATGGATGCACTGATTAAAAAACACATATTGGTTTTTGCCTAAGTCTTAAAACAAGTAAATCAGAGTCTGCAGCCATGCTTACAGCTCTATTAGTCTCTATCTGGGCACAGTGGTTCATATTACTAACATTATGACCACAGGTAAAGGCGTAAATTCAAGTTTTGAAGAAAATTAAAAACTTTGGCTGAGAAGAAGTCTAAGTATCACCTGTGTTTACAATTTATTCTCATGGGAACTTTAGTTTCTCTTGGAAAAATCACTGTTAATGTGTCTGTCAATGCCTTTAAAGGGGAACTATGCAAGTGTTACTAACCCTCCTCTCGGCCATGTGCATTTGTTTTCAGCGAAGGCGGGTGAGAAAGTATGGTATTTTCAATAATTTAAGGACATTTATAGATCACCCACGTTAATAGCATCATTGAGGACCCATTACAGATAAACATTAACACATAGGCGAGTAAAAAAAAAAAATGTTGTCTACATGAATGTTTCAATCTACATTTTGTAATAAACAAATTATAAGTATAATTTGATATGACCAAGACACCTAAAAACAAATACACGGCCGTTTTCATCAATTTACAAGCAAGTGGGCAACACACACATTGGAGTGAATGGGTTTTCTGGGCGCTTTTGCAATACCTCATCCCCCCTGCAAGCGTTTGGGGTGGGCGGGAGCTGGGCGGGAGTAGTAGCAAAGTCAACCCCATTCAGCCAATCAGCAAGTTGGTGTAGTGACGGGGCTTTGCACCAGTCGGTCCCTGATTGGCCAACGTGCTGTGTCAATCACAGCGGGCGACGCTGATTGGCTCGGCCTTCTGAGGGTTTCAGAAGTCCAAACGCTTAGAGTGGGGATGAGGCCAGACTCTCCCTCGGAATGAAATGAAATGCACTTCCGCGAGAGGCTGGTTTACCAGGCTACCTGCAACCTGGAACACTCTGCAAAACCATCTGAAACTTACCAGACCATTAAGACATTTTAAATCCAAAACTGCATCTTATTTTACCTCCAACTGCTAATGTTTTTGGCTTGAAACGTCATGTGAGTAAATTATTGCATTGGAGCTCTTTTGGTGTTGCGGACTCTATACCCTTCAGTTTACACTCTTTTTGGTCCAGCACCCACCGAACATTGGGCAAGTAGGATGTGCGTGCTGTTTATTACTTAGAAAAGAAACGTGTGTGTAGCAATGAATGCAGCGCACTGACACACACCTTGGTGTTCCTGTCGTAGGTCTCTTTGAACTGCAGGTGCTTCCCGGCCTTGCTGCCCAGGTCGAGCCACTTCCCCTTCAGCCACTTCATGCCCGGCTTCCTCGTTAAGTTTGTTGAGTCCACTTTAGCCACGAACGTGACGTCCTTGCCTGGCAGGAACAAACAGGAAGTGACAACATGCAGCTGATTAATTAATTAAAGGAGAATTACAAAGTGGAGCGGAGAACTTTAGTTTTTTTGGGAGATAATTCAGGGTTCAGACCTTTTGTGGCTGTGACGCTCTCCGGCCTCAGCACAAACAGGCCGGTCAGCTCCGACATCTGAGGATCCTCGCCTGGGACATGCTCTGTGATACGTGTGTGTGTTGTAGAGGACATATTAAAGCAAAACAGCAAAACACTCAGATACAGTAGAGACACATATTCAACAATATTTAAACAACACACACACAGAGAGAGACAGACAGGACAACGACAATGAGACCAAGCAAACCTCCAAACCAGCAGTCTTCTTAATCCCGGTGCTTACTGCACTGTGGAGCTTCTTAAGTCTAATTTGATGATAAGGAGCCTCAAATCTCCAAATACCACCACTCCCCCCCCTCGGAGCATGGGGATCTTTTCCTTTTTGTACGGTTATTTAGCACTGAAACAGAGCAACAGTCTCTGTGTTTGCGTAATGCCTTTGCTGTTTCACTGCATAAACCATATGGGACCCTGTGTTGACAAATGACAGGCGACCAAGGAAGAGGAGGAGGAGGAGGAGGAGGAGGAGGTGCAGACTGGCCCCGCGGGGAATAAAGAAACTCCTCAGATCACCTCTGAAGACATCACATTAGGTTTGACTCTGCAATCTTCTGCCACCCTGACAGAACATAAGCCGAAGCTGTACGCTCTTATCTCGGGCGATAAAAAATGAGCTGCTCTTTTATCCGCTCGCTTGTTTCTTTTTTTTTTTGCAAGTAAATTGATGTAACCTCTGTAAGGTGTTTGCTTGTCAGTTGATACGCTTTTACAGAGACGCTAACGTAATCATTTCTCTTACCATCAGGAGGCAACTCTGCATCAGAGGAAGGCAGGGGGAGAAAAATATAAAACAAAAAAAAAAAGAAAAGGAAAGAGAGAGCGGAGAACACGTCAGTCTGTACAGTATCTGAGCTGTTCAACACAAGCGTTAATTGGCCCAATGATAATCTTGACTTCAGGTGAGGAACACTCACACATCGAATATCAACGTGCTCTCATATTCAAACAAACACATCTTTCTTTTCTTTTTTCTCTGGCTGTAATTAACAAATCCTGTTTCTTTTTTTTTTTTACAGACGCAACTGTTAATTGGTTATATCTTCAACAAATCAAGTTAAAAAAAAATCACTTTAATTGCACTGAAGTCAGGAGGTTGTGTATACAGTACAGTTGTCTCGTTTCTTGCACAGTCTTGCAGAGTACATCATGGACAAGCAGTGGGCAAAAAAACAAAAGACAAAACCACCAATCAAGTAGAGTGAGTAAGGCCCCGGGTGGGCATCCATTGGACGAGAGCACGAGTTGCTGAGAGAATGGATCCAGGGTCACGTGTCACATAAGGTCATGCGCCTCCATAAATTCAGAGAGCAACCCCGTCGGCGCCTCTTCCTCCCTCTTCCTCCCTCCTTCTCTCTCCCCCTCTCTCTGCTTTTATGGGCTCAGTTAATTTGATCTTTTAATCAAAAGTGCCCCTGAGGACAGATCCAAGTTCAGATGTTCAGGATGATTTAAAAGGTTTCGGTTTGAATGCTAAGTGGGTAAAGTTGATCCTGGAATGGCACCCAGGGGACACTTCTTAATGTTTACACTCTTATTTATTTATGTCACACCGGACACTTGCTGTGTTTGGGATGAGGGGTTGCT
The DNA here is from genome assembly GCF_045865225.1 of Trachurus japonicus. Classification (NCBI taxonomy): domain Eukaryota; kingdom Metazoa; phylum Chordata; class Actinopteri; order Carangiformes; family Carangidae; genus Trachurus; species Trachurus japonicus. Next base: position 8,056,208 of record NC_140914.1, on the reverse strand, counting down.
AAGTGAAATTAACTCCAGACACTGTCCTTGGCTCTGGGGATGTTTGGGTTTTGGACCAACGCCCACTGGGACTAATTGGCTGAAGCCCTGTTCTATTTTTGGGCGATTTGCAACAACACCACATTGAAAAAAAAAAAAAAAAAAGTTGTTTTTTATTTTTTATTTTATGGGTCCATTACCCAAAAATGTATTCCTTTTCCATAAAGTTTCTTGGAAATAACCACATAATTTGATCAATCTCAGTTTCAGGAGAAAAAGTTTTTGGCAAATGCCCCAAAACGACAATGTTTACGTTCAAGTGCCAAAACCCGTTAAAGGCCCGAGGGATTAAATAGTGAAGGCAGCTCGTGTAGAGATGAGGTAAAGGTCAACGAGACCTCGCACTTTAACGACCAAGTGGTTATTGGCGCCAAGATCAGACGTAGCTGCCGTAAGAAGAGACAGAGATATATATTTATATATTTTAAGTTCATTTAGTAATTTAATTTAGGATATAAGAATAATTTATAATTTAAATATGGAAATATTTTTGTTAAAACATATCTTAAAAGACATTTTTTCAACATTACATAGGGACCAGTGAGCTAGTGTTGTATGAAGTGGGATTATTATTATAATTACACATCATGATCATGATGTAAGGCTGAGAGTGAGTCGCTGTTAATCAAATGACTTAAGTTTCTCCTTTTTATCCATTTGAGATAATGTGGCCAATGAAGCCAGATTTATGTTTCTGTATTCTTTATTCAGTTCTGTTTATATGACAGAATGTCTGACGTTAATTTATGGATTTTGTTTACCAGTCCTCGCGGCACGTTGGCGGCCGCAGAACGGCATGTACTCGACGTTGTGTCGGCTTGAAGGGAAGCTCATTTGAAAACTAAAGAAACTGAAGCTACAATGGAAGAAACAGCAGCGTTGGTTTTGTTTACAATAATAATTCTCCTTCTTCTTCTTCGTGTTGTTTTTCCTCAGGCTGAGATCTGGAAGGTTTCATGGGGCCTTGGGCTTCTGCTTGTGCACAAAGGTCAAGCCACATGTGGTGGCAACTGCCTGATGAACACATCGCCAGGGTTTATCTTCACACGGAATCCAGTTATAGCGGCAAAATGAAGGTAAAATAAAAAGTCATTCTTTTTTTGTTTTATTGTCCGAAATCTTTCATGGTTCCAGTGACTATTCACCAGTAAACCACTGCAAAATCTAGTTGAGCTACTGGTTTTAATGTTTCCTTTAGAGGCCAAATTATGTGGCTATTTCTGGGAACCTTCCAAGGAAATTGTTAGGAAATGATCAGGAATATATGGACCCGTAAAAGCCGTTAAATTAGAAGTTACCTTATATCCTATCCTCCTATCCCAAACAGCTTATTATTACTGTATTAAAAATAGTAACATATCCATCAGCTCCATCCATGGAGTATAGTTCTATACATAGAGTGTATAGTAATGTAATTTCTCAGTTATTACTTATTCAGTGTATCATAAATTTATCATCAGAGCAGCAGCAGACAGAACAGAACACACACCGTCTCAGATTCCTTCAGCCTCATGTTGTGTGTATATATATATAAATATATATATACACGCTGTAAAGGAATGATTCACTGTTAGGTTATGAATGATGAACAAAGGAAACAGCGTCTCATCCTGCACTATAATATTCAGCATTCGTATGATGTAGTTGATCCACATATCACACACGCAGACGTGATATGTACCTGGCACCAGAAAAAAAGATACAAGCAGGAAGTTTCAGACTCAGACCTCATCAGCTCATCTCACATTTAAAACACTCAAACGTTTTCTTTGGATGCTTTGGTGAAACCGATCTAATCACGATACTTTTAATCACTTTGAAAGCATGTTTTTTTTTTTTATTATTCTTTACCTGTCATGAGCGTCTCTTCTTTATTTACTTATTTCACCGTCAAGGTGTTTGATCTGACACTTTATCTGATGAATTCAGTTTCTTTTAAGTTGTGTCTTTGCATTGTTTTCATCCTTTTTGTTTTGCCTTCCTTCATCTGTTTGCTCCGAGTTGCTTTGTCACTTTCGTTTGTTACAAAGGCAGAAGTTAATTTTGTGATTATTATTAATTAATATTATTATTATTTGATTATTATTATTATTATTACACTCCAGATGTCCAGAAATCTTCAAGGCTCATGTGCTGTAGATATCTCTGCAAAAAACAATCATCATATCAAAGTAGTGGCCATCACCAGAGCAATCCCAGGCGGACAGATACCTGAACACACACACCGTGGGTTGGTTTACACAAAGCAAGCACAACAAGGATGGGAAGCACAAGCAGGACAGGGGAACAGTGTGTCGTGTCTTTTCCTTACCATCCCTAGGTTCATTGTTTGCTGAATGAAGAGAAACAATTGGTACATGGGAATTAGTCATGTGGACAATGAAGGGTTAAAAACATATCCCATAGTTCTGCTGTGGTCTCCTCGCAGAGATCTGTATGTATGTGTGTGATTGTGAATGAAAAAGCTGCCAAACAAAGATCGAATTAAAGACATTGTATAAACCTATTCACAGAGACAACTGCGATACCTTCACATACACTCTCTCTCTGTCTCTCTCTCTCTCTCTCACACACACACACACACACACACACAAACACACACACACAAACACACTAATGACAAAGCAAAGCGCTTACCTACTGCTTGCTGGACATCTGCTAATGAAGAATAAGCAGAGGTTAAGCAGATGAACTGGACCAAAGTGGTGGTAATGCAGATTTAATGTTCACTCTTGCGCATGCTGCACATAAACACACAACAAAGTATGACAGAATAACACTGAGCTTCATCAGACAGCAACGGGTCATATTGATTATTTTAAAGATAAATCGATGTGTTTAATTTAACAGATGAGTAAAGCCACAATGATCACACACGCACGGACACACATACACGTACGCTCATACACACAGACAAAACTATAAAGCCAGGACAGTGCTTACCCTCTATATCAGGCTGCATTTCTGCCAATGAAAGTGACATAAAAATGTTAAATGTGAAGCAGAGCGGTGGCCATTTTGAAATGTTTAATTGCAGGGCAACACAGGGATGAGATATATCTCTGAAATATGATGCGGTTTTCCTGTTAGAGTGTGTAACAGAGCCATCAAGACTAGAAAACCTCACTTTTAAAGTTTTGTGTGGCGTAATCTGACTGAAACAGGTCAACAAACATGAGCTAATGTAGCTTTACTGTTAAAGGGATAGTTCAACATTTTCGCAAATTGGCCCATTGCCATAATCACTATAGTTTTAGGAGTAGGTTCGTTACCTTTAATTGTTGGTGCAAGCTATTTTTAAAACGGCGGAGCAGAGCCGTGAGCTGCTCAGAGCTACGCTACAGAGGCTCATGGGATTTCTTGGTTTCCCTCATCAAACTCATCAAATACACAATCCAACAACTCCAAAATGCTCTGGTGGACAAGTTGTGACCTGCACATTCACCACGCTATGAGATAATAACAGAACGTTACCAGACAGAGTTGTTTTAGAGGTAAATTCATGCGAAACCGCTGATGCGTGTTCCTGTCGGGAGCGTGGTGAATTTGCAGGTCACAACTTGTCCACCAGAGCGTTTTGGAGTTGTAACAAACCTATAGGGATTATGGCAATGGGCCAATTTGCCAAAATGTTGAACTATCCCTTCAAGTCTTACAGATGAAAATTGAGATGCTAGATCTGGCTAAAATTTAAATTTGACAAACATTTTTGTTCAAAGGCTTTAGGAAATTAAACTCAAAATCAGGTTAAAACTAAAGAAACTCACTTATAAAACAGATTAGACATGATCAAACATGATCGGTTCTTCTTCATCAAGCTTTATCTGTTTCCCTATTAACTGAAGTTAAAACACTTCTCGGTATTGGTGCGATACTGGTATTAGCATTGTCTGTTGCGCCCTTGAAGGACCTTACAAATAGGTCCTTCCTTTCTTGTACAATGTATGGTATCACTGTGTTATATGCAACTAAACTGCAACAGCAAATGTTTGTTTTTTTATGTTATTCATAATTAAGATAAGACTGTCAGCATTAGGCTACAGCAGCAAAGTGGATAGTGCAGAAAAAGAAATAGACAAAGGTCAGTACTTAAACTGCCTGAGGCAATAACATGAAAATAAGTAGCCTAATTACCAGCACAAGTACAAACATTAAAAAAAGAAAATAATAGCAACACTATGCATAGTAATAGTATCTACAATATAGACAGAAGAAAAGCTGCATTACAGTTGAGATATTGTACCTAGACAGTTTAATATCTACACAGTGACATGTTTGGTTTTAATTGAATGTAATTGAACAGGTTGTGATCTGTCTTAACCTCAGATACATACCTGACATCCACCTTCATACTGTTAACGTTAATCATGTCTCCCTCAAAAAATATTTTCTCCTGCCGTTCAATTGCACATAAAGGTAATTTCTAGGTGACAGAGCTGGTAGCACTATATCATAAATATTAGCTTTAAGTGCCTGTTCAGGGCTTCATTGGAATATGAGACGTGTCAGCCATGCTACGATTTGCTTTTTCATTGATATTTGTAGGTAATAAATTATTCTGGGACATGTTACTGTGGGGAGGTGTTTTTTTCTTTTTTCTTTTTTTGCCAGTGTTGCCCTTCAAGCACAGCGTTTGGGCAGAAATGAGTTTCAGTATTAGTATAACTCACAGCTCTACCTCATCATTGCACCTTGCAGACACACAGACAAATTTAATCACTCTCAGCGAGCTGCAGAAAGTTTATGCAATAATTCATCTGCAATGACTGACAGCGACAGCACATACACACTGAAACAGACACACACAGGACAAACACGTGTACAATATGCTCACGGTGCACACCCTCCATTACAGTTGCTCCGAGGTATAAATTGAGATTTAATCCAACGGGGTGAATTGAATTGAAACTGTACATGTTCACAAATATCTGCGCATAGATGTACGACATGCTACGTTTCATTCTCAAGGGACTCGTTACTTATTACCTTTAAGAGCTTCTGGCAGAGAGGAAATCTACATAATATATACATATGCACTGTGTATTTTCAATGCGCATCAAATAAAAACATGCTATACTGCAGGACAGTACATGATTCACACACATATACGTACATAGAGCTCACATATCATGTAGCTTCTCCGCTGTGGGCTAGTAAACCCACACACAATTATTTCACGCGTTTCGCTGCATGCATTACCCTCAGCTATGGATTGGACTTGAAAGGTCAGGATTTTCAGGCGCACACAAGGGGGAAGTGAAATGAGAGGAACAATCTGCCATCCTCGATCTGTCTCAGGCCTCGTCCTCACACATACAGAACAGTATCATCTCCTCGTCCTGCAGCAGGTTGAGGAAGACGCTGACCCTCACTGACTAACTCATTGCAAAGCTTTTATCTTGTCTTTAAGCAGCTAAAATAGATGCTAGAGTTACTGCATACTGCAAACAGATGCATTATTCTGGGATAATAACCGAATAATATAACATCACACTGACAGGGTTCGTCCTGCAGCCTTGACTTTAGGATGCGAATGGGAAGGTCTTCAATCAAGAACTTTCACTTAAAGGTCCCATATTGTATAATGTGATATTTCCATGTGTGATTATAAAGCAGCTTCAGGTTCTATATTAATACTGTGAAAATACACAGATATAACCCCAAAGCCTCAGTCCACAGGGAAATGCACACAGCCTGTAATCAGAGACTGAGCCTTAAAACCAGCCGTCAGCACTTCCTGTGACTTTGTGATGTCATAACAAATCAGCACTCTCAGCCACACCCCCCACACCCTCTGTCCAGCTTTGCAGGATTTGGTTTCTCTGAATGTATTACCTGAAATCTGCTAAATCTTTATTAGATCACTGAGAAAACAGTTACCCAATCAGAGAGGAGCCTCAGAGCCTCCTCTCTTCTGATTGGCTGACACCAACCTGTTGTTACTAGAGCTCCAAAGAATAAAAACCTGAGAGAGGAGATGGAAGAGCTACACTGAGATAGTTTTTGGTTCTTGAAAACACAAATATACCTTCTTACGGATCAACATTTCAAAATAAAAGCACAGGTAAAGTTTAAAATATGGGACCTTTAAGTAAAACTGAACCATTTGTCAACGTTGTGATTATGTTTATAGTTTCTCGTCATAGTTTGTTGTTGATTTCTCACGTTATAATTTAAGAACATGGAAACTGCTGCTCTTTAACTGAAAGAAAAATACATTAAAATGATGTTTAGATTCTTAAAGACGTAGTAATATCATTCCTTTGACTCAACTAATACATTTTACAGTGGAGTCAGTTCATACTGTACATACAGTGCATGATGCAAACTCTGATTCTGATCATAAAGCTTTATGTAAAACCGGAAAGGAGATTAAATCAAACTCTGAGTGTGTTTTTCCTTCCTGTTTATTGTCTCAATGTGATAAACAACTTGTCTTAAAATAGCCCTTTATCTAACTGAGAAGCAGACGGTGGCTACAAACTCTCAGCTGTACTCAGCACCCATAAGGTTTTAAACTGAGGAACGCTAACGCTGATAACAAGACGCGTTTTCAATGGTAGCTGAAGGACAAATGTGAAAGATTAATTTGCATGTACTGTGTGCATTCGCAGAGTTAAGTATATACCCGGGCTGAAATAGGAAAGTCAAATACACACATACACAGTCAGAGCACACACACACATACACACACGTACCAATTCGTACATACAGAGTGTTGCTTACCCCATGAATTAAACACCTTCTATTTTGCTCCCAACACCTAATTTAATTAGCATCTCTGCTGCTTAAAATACACTCATAACATGTCCTCAGTGCTAATAAAAGAATATCAAAGTGTGTGCTGTGTGTGTGCAGTGTGTATGTGCGTGAGTGTATGATGTGTGTGTGCGTGCACCAGCAGCACAGTGGGGATCATGCATCTCCACACTCAGCTCCATCACCACAGAAGTTCTGCAGCTTCTGTGTTTGTCTCATCTTTAACATCTTACCCTCCTCCTCCGCTGGCTTCTCTGAATGAGGGGAAAGACACATAATATTTTGCAGATGAGGATGATGATGCTGATGATGAAGGTGAAGGTAATGATGAAGATAATGATGATGATGATGATGATGATGATGATGTTGTTTGGGCCACACAGACCAACACCGACGCTGCATGTGACGTGTTTTTCTTACCCTTCTTGTCTGGAAAAAAAGGAGAAAAATGCATCAGAAAATGAAACAGCTTCTCCTAAGTGTCTGTTATTGAAATATCTGTTTTCCTGTGGCTGCGGTAGTTTAACTGTATAATAGCTGATTACTGTACGAGTAACTCATAAAACAAATTGGATGTGTGTGAGTGTGCAGTGTGTGGTGCTCAGATTAGATGTCATGAAGACACTCACCAGCAGGGGCTGCTGGAGCCTTATCGCCCTTGGCTGCTGCAATTAAACAACAATTATGTAAATTAATTTGTACATTCTCATTATTTCATATCATACAACACCAGCAGCACAGTGTTTGGAAAGTCACAGCTTCAGACTCGGTAAACTGTTTAAAGAGCTGCAGCTTGTGATCTGAATCCTCAGGAGGCAGCGACTAATAATCATTTCTATACATATCTGAGGGCACTTGTGTTTATCTACACTACAGGTGATATGTGTCACTATTATTTATATATGCAGACACATTTTATATGCGTGTGTGTTCTTCTGCACAGTGTGGGCTCAGATGCACACTCTGCATCTCTAGAAACACACAAAACTGCACAAAACATACACTTTAAAAATGATTTTCATTTTGATAACATAAACACATGTTCACAGGAGTGCCCTGCACATGGAAGCTGCATTCAGGCAACCTTGTTTTGTGCACATCTCCTTGATTTCTGCAGGGTTCGCCTCTGGCAGCAGAGAGAATATTGGATTTCATATAGTGCATGATTTAGATGAGGCATGGTTTTACAGAAACAGTGAGGCTGAGATAAATATAAGTGAGTGTTTTCTCTCTTTTTTTTCCAGAGATCATGAGGAATAATTGGGCTTAAAAATTCTGAAAGGGCCTCAAGACAAAAATGCTTTTGATAGGATAAGTACATCAAAGTTCCAGGATCCCAGATCTAGGTTAGTTTAGGAGCTGGAGGGCGTCTAATGAGATGGCAGATTAGGCATGAGTTTCTGTCTGCCAGACAAGCTAAAGCACACGGCTGCACAGTAATAATTCAACTTTGGCAGCATTCACATCGTAAACCTCCATTTCATTAATATCTCAGGTCTGCTCCCTCGTTACGGCCGATGTTTAAATGTTTAAAAAAAGAAAAAAAGGAAAATGCTGCTCCTCGCTCTGCAACAGGGAACGGTCTGAGCCCCATGAATGAACGAACGAGGAGCTATCATCTATTGTGACCTGCACATTCACCACGCTATGAGATAATAACAGAACGTTACGAGACGAGACGAGTTTTTTTAGAGGAAAATTCATGCAAAACCACTGATTCATGTTCCCATCGGAGGCAGTTTTTCAACAAGCAGTCTCTGTATTTGTCTCGAAAACAACTCAGTCTCGTAACGTTCCATTATTATCTCATAGCGTTGATGTGGGAAACCAAGAAATCTCATGAGCCTCCGTAGCGTAGCTCTGAGCAGCTCGCGACTCTGCTCCACCGTTCTAAAAATAGCTTGCACCAATAATTAAAGGTAACAAACCTACTGCTAAAACTATAGGGCCAGTTTGCCAAAATGTTGAACTATCCCTTTAAGTCTTATAGATGAAAATTGAAATGCTTGATCTGGCAAAAATGTATATTTGACGGTTCGGTTCTTCTTCATCGAGCTTTATCTTTTTCCCTATTAAAGCAGAAGTAAGCGATCTGGTAACTTCTTGTCAGCCGATGGAGTTAGCAGTCCCCGCCCTCGTCCCTACGTCACCACATTCACGCGCATCCATTGGCTGCACACACAGAGAGGACCGCCCCTTTATGCCGTTCTCTCTCCTCATTGGATAAAGGTTGTAGGATACAAGGAAAGTTTTCTCCTCGGCTTACAGTAGAGCAGAGTGACTGACAGACCCGTGTTTCAGACCAAACACTCTATGTAAGTGATTGCCGTTAGAAGATATAACTATTTAAGACTTATATTAACACAAATATTCCGCTTACTTCTGCTTTAACTGAAGTTAAAACACTTTTCGGTATTGGTGCGATACTGGTATTAGCATCCTCTGTTACGCCCTTGAAGGACCTTACAAATAGGTCCTTCCTTTCTTATGTTTAAAAAAAGAAAAAGAAAAGGAAAATTCTGTTCCTCGCTCTGCAGCAGCGAACAGTCTGAGCCCCACAAACGAACGAACGAGGAGCTACAGTATCATCTCTCCAAAAAAAACCCCACAGACAACAAACCACAACTGGCACGGCACAGCAAGTGTCCCATGAGCCTACTTAACAGTGGGTCTAAGATATCAAGGCCCGGCCTTGGCACTCGGCATGTGCTCGCGGGCTGGCACACTAAGTCTGGCACACCGGTGGGGGGGCAACACGTCTATTTTGGATAAGGTTTGTTTTTCAGGCAGCAATCTGTTAATGCCTCTCTCAGCACTTCGGTCCTGGAGGGGATCCGTGACGCACCAGGCCGTAAAAAAAAAAAAAAAAAAAAAAACTTTCTTTAGATTCCCGCTGAAGCCCCGTGTCCCAGGCGCCTTTACTGTAAATCAGAGGAGAGTCGGTCTGTGAGCTGCAGATTACTGAAGTGTTCTTCAAGTCCTCAGCTGCTTCCTGCCTCTCTCACCTTGATGTCAATGAGTTTGTAGGCGCTATTTGATCTCTGACTCATTATGATATAACAGAAGACGGGAGGGAGGAGGGTTTGTGTCTCAGAAACAATCCTCACCCCCTCGGAGACAACTGGGGCTTTAAATAAATGTCATAAAATCACCATGGAAACAGATGCCTGCTGTTTCAGATGTGCCTGATTAATAGTATAACCGTTTTACCCCCCTTTCCAAAAAAAAAAGAAAAAAGAAAAAGGACCTGAAATTCAGAAAAGGAGCAGTCCCATCGGTGTCTCGCTGATCCAACAGGAATATTACAGCTTCAGAGAGAGAGGGGGGGGAAATTTTCATATGAAAGGCTGTTTAATAAACGCCAGTAAAAACCCTCAGCATGACAGCCCAGCAGAATAAAACTCTATCTTGCTCACAGATCTCACAAATTCAACTTCCTCTGACTATTTGTATTATTTCTTTTTTACATTTTGAGTTTATTTTTGAGTATCAGGAGTTTATAGATAAAGGTGCGAGGACAGTTTGAACATCCTTTCATCAGCATCAACCTGTAATGTCACTCTAATATAGACAGAGGTGAGCGTGACATTACCCTGGCATTGTTTGATGGTGACAGAGCATTTCCTTACAGTATATATATATATATAGAGAGAGAGAGAGAAAAGCTTCTTAGATGTAAAAGTTCCTTGTGTGAATCCAGAGTCAGAGTCTCATTTACTGTCGGTGGAGCGGCTGCACATCAATATGAGAATCTCAAATGAAAGTTGTGGATTCGCCGGTGTGAAGACTTCACAGAAATACTCTGATGTGACTGTCTTGAACCTTAGGGGTGGTATATGTGTTGTGACATCTTAAACAGTGTTGATTAAAGGTGTCGTCGTCATCGTCGTGGCTGCTGCAGTGTCAAACCTACTGTGTGTGTGTGTGCTCTTCTAAACAGTACATGAATAAAACAAATATTTTAGTCACGCGATAAATTGGAAAAACACCTTGAAGAGCTGGAGGGGGATTAGACTTGCTAATTTCTGAGAGATGCTTTAAAAAAACACACGGCTAATTCATATTCCCACTGACGACCTGTTTCTTTACATCATAACTTCAGAATATCATCACAAAGCATCACAGGCTCGACTATAGAAAACATATAAGATCTGTGTGGCCCACGGCGGCGTGCGGTCTCGTTGTGAACATCCTGAGCAGCCTCCCTCTTCCACCTCCAGCAACATGGTGCGTGCAGGTAAATTGAGTTTCCACAAAAGATTTTTTTTAGTCCGTCAAGGTCGCAGCTGCCTCCTCTGCCTGTTTTATGCATGTTACCAGGCTCATCCTTTCATATCTAATTTATGAGCCCTTCACTGCTCGGGATTTGTATTCTTATTTAGACAGTTAACAGCGTGAGGTTGTGTATCTGGAGAGAGAGCGTTTGATTTCCTCTGTGAAAGACTTTATGCAGATGACCATGCAGTGCAGAACCACGCTGAGAATGTATTTTTTTATTTTTTTATGTTTTATGTTGGGAACTCGAAAGTGGCAACGAAAGGTAAGTGTGTCAAAGAATAAATAAAGAAAAAACGAAACGTAGCAAGGATGGGATGGCAGCAGCAGCAGCAGCGAGGAGGCCATCTTTGAACTGAGTGGTTAACGAGGCAGTTTTATATGTGTGCTCTTTAGTTGACGTGTTAAAAACAAGACGCTTTGAGTGGTTTTTGGTGTTTGACCTTTGGAGAGTCCGAGGGGTCAATCCTAATACACTAACAATGTTTACGCGTTAATGTTTAGAGGGTGTAAAGTTTACCATTTTTTATACAGTCTATGAGCTCACTATGTTTACCATCTTAGTTTAGCATCTTGGCTAATTTGGAAGCTCAAGAACTGAAGCCAAGAAGTTTAGTCTGGTGCTGAAATTTACAACAAATTTAATGTATATGTGCTTAGAGATTAGTTTACATTAACACTTTACACATTAAAGAGGAACTATGCAAGATTTTGAACAGCTTTGGAGAAATTGTGCTGGTTAAATTACTTGTTATGGGGAAAATTGAGACTCTCGGCCTTCCACCTAGCGTCTCTTGGCCGAAAACCAACATTGCAAGATCAGAGCGTCCGACCCAGTGTCCCAGCTCTCGTCTCGGTGGCACCAGGACTCAAACACGCCACTTAACCCGTAATCTCTTGTTTATGACAGATAAGACTACACAAATATACATTGTAAAACGTATATGATATATAACGTCATCGACCCCATTACCTTCTTGCCCACTAATATATTATCACTGGCCTATGTATTTTGCTCACAGAGAAGAAGAAAGAAATCCCATTAGCCTCCGTAGCGTGCAGTAGCTCTGAGCAGCTCACGGCTCTGCTCCGCCGCTCTAAAAATAGCTTGCACCGACAATTAAAGGTAACAAACCTACTGATAAAACTATAGGTATTATGGCAATGGGCCAATTTGCAAAAATGTTGAACTATCCCTTATTAGTATTTTCACACTGTAGACGTTACTTTTATGTGACAAACAAAAGTTTAATGTTAAGCTGATGGTGGTTTATCTTAAGTGCAATCCATCAGAGAGGTTGTTGAGATATTTGACTGGATAAAGTAAAGAAAAAAGAAAAGGCATAACCAAAATGGAAATCTGGGTTGAATATCAGGAGAAACCCTCCACCGATGTCGCTCTAAACTAAGAATCAGACTCACCAAGGTGTGTGTGTGGGATTCGTCCTTTAGGCTTTAAGTTTCATCCGCTCCCGACATAATAACACTCATATTTAATTTAGGCAAATCTACAGCATCTCAATTAGCGGAGGTGTGACGTCATTCTTTACCGCAGCTCCACTTTGAGATTTGTCCTGATAAGACAGCCGTATTTTCTATTTCCCCCCCTCTAATTATCCATAAATGACCTCTTCCTCCTTCAGCATATACTTCACTTCACCAGCTCCTCCTCTGTCTCAGGTCGCTCCGTCCTCTCTGGGACAACTGTGACCCCCTATAACGCCTGGCCTGGATAACTTCACTCTCCAGGTGAATCTGGTGAGTCAGTTGGATAACGTCTCCATTGCTTCTTCCCTTTTTTTTCCCCTCCTTCTTTTTTTCTTTTTTAACTTAATCCAAATCCCTACTCTCAGCACTTTTTTGTCCTACCACTTCTTTGTCCTACTTTAATTTTTGAAAAAAAAAGGAAAAAAAGGCAGGTTAAGCAAGACGGGGAGAAACTAAAGCGGGGCGAGAGAAGAAGAATGAGCCGGGCCAACGTGGGGGTCAAGGATGGCGTGAAGCTTCACGTTAAGAGCCAGAGGGGGGGTTGGGTTGGGTTCGTCGGAGGCGGGGTTGGGCTGGTGGTGAGACGAACTCCATTTATATTTAACGAATCATGTGAGGTCGGGGTGCTTGTTGAAAGAGGATTTATTTACTCAGTTTTCGCTGACCCCGCTGTCACTGTCACATCTCCCTCCATTAAATACTCACATTACCCGATGCTTCTTAATTATAGAAGGTTTTTATCTCCCAAAGCTTATCACTAATATCAGTTTAAACTCTGCAGGACTTAACCATATTCTGACTAAGAAGTTGAAATGTAATGATACCTAAGCTGAGACCTAGAGGTGGGGGTGGGAGGGGGGGGGGCCGGTGCAGGCTTTTAAAGCTCAGCTGGTAAAGCAGCTAACAGCGCCTGTGTGGGGGATTTCTCTCTGACCACGGCTGATAAAAGATGTATGACCGCCTTGATTCTTCAAGGCTCTTACGACATAAGCATCCTCTAAATGGCATGTAATGTTTCATATATATTTCACTGCCTTACACGGGTGTGTATATATATATAGTGTATGTATCATTCATCATTTTTTATGCTTTACTTTACTCGTCGCTCTTGGGGACGGCAGAAAAAGCTGCAAGCACAAAACTGACGTTGTAAATTAATTAGCAACAGGAGTATTTGAGGTTATCTCGGTAATAACTTCACTTTTCGAACCCCTACGACGGTGGCTCGATCAGCTACACACCTACAGTACAAATTGACTGTCCAATCAGATCAATGCAGGGAAAAACACTGAGTCGTCCTTTCCTACAGGATCCTGGCAGGGACAAAACAGTTCACAAGAAGGTGATAAATGAGTAGTTTTGCTCAGAACAACACGAGGAGACTTGCATGTCTCTGATTAGAGCAATGATCTACACACTGCTAATGTTGTTTCCTATAATTATCAACATTTAACGTTTCTGTCTGAATGACTCGTTAGACATAAACTACTTCTCTTTTCTGTCTCTCCTCTGCAGCAGAAAGAAAAGAGCAAAAAGAAACTTCCTGATGATTCAGGTCCTTTTTGCGATAAACCTTTATTATTAGAGAAGATTGCTAATGTCTGTTTTCTATTCCAGCTATTAGATCATATAATTAACTTTTCACATAACTACCAGTGGCCCATCATCATTTCCTCTCATATTAGGTATCTTAATTATTAGTATTTTGTGTTTCATAATGGTTATAATAAAAATCCTCCACAGTGACCCAGGTTCGAGTCCAACATGTGACCCTTATCGTCCTCTCTCTCTCTTTCTCTGTCTCAACATTAAGGCAAAAAAAAAAAAACTTTAAAAAAAAATGGACGTGTGCTCTTGCTGTTCAATGTTTTTAACTTCAAAAGACACAAAAACAAAGTTGTTGTGTGCATCTGCAGCAGATGTTTTGTCAAACCTATTGAAATCTTTTCTGAATTTGCAAGGTGGTTTAATTGTTTCCTTAAGTCGCAGTCGGTTGAACCCTCAGGGCCACCGTAGGTTTCAATCTAAAACCAAGTAGCATCCAAACTACATGATAGCAAACAGCAGCAGAGAAGCGACTGTTCATGATGTGATTGCACATAAGACAGATCTGCTTCTGTTTGTTTGTTTGATGTGGTTAAGACTCAAAACAAGACAGTGTCAATACTATTGATATTTTCTGGTATTGATCTGCCCTCTGCTAATGGTTGGTATTGGGTCAGAGTTTCAAAACAGTTGCATGCTGTAGATTGATCATTAATTGAGTCTATATTATATAACTGAGACCAAAGATCCTGCCACATATTATCATTATTATGAGGCCCAGCAGCTTCATGATACTGAAAAAACAATGAGTCGATTAACATTGCAGTGCTCATCCTCCTCCTCTCCCTCTCTCCCTCCTTCTCTCTCCCTCTCCCTCTCTTCCTGGTTTGCTTTTGAAGGGTAACCTCTGTGGAATGTGCTTCGTTAATCTCTCTTGACATTTCCCTGTCTTCCTTTGCAGCGTGTGTCTCCTGCTTGTTCACTCTGTTGAGCCAAAGGAGTCGGGGCCAAGCCAAACATTTGAATCTTTAAATCTCTTTCTCTCTCTCTCTCATCACTGAACAAAGCCAAAAAGGGCACAAACTCCTCATCTGCATTTGTTTGAATGTGCATTTTGATGCCCCGGATGCTGAGCAGCTGCGTCTTTAAACTCGGAGCGATACGTCTATAATGCTGCGGCTGCTGCTGCTGCTGCTGCTGCTGAGGAATGCACCACACTTAAGTGGTTTTTGTTTCTACTGGAGCCTGATGTCGGAGGACTGCTGAATACATTAGGTCACTTAAGCGTGTCTACAACCGTGAGCTATGGCAGCAGCAGACGTGTTAACTAGAGACCGGGGCCCACGCGGCCTCCTCTCTCTCTCTCCTCCGACTGAGCGCGACGCCATTTGGTGGTAACATATTCCCACCGTTCATACTTTGTTAATGCCGCCTGGTGCCCTTTTACACAGCACCACACTCACACACCTCTACGCCGGACAGTTGTGTCGGGGCCACAGAAGAAACTAGAAGCTCCAGTTACCGATTCGTTTGTTAGCACGTAGCTGTAAACATGCAGAACCAGCAAGTAGCTGGCTGGAGCTTCACCTGTGAGACCTCAACCACCTACTGCATCGGTCTGCAGACATAAAACCAGATATGTCTGCAGAAGGAAAGCCCTGAGGTTAAGGTCTGCTTCAGAAACACAGTCTGTGAATCTTCTCTGATCACACAACATGAAAAAACTGACTCACATCAGCGTGTGTTTACATTCAGGGGTTAAAACCGAAGAAATTCAGCTGCAAAAAGAGGCAACTACTCTGATTATAATCGGTTTTAAAGGCACAAACAGATAAAAATGTTTAATAAGACGACAATGAGAATAAAAAGGCCCAAACATGATTGATCTGATCAGTTTTTGGCTGCCTCCTTTCTCCGCATGTTCTCCATGACATGAATATTTCTTCACATAAACAAATTAGACTCTATTAGGTCACCTTCAGTCTGAATTTATTAAACATGCAGCTGCTCAGGCCCAATGAAAGAGAAAAGAGGTGGGAGGTGGATTATTTTACACATGATGATTAGTGTAGTCATCATGGGGAGTAGCCGACGACTCGGCCTATAAATATAGTTGTAAAACTATCTTCAAGTTCCCTGGAGACAGATTTCACAGGTGGGCTCGGCCTTGTACCGTAGGAGCTGGAAAGATATAAAAGTTTACCAAGCGCGGACGAGCTGGTGAAAGATGCCAAAGAGTTGCATTATGGGAAGTGTAGTGTCGTGTAGTGTTCAGTCCCAGCTGAAGCCCAGCTCGTTTTAGTCATAGTCGGGTTAAATTCCATGATATTAGTCATGAAATTTAATCTAGAGACTACAGGGGTCTGATATTGGCCTCCAGTGAGTGAGTTGAAGCCCCCTCCCCTCCTCTAAACACCCCCAGACGATGGTCCTTGACTTTCAGAGGGACTGGGCCCAGTCAACAAACAAGGGAAGGACACTGGTCAGTGAACTGGACCGGACTCAGGAGGCTCAGGTCGTTTGACGTCTGCTGTGAAATAGTGCACATGTCTTAGTGGTGGTCAGTGTCCTTCTCTGTGCTGACTGACTCAGCGGATTATCATGGTTTATTATTTCTTATTAGTAAAGGCTGTCAGAGTTAACACAATGGTAACAATTCCTTTTAATGCCACGACATTTTTCTTTGCACATGATTAACATAAGTTGTGTGACATTGGCCTTCGACCTTCAGTTTGAATAACTGCAATGTTGCAAACTAAACTGTCTTTGCTAACAGTTAGACCTTTATAATCTATATAACATATTATCAACTATTTGTTAAGAATTAAATTTCGTTTTTAAATAAAATATAGTGACTTTTTGTAGTTTTTCTTTCCTCTACATTTTTATATGACAGTAACCTGGGTGTATTTGAATGGTTGGTAGAGGATTTAAGTCACGTTGGAATAAAAGTATAAGCATTAAGTAAAATTGCAAAAAAATTGCCTATAGAGGTGACTAAACCGTCTTTCCTAACAGTTAGACCTTTGAAGGTTTCTGGGCAATATTTGTGGTTAGTGTTTATAAAATTACATTTGCATAAAGCCAAGTATATTTGTCCATTAATAGTATGTATATGTATCTAAAAATTTCAAAGTCGAAAACTGCCCATATATGTACATAAATGCGACCAGTTATATTGCTGCTACATTAACCGCCGCTCTGCTTCTGAGTGATGTTTTTAGCAACTTAAACTCCAATCCGCTCTAATTTATACGCATATTTACCACCACAATCCAACGAGGGGGTGGGTGGGTGGGGGGGGGATTCCTCAATGCCTTAAAAGCACCTTAATCCCACTTAAAAA
Organism: Trachurus japonicus; assembly: GCF_045865225.1. NCBI lineage: Eukaryota > Metazoa > Chordata > Actinopteri > Carangiformes > Carangidae > Trachurus > Trachurus japonicus. Next base: position 8,038,756 of record NC_140914.1, on the reverse strand, counting down.
GCAATTCATTCCATTATTATACAGCACGATCACGCGGGGGCCAAGCCGCTGCTACTGTACTTAAACCACATGATGGTGTGACGGAGAGGTGTTTTTGTTATTTGCATAATATTCAAATATACATCAAAATGGGGGGAGGGGGGGGGGAGTATTGGCATTGGAGCATAAAGAGAAGATTAATATTCAAACAAGCTATTTATAAGTGTGAATGTGTGGATGAGTATCAATGGTATGGTTGGCACTTGGCTGGCGTCCACGCTGGGGGCAGAGCGTGACTGATGGAGTTTCACCATTTTATGATGAGGATGGAGAGCAGTGCTGTCGGCAGAATCGGGGGGTACACTTAAGCCTCTGCCTTCCCGATCACTCAATCATTTGCCAAGTTAATTTGACAGTCTTGATGATCTGACCTACAGCTACGTCGTGTGCTGAATAGAGCATCAGGAGAGGGTAAATGGATAAACTCACAGTAACGATTAAATAGTAGCTTGACATGCAGATTAGTGACGGCTGTTGAGGACCATATTCCAGTAAATTCCAGCAACTGTCAGCGTTGTTGTCGTATCAAACACAAAAACGACCACACAACGGCGCTTTGACTGTTGCTCGTAAGGCTTCAAGAACCGCGCTGTAGCTTCCTGCTAAATCAATTTTTTAACAGCTTTTAAAAAAAAAAAAAACCAGGTCACCTCACAAGTTTTCAGTCTTAGATTTTCCAGAGATTTCTGAGGTTTGTCAGACTCGGTTCAGACAACTCCAGAGATGGAAATACATCATCATCACGAGGTGTATTTCTATCCTAATGGATTTGATACTGATGTTGACAAATGTCGCTCTTCACCTTGTGTGTGACCTTTCACCTCTGAGTGAAGTCGTCAGCTGTTTGTTCTTCACCGTGGAAAAGAGCTCAGAGCTTCAAACACGTTGACCATGAATGAAACAGGAGAGACATTTCGTTTGCATATTTGGATGACCTACTTTTGGGTTTTGGCTTCCGAGCCTCAGCTGGTGGGTTTTGAAAAAAAAAAAAAAAGTGAATATTTTAAATATTTTAAAGCTTTTATTTTTACAAACCTGTGTGAGAACTTGGTAAAGAAGCTTTGATTAAGATTAAGAGGACAGTGGTGTAAAACTCTGCTGTTGCAGAAATATTATAATAAGAGTTGTTTTTGCTCTTTGCTTGTGATAAATAAATGCAACACTCACATAACTCTTGGATTCTCGACATCGAGCATGTGGTCGAATCAAACATTTAAGCTCATGTCATAATTACTGTATATATGAGAATATTTTGCATCACTTCAATCTGAATAATGTTTGGTCATTGAATCTATCACATATGAAATATCATCAACTACTTGTTAAGAATTAAGTTGTTTTTTAAGCAGAAATATGTTCAGTTCCCAACTTCTCAGACGTGACTGTATGTAGTTTTTCCTTCCTCTAACCTTACATGACATACACCTGGGTGTATTTGAATGGTTGTTAGACGATTTAAGCCACGTTGGAATAAATGTATTCCATTATAAGCAATGAAGATCCTTAAAACTACTAAAAATGTACTTACTATAATGAACTTTTTTTTTTTGATTGGGTCCAAACAGATACAAAATATTTGAACTCTCAATACGACAAAGTGCAACATATAACAATCATATTCTGTTGACATAAAGCGACGTGCTTGTTTGGTTCGAGACTACATACACATCACATATTTATTTTATAAGATTAAATGCAAATATTACATTTACAACTGAGATCATTACTCATATTCCAATAAAAAAAATATGCTAAATTAATTTAGCATATTTATGTCTAAATTAATTTAGCATATTGCTACATTATCATATCACCAATTCACAGTCATATACATAGACTTCCTGATTTCGTTTTGAAGAGAATATGATTCGGTACAACTGGAACATAAGTTAAAAATGCTGAACCAGTGGTTTAATCTTTTACAGTTATTATACAATATGTATATAACTAGTAGCTAACTTTTGCTATTACTAGGTGCATTTTTTTGCCTCTGACGTGAGTTGAAATTCACACAAACAGAAAACTGCAGGTACCTGAGAATATTCTGCAGGTTCTGTAGAAAATAACCTGTCAATGACTGTTAGGCAACAACAAACTCTCTGTTATAACTGCTGTCAGTTTAAGTCTCCAGACGATTATACCGTCTAAAATATAAATATTTAGAGGCCACTTTGTGTCGTTTTATTATTGAAGTAAAGACGCGATTCAAAATTCATACGATATGCACAATTCGTTCCCGTTTTCCTCTGGATTTCATTTGATCTCAGCCGCTGCTCCGCCAAGACCTTTCCTACAAAGAAAAAGGTCACTAATAATGTTGCCCCCCGCTGAGACAGGTTGATAAACCTTTAAAGGTGCTGACGTTTCCGCGTCGTTTCGTCTTCATGCGTGCTGTAAAAGTCATGCCTTAAGCCTGTTGCGGTCGCGGACTGAGGGATTAGACACACGAGCCTGCGGCGGGAATGTGAAGGCTGTATATAAGACTGGGTTGTAGCGATGATGATAAGAATTATGACTTGTTTGGATTCCACCAGTGATGTCTTCCTCCCCCTTTCTCTCCCCTCTCCTCTTGTGCTGCACGTGAGGATAAAGATTTATGCACAAACAAGGGGGGAGAGAAAGGGAAGGATTTGGTAATGGGGTTGGAAGAGGAATAAAAGGGGTGTGAAACTGGAGATTAGATTTTATGGCGCCGCTGTAAACTTTCTTGACGATTTGAATGAACTGTTATTATGTGAATAAAGCGGTCTCAACACAGGAAAACAATCGCTAAATGCAACGCTAATTTGGGGATGAGGAATCTGTGGTGTTCGGTAAACAAAAGGGGGCTTTAAATACCGTATTAAGCTGTCATCCACTTCAGCTTTCCATTCATTTCCTTTTGTCTTCCAGCTCACAACAACACAGCCCCGCGCTCCAAATAGGCCAAGGCCTCTCTCAGATCACAGAGGAAGCTTTTTAGAATAAGGGATAAAGTCTGGCTGTGTATCCTCAGCACAACACACCGCTGGGGCCGCATTTAGAGAGTCTTTGTTAATGATATATCAGGGCTCAGTTAACTTTTCACACTCTCTTTGTGGGACCTCATGGCGCAGCCGCTTGACTCTGCATCTGTCTGTAATCCATCAAGCGGCGGGTGCATACCTGCGGGAACTTGATGATGGCCTCGGTATGAGGTAATGCTACACGGGGCCGGGTTGTGAGACGCGCGGTTTGGAGAGGAGGGGGTGACAGGATGTTAGCCTCCTTCTAGCCAGAAGCCTATAGAGGTGACGGGAGGTTTAACCTTCGACTAAACAACTGCTGCCCTGAAAAAACAAGACGATAACACTCATAGATGCCGACGATAGGCCTCAAATATGGCTTCAGATAGATGCTAATTTTACAAAGTTGCCCAGCTCTCGTTCAATCATAATTAGGACTATTTGCTATGATGTAATGTAAGGCTTTTTGTGAGGAAGCTAAAGATGACATCACATCCGAGACGAGACCACCGAGTTGGAATTAAAGCAACTCTTTTGTCAGGTTTTGTTGTTGTCATCATAATTGTTAGCTAACACGAGCTGGTGACGACACACTATGTGATAATTTGCACGTGAAAGCAACAAAACAAGATGTCTACAAATGAAAGTTACCCAGTTCTGTTGGGTTCATCCAATTTAACAACACATAATTAGACCAAATTGGCTAATAAACAGTCACTGTTAATGCACGGAGCAGCCATCTTGGATTGCTGAAGTTTCATTAACGTAACTAACACAACTGTTTTAAACCACTTCAACAGACAACATTATAGCCTTCTGGAGGGATTTAACAGTAACAGCAACACTTTACAGGGCTAAATTATTGATAAATTGAACAACATAAACTTCCAACAGTGTGAAATAAAAACACAGACCAGTGGAGCTGGAGCAGGGCTGAGCTCACTTTTCCATCCAGGGCTCTCTCTCTGTGTTTGCTGACTCGGGTCCAGCTCAGGATAACGTCGTCTTTAGCCAAATAAAAACTAAAGGTGACTAAGCTGGTGTGTATTTCCAACGCAGCCACTTACAACTCGTTAAATTCTTGTTAGGCTACTCTCTCCATTACATCGCTTGGAATCTTCAGGTGTCACTGTTACCATGGTAACAGGGCTAACTAGTTTAGTTAGGGAGGGGGAAAAAAGTTTATCAATTATAAATACAAGAAAATGATAGATCACCTGAGGAGTTGAAAATTAATTCACCCAAATTCAACTTAAAACGGTAAATTAGAGCTGTTGACTACCACTCTGAAGATATCGTAACATATTACCTTATTAGCTTAATGAATTGCATCTCTTGGAGTAGGCTAAATAGCTATTCTTCAAAACAGCAGTGGTTTAATGAGTCCAGAAGTAATGATTACAGAAACACATTTCATTAAACTGTGTGAGGTTCACAACCAGGATAAGTTAACAAGCATAAAATAAGCTTTATAACTGATTATTAGCAAGCTTGTTAGCTAATTTTTCTTCTCAAGCTGGGCTATTAAAAAGGAATTATCGAACGGGCTGAAATCAGAACTAAAACTGGTCTAACAAAGATAAAGATATTTAGGCTTTTAAGATTTGCATATGTTGGCCAACAAACTCAGCTTCTGCTAATTTGTGTTGAGTTAGACACAGCTAGCAGGCTCGTGCTGCAGGAATATGTTTTCTGAAAAAAAAAATGTCTTAATTTAGGCCTACTCCAAATTAATCATAAATAGTGGGGGGAGGAAAAGTACTTTTATTGTGCAACAGGTGAATTAAGACATTACCTAACCATGACTTTGATTAATGTCGTTATTAAAATCTATCTTTGTGCAACCGGCCTCTGTCCTAAGACAGCAGGAGGAAGGTTGTTTGGGTGCTGATAATGGCCCTCTGGCACTATTACTGGTGATTAAAAACTGGGTTGTTATTTCTGCACACACTCAGCAACGGAGCCGCTGCCAGAGAACGAGCACCCTGGCACCCTGTAACTATCAGCATGAGCGCCGCCACACAGGGTCTAATTATTGTGTAACTGTTCGTTCCATGGAGTCCACCGCCTCGTCAGACTACAGAACGAGTCGGCATTACATAGCTGCTGTGAGAAACAATGATCCTGCCGGGCTGTTGTGTTTTATTCCAAATGCGGGTCAGCCCAGTGGATATACACCCCCCACCCCCCACCCCCTCCATCCCTGAGGCGCCGTCCCCTCCGTGCATCCACAAGTCCACAGTAGGCGCTCCTGTACTTGAGAACTATTCTTGTGGCTGTTTATTGGGATGCGTGCTTCTTCCAGATCCCCTCTCTGCTTCTTGATTCCCCCTGGGGCAGCCTTAACCGTCGAGAGCAAAAACGCCACTAGGGGTTGTCTGGCTGAGGGTGGGGGGGGCAGGGGGTTAGTCACATGAGCTGTAACCAGCTGATCGACAGGGGCAAGAGGGGCTCCTGAGAAAGTGCGATGAAGTTCAAGAGAGGGGCAACGATTTGGGATGGGTGGAAACACAAGAACAAGAGGAGCCTGAGAGAAGGTAGTAATGTGGTGTCGGGAACATGATACGCATGATGTCAGGACGCTGGATCGGCGACACATTGGTTAGATGTAATGAAACGAACGGATGGAATTACAGCATGATGGAGAATAAAAAGGGAAAGGGTATAAACTGCGACATCGGATGCTTTTACGAATCTATTCTATCACACGTCAACACTCGCATGCATCTCCATCTGTGGACTTTTAAGGAACCGGTGAAGGAGCCATTTTGGTTTCAGGAGAAATCTTTTTCCTGGAGAGATCACAGAGTTTTTTATCAACACATGATGGAAAATGTGATAGCTTGACTGCAAAAAAAAAAAAAAAAAAAAAAAGGGGGGGGGGAGTTGTGACTTTTTCACACAATAACAGCAAAGCGATATGGTGAACTTCCTGCAGATTGGCGAGGGGAGATGGATGCCAGCGGAGGAGACAGCGAAACAGAATGAGGGAGGCAATCAGGGTCAGATAGATTAGGTGTCTGCGGTGCAGAGATACGACGGCAAGGTAGTTACACCTGACTTGGCAGAGGTCCTTCTAACAAATCATCCCGCTCATCTCTTCACTTTTATCTGCTGCCTCCTCCTTCCTTCCCTCTTTCCTATACCTTCCCTTCCTTTTCCTCGTGCACACATTTGATTTACAGCGCTCTGAAGTCGCTGTTGACAAAGGCAGCCGAGCATATTTTAAACCCTGTGACTGATACAAACATTACAGCAGACACCGTGGAGTTTAATGTCACATATTACAGCGCTTTATTAATGTTCAGTTGATGCTTCGCTGCGCAGGTTATTAAATGTTACACCACATATATGGCGAGGTTACGCTACACCGCCGGAATCCCATACGCGCAGTTTATGGTGCAAGTGAAAGGTCTTATTATCAGCGATGAAACGAGGCATTTACTGTCCTTTACTCACCCTGTTTTTCATTTTGACGCCCAAAGAACTTCAATTTATGATTTTTTTAATGATCGCTTTAAATCACCAATATGGACTTTTATCGCAATCAACTGGATTTTTCAACATCGCATTTTTTACATGATGTGACACATATGAATATGACACAAAGCTCTGAATAAAACATAATCGTAAAACAATTACATATCTAACAATTAATTTGCTCAGCTGTAACCTTGACCCTTGTGTGTGTGTCATTAGTGTAAGTGCGCTGACTTTTGCACTCTTATCGCTTGTTCCCGCTTCCCACGGTTTAATGAACTTGAAGGACCTGAGAGGATTCACCAATGCACCAACGCATTTGTCCCCATAAGTGACTCAAAGATCCATTATCACAACCATTAGTGGCTCCGTTCTGCAGCATTTTTTCACCATTACTTTTGTCTCACTTTACATTTGTTTTAATAAAACCGATACTTAAGTGGCCAATAAAACCAACTGGTTATTAAACCAGCTTAAGTTAAAACAGAGGTCAAGACAACAGAAATAAAGACAAAGATGTACTGTATAGATCAACTGTAGCTCAATGCAGGGACAGTGAAGGCACTGTTTATGAGCTTGTAACAAATGAAATCTAAAACTCATACCACACATTACTGAGTCATGTTCAACAGCTTGGATTCACATGCACTTGAACGCCTCACATGTTAGGTGATATACTGACTCTATTATAAACATTTATCCTCCTTATTAGGATATAAAAATGAAAAATAAAAGTCTTTATAGAAGTGATGCTTCATGCGCAATTTTTCAAAATAAAAGCGCTTGGCTTTTTCTTTTCTTTCTTTTTTTTTTTAAAGTTATGGGTTAGAAATACTTTGTTATTCTGTTTTTCACTCATCTGAACATCTCACTGCACTGTCAGCTTCCTTCCTTTGTTTTTTGATCATTGACTTTTCTATTAAAATCCCACAGGTCGGCCCAGCTTACCCGGCTTCTTGGGCTCAGGCATGTCTGTGTCTGTTTATAGTGATTCCTCTGAAAGCGTCTTCCTCGCTCCGTGTCTGTGGATCTGCCTACATTTCCTCCTCCATCCCTTTTTATCACTTCATCACCACCACCACCACCCCTCCCTCCCCACTCAAACACACCACTGCCAGTCACTTCATCCTCCCTCCTCCTCTTCCTCCTCCTCCTTCAAGAAGTGGAACAAGGAAGGAGGAGAGTGACAGAATGGGTGTCACTTGAAACCTTGGCAGGAGCTGTGGAGCAGAGGAGGAGGAGGAAGAGGAGGAGGAAGACACCGTGAGGGGTAAAAGCGGTTCAGAGCCATAAAGAAAAGTCCGGCCCTCGGGAAAACCTGCCAGCTGATTAACTCATTAGGCCCTGGTGGCAGAACGTTAACGAACTGACTGATGCTAATCACCTCTGACTGACAGTGTGACTGAGTGATGCTGAGTGGCACGTTGAATGTCTTTCTAAGGGACAGTGTGGAAATTGTTAGAGGGGGCAGGTGGGGTGAGAGAAGGAGGGAGGTGTTATGTGTCATTATGAAATAATGATAATGGGGGGGAAAAAAACAGTAAGACGCCTCATTACATAACGGCAAAACCACAGTTGTTCTCTTGTGATTACTTGTTCCTGTTGTTGTTGTGTGTTTCTTTGTGAATGTTTTGCATATCTTTTTAAATAGTTTTGTGTCTCTTTTTACTCATCTTGTGTGACTTCGTGTTTGTGTGTTATCTTTTTTTTTTTTTACGTGTTTTGTGTCTCTGTGGTCATTTTGTGTCACTTTACAGTAATTTCGCATTTTTTTCTCATTCCCTGTTTATTTGTTGTCATTAGGGTCCGGGCAGCTGTTGTTTTCCTCAATGTTCTTCTTCTTTCTTCTTCCTAGGAAGTCCTACTTCCCATGCATAATCAGTGAAAAAAACTTCACAGGAATGTTCGACCCTATGCCAGATTTACTCAACTCCAAGGACATGTGCCCCCACCCCATTCCTAGGGGGGGGCACAATAAGCGTTTAAATTTTAAAACTTTGAAAATTTCTACCAAAGCAACGGTACATGCTACAGTTTTGAAATTTCATCAACATGTCGCCCCAATACTGCTGATACTTTTGTCCACTTAAACTTATTACAAATTATGAAGTCCATCTCATGTCTCACTTCCAGACAATTAGCTCAGTGAGTTAGGAGCTGGGTCTTGGTGTTAGAGGATGTGGGTTCAAGACCCAACAAGGGAGTTGATGATAACACATCAAAATACCAGCTGCTCTTTGTGAAACAAATGCACAAAATCTTATAGTCAGATGATGTTTGACAAATACATATCAGAATTTTCACAAAAACAGATTTTTCTTTTTACACTGGCCTCAAATCTGCCTGCACGACAGTGAATGGCTTACTCAGTTTGTGAAGCCACTGTTGAACTGCCACTGGCCAATTAGCTCAGTGCGATAGACAACAGTCTTTGATTCCAGAAGTTGCAGGATCAATCCTTAACTGGTGCAAAATGAACATTATAAGGTCAACTGTACTGTCTTCCTATTCTCCTGTTTGTTGCTCAAAATTTGCCTAAATTTGCCAAAAAATAGCCCGGACCCGACCCATCGCTGCACAGCAGCTGTTATTTATTGTTTGTTTTTGCATGTTTTGTGTCTCAGTGGTCATTTCGTGTCACTTCTGGATCTCTTCAATCATCTTTTGTGTGTCTTTGTGGCTTGACTGTTTCTTCTTTTTTCTTGTCTTTTTTTAACCTGTTCTGTATCTCTGTGGTCATCTTGTGTCAATTGTGGAAACTTTTTTTGTTGTTGTTCTTGTTCTTTTTTAAACTAATTTTGTGTGTCCTTGTGGTGATTTAGTGACTGTTTTGACTTGTTTTATGTCTCTTTATGCTTTTTTGTGTGTTTCTTTGTGGTGATTTTTCATTTCTTTTAACAAGTGTTTTGTATCTTTGTGGTTGTTTAGTGTCTCTTTGTACTCATTTGTGTATGTTTGAAGTTGTTTGAGTGACCCTGTGCCTAACCTGCTCTATAATCCACCTACAGGAAACAGTTGCCGTGGTTCTTAATAGTTCATGGAGACTGAACATCACCTCAGATCAACCTGTTAAGAACCAACAGATGAAATGAAAACATCAGAGAAGATGCCTCTGACTGTTCATTTAGATTTTCTTCTGTTGCTCTCTTAAACAGTCAGAACTAAGCTCCAGCACCTCCTCCTCCTCCGGCCCAGTGATTTCCACACAGTCCCTGGGTGAAGAGGATGAGTTGAGAACAAAGTCGGAGATGAAAATGAGAGCAAAGCAGCAGCAGCAGCCTGTCGTTCCCACAGGCTCTGACAATCCCATTTGTTCTCCAGTAGCTGAAGCTGTCAGCGGGTGGTGTTTTATGGGACTGGCAGCCGTCGCACAGGGATGTGAGGACCAAGGTCAAAGACAGTGGAGAGAGGTCGCTGACCTCAGGAGTTCCTGGAGAGATTTAAATCTCTGAACACACCTATAGCTACATGTTTCCACGCTGACACAGATTTCACATGCAAGTGCTGTGGAATAAATAAATATATTCACTGTTATACATTTAAAAAGAAAAGCCCATGCATATATAAGTGGCAGAAGCACGAGCGCGTGAGTCCTCCTTATCCTCCTTCCACTGATTCTAAATGACAATGCAAAGCAAATATGGATATTATTATAAGCATCAGTGTTAAATTGTGCGTTTAAGCCGCTTTTCACTTTCCATTCAGTCGTCCCTCCTCTGGATTCTGCGCCCATCGTCTCGCTCGCCCCAAATTGCCCCGGCAGTTTTAACCTTGACGGTAACAATAAACATTCAGCGAGACTTTAATTTTGGAGAGAGAAGTTCAGTCAGAAAGAGAGAGGCAGAGACTGAAGAACAGCTATTTAAGGCGAGTGCAACTTGAGATTCAGATGTTCAAGGAGAACAAAATACCCTGGAGGAAGATTACGGAGGCCTGTTTGAATAGGACATAAAAGGTCCTTGAGTCTACTGTATATTCTGACTTTACATTACTTGACTCTTAAGCAGACTTGTGCGTAATAAATCTTTCTGATGCGTTCACAGCTCATCAGTGGTGATTTATTCTGTGATTAAACTCCGAATGGGTCGAGATTATTCATATATTGTGGCTTTGAAGTGGGAACAGGAGACTAACTATAGGTGTCCTACATGATCCAGTGAGCCGCTGTGGAGGATGACACCACAGTTATTTAACGCTTGCATTAGTTAAGCCTCACTGAAGTACACGTTAAGCCAACTGAAGCAGGTCCTCTCCACCTTTACACACACACTTTCCCATGACTGGTGGAGATTACAGCTGTCAGTGGACCAGCAGCAACAAACATCACATCACAATGCAATATTTATCTGTTTTGGGGGGCATTGTACGGTGGCCCAGAGAGCACAACAAACAGCAAACTGAAGAAAACATGCAAGTCCTTGGACGCTGTTAATCACTTAAGATATTAATCATAATTAATCTCATGAGTGTCCATAGTAAATCACAATTTAATTCTTTATTTTATCACCGGCCACCAGCGGCCTTGGGCTCAGCCATGTGCGTTATTACATAACATAGTAATTATACAGGAATCGCCTAAAACATGATGGATAAAGTGATAATAACACTGGATCGTCCCATATTAAAAATACAACCCAAGTTGTCCAAAGTGCTGTACAATAAAACACAAAAGTAAAACTAGTAACAATAAAGCTAAATGGGATACAGGTAATGTACAGTAAAAACAAGCAAGAAAACAATAATACAAAAGTGAAGACATATCTAAAATGCCAAGGAAAAGAGATGAGTTTTTAATAGAGACTTAAAGTGCTCAAGTGTTTGTGCAGTCCTAATCTGCAGAGGTATGCTATTCCATGCACTGTCCCTTACTGAATCAATACAGGATGCTCACCCTACTCTAATGCTACACTATATTTTCACACGCCTGCTACGACATTAGAAACAAGAAAACCAAAAGTTTCATGAGACATAGTGGAAAAGTATTAAATCCAAATGACAGGTAAGTTCTCCCTATACTGTCACTCACCGTCACCGTTACCCTGTTTGAAATACATTTTAAAAAGTGATAATACATAGGGGGCCCACTTCAGCATTTTTTCACGGGGCCCCAGAATTACTAGCAACGGCCCTGCTTGTATGTGATTGATTTGTCTGATCTGTTATTGACACTGTGCAGCGTGTAAGAGAGAATAATTCTTATAAGAAGCGTGTCATGTGTCGTCTCAGTGAAAACTTTGAACGTGCTGCGACATGTTTCTTGTTTTTGAAAGATTTTTCTCGCTCTCATTATTCACAATGCTCCATTTTTAACGGCAGCAGCGCAGACAGGACGTGACAGCCTCCTCCTTCAAAGTGAAAGTCCTGTTGTCTTTTCACATTAATATACAAGCTTTCATATTTGACTAAAAATAGGTAGGTGACACCGTTGTTTAGGACGACGACAGAGAGTAATGGGCTGTCCCAGTAAGGGAGGGGTGGGTGGGTTTGGGGGTTTTAGATAGGCTACTGTATGGGGCTGCATGGTTTCTAAAGCAGAGCCCGGGGGGAATCACATGCTTCAGTCACCATATGCTCCATACAGAGCGCCCCCTCCTTCACACTGAAGGAGACGGAGACGAGCTGTTTCCATGCACACACAGTAACGTGATAATGATGTGACACTGAGGAGATAAAATTTCACGTGTAAAAAATCAGGAGATCTGCTCGTCACCTGTTGTTCTCCGTTATTGTCGATGGTTACAAAGGCAGATGCAGATTCTTGTTTGTTAGGTAACTTTACAGGACTAATCCCGGGTTTAAAATTCCCGTTCAGCGCTTTGATGTTGAGATGATGGAGTTGAACATGATGGATGCCTCTCACTTGTATCCACAGAGGTTTTATAACACGTCAGCAGAACTCTTCAGTCGGGAATAAGCATTGAGAAATAAATCACATCAATCACATTTGGCAGAAACCTGCTGCTGGTGCTGCTGGTGCTGCTGGTGCCACTTCTCTCTGGGTCTGATACTCTCTTAAGATTTGGACTCGGAGTCACACTCTCTGCCCTCCAAGTGATCCCTGGACAGAGTTGTTTAACAGAGTTTTGGCAACTGCAAACCCAGTTAAAATTTGTAACTGAAGCCAGGATCTAATGCGATCCGAGGCCACAGAGAAAGAAGAACAACGATCCATAAATTCTGGCTCGGAGGTGCAACATATTGCAGCCTGAGCCGCTGCCACCACGACGAGTGAGCTCCGTGTCTGACCCAGAGTTACAGCCACAAAGTATCTACGACTTTTAAAAACACATTGTCCCCTGTGGGTCCCTGAGTTGAAAACCTGAAAACAGCTGCAAGCTACGTACGGTGGCCCTGAAGGGTCAGCGCACGCACTTGCAAAGACACTGCAGAAACTGAAGCGTCTCTGGGGACAACAAAAAATAGTGATTTGAGTGAAATGAAGATTAATTCTAAGCTAACAGAGCATCAGAGCTGTTGTATAGGGGAGAAAGGTGATGATAATTCTAGTCTATAATTCATAGTAATGCTGCATCAGCATCAAAACAAAGTAGGCTAAATAAAAAATGATACTACATACGTAGTCTAAGAAAAAAAGTGGAAAAGTCAGGGGCCCACTTCAGTATTCTTTCAGGGGCCCCAGAATTCCTAGCAACGGCCCTGCAGAGCATCATGCAATAATGCAGTGGTTCCCAAACTTTTTGTGGCCAAGGCACACCAAAGGACAAGTAAAAATCTCAAGGCACACCTATTGTTCAAAATAGCCTTCATAACACGTGTTATCACTTATATCATGTAAAATATCTGTAAATGTGCATAATTATTTAATAATGCCAAATAAAATGTGACAAAGACAACTAGGTTACATTACTCACGAAATCATATTTATTAACAAAATATTTAAAAAAAATTAATTTGAAACTTTATCAAATTAGGCTTCATCAAAGCAGCAATACAACCATTTAAACCAGACAGGTCACAATAAGGCAAAGGAAACTTTGCAAAATGTCATCACAGAGAAGTGTCAATGCAAGGAAGCTGCACCGTCCATGGTCCTACAGATTGATCAGTATTGAAACATATTGTGCGAAATATGGGGTTCTCTTTGAGGTTTTTTAAGAATTGTTTTTAGGTATAGAGTTTGCCTCTGTATTATGAAATGAGCGCATACAAAGTACTGATAGTAAATTAAAAATAATTATTTTTTGTGTAGTTGTATACCGTATTGCAATAATAATGTATGGTTGTCACAAAATCCCACAGCACACCTGGACTTGCCTCACGGCACACCAGTGTGCCTCGGCACACCGTTTGGGAACCACTGCAATAATGTGAATCGTGTGATAAACAAACAAACTCTGCTTCAAAACAAAACAAGCCCCTGTCTGGTCCGTCACTTCTTTGTGTCTCCGAAAACAGTTTTGTAGCACATGTGTTGATGATTTTATAGTGTTTGTGTCTTTTCATGTCTTTTTTTTTTTTCATTTGAAGTACACTGGTCTCTCAGGGCCACCGTACATTCAATAGATAATCATATTCCTTTACTTCTTTTTCTTACATTTTTGCTTTTATTCAGCTTATGGCACCAGGACGTCCCTGTTTTCATGTACTTTTATAAACTTTAAACATTCAATTTACATGGTCAATGTATGTAGGAGGAATCTTGTGGCTCCTTTTTTTTTTAAACCTGATGAAATCTGTATTAATATATTAACAATAAAAGTCACGAAAACATTAAAAACAAATAGAAATCTGGTGTTGTACTCGTCAGTACGATATGAGAAAGAATTTATGATTATTGTTTTAAAATATTAGCACACATATTCAGTGTCAAGGTGTGTGATATGTGCAGGGTTCAGGCGAAGATGTTTTCTTGAGTTTCTCTGCAACATTACAGTTCTGCTGTTTATAGATTGTTGTTTGTACTGTTGTGTGTTTCTGTCCTTGGCACATGATTATCATATACTGTGCTGCTCTTATAACTCAAATCACACTTGTGTGTCTCCCCTGGTGTGAGTGTGTGTGTGCGTATGTTTAGTTTTGGTGTATTGATTTTTGTGTAGTTTATATTTTGGTATGAAAAACTGTGTCAATAAAAATAATATTTAAGGTAAATATAAAAAAAATAAAGCTTGCCGGGCTCTCGGGTGCCGTGGATGTGTGTCTGTGCAGAACATCTCAGATAAGGTTTTGGAGTCAGTCTGCGTCCAATCGCCACTGGGATCCTCCTCCTCCTCCTCCTCCTCTTCTTCCCTTTCACACAGCGTGCACTAACCACTGCAAATAAACACTCACAGTTTCCCACATGTGAAATAATAAATATATAATTCTGAGCCGAGAAGTGAAATCTGATCACACGAGGACACATGTGAGACACGTTCTGACGCCAGATGTGATCGGCAGTCCACCACAGCTGGATGTGGGTGTACAGTACAGTATTAAGTCACTGATGTAGGTCTGAGATCAGCGCAGCGGCAGTTTTCTGCTCTGATTCAGTTCAGATTTACTCCCTAAAAGGACATTTAGCTAAATAACCCTCCAGCTAAGGTAGAGTTTAGATTGCTGACTACAGGACTTTAATATTTAAAGACATAAATGTTTATTCTTTCAGGTGATAAAATGGCACTTGTAGGGGGCAAGGGGGGAGGGGGTTTGAGAAGGAGGTTCAGGGTCTTTTCTGGTCTATTAGCAGCCTCTGTTGGTCCCGGACGTGTCAGTGCATCCAGAGTCAAGGTGATTATGAATATTCATGTGAGCCTACGTTACACTGACTTGAAGGTGCAGAGCAGACACCTGATTTTATGCCAAGAAGGGGGAAGCTGTTTGTTTGACACATGGTTTACAGCTGACAGATACTAACACATAGTAAATAATTAATCCTGTGCATATTTTACATCAAAACAATACCATAAATATGAAGGGGATATGCAGCAATCAAAGAACAAAACTTGAGTATCACATCAGGCGCTGAACAACATGTCTTTTAAGTAAATTATCCATCCTGTGCCACAGCCAGAACATACGGCAACACTGAACTGTAAACTGCCTCAAAAAATACAGAAATCAGAACTGCTTTCATTTTCCAGGAAAACAAAATTGCACACAAACTTGCTGCTGACACGTTACAAGACAGCAGCACACACCCAGACCTGGTTCATTAGCTGCATTCTGTCAGCAGACAAAGAAACTGCTGTAAATACCAAAATGCTAAAAATACTAATTCAAAGACTAGAGTACAGTTCCTGTGCAGAAGCACTGGCACATTAGATGACAACATTGCATGTTCAGAACCAGACAGAAGTGAAAAGTAAAGCAAGTTGATATAATATTGAGAGGTATGCATAAACAACATGCACGCAAGTAGGTCAACACATACCTTAAATAACCCCAGCTCTAACAATTAACTCTCAGTGTTTGTGTGAGTGTGTGTCTGTCTGTGTGTAGATAACGTCCCCCCTGTCACCTGCATTTAAAGCTGTCAATCATTTAAACCATGAGAGAATGATGTAAACAAAGCTGAGTGATGTTTGAATGATGAAGCCATCCTCCAGCTCAAGCAAACATGATGAAATTATGTTGGACCTCTGTTAATAGAAAACTAATGACATTTACAAATTAATTTTAGAAATATGAGAACATGAAAAAAAAGAAAGAATGTTTAAAACATTTCATGAAAATATGTTTTTTTTTTTGGAGGCTTTTGTTTTGAAAAATACCGGAAGTGCTGTTGTAGTCGCTAGCTTGACCGTCCTCCTAGCTGTTCCTGTCAAAATGGCTCGTCTACCACCGGTTAAAAGTCTAGTTATTTCAACTGTGTTACTCTTCCTTTGCACGAATTATGTTTATTGTAATAACGGCAGAAGGGTAAGTGTACAAATATTAAAATATTCGTTTATTTAACCCCATCGTTTGGCTGCAGATGAGCGGAAGCTGCACCTGTTAGCTACGTGATTAGCATTAGCTTTGCGTTAGCGGCTAACGGCTAATGACAGGTTTTTATTTTATTGTTTCCCTCAGGTTGGTGATGTCTTGGAAACTGAGTTCGGTGGTTTCTCTGTGCCTCTTGAACACTCCTTCGAAGTTGGTAAGAAAGTGTTTATGTCACATTAATGTTGATTATTTGATCGTTATTGATAATGCTGGTAATCTAGCTGAGCAGCCGTGTGCTACATGCTAACACCTCATCCGCGATGGAGGAAAGCAAAGTGACACTCCATTCAGAAATCTCCATTTACTACTGTTTATGTCCTTGACTTATTCATTTATCTTTTCTTTAAACCATATTTTTGTAATGATCTGTTATTATACAATGCTTTTGACTACCGTATTTGTGTTTCTTGATGTGCTGTTCTGCATCAATTTATACCTTGTTGGTTCTGTATATTATACTTGCTATACCTACTATACTTATATTGATTTTTTTTTTTTATCAAAAATCAATAAAATCAAATCAATCTATACTTATAACATAGACATGACATAAACAATACTATTTATGTCCCCATATTATATTAATCACCTATTATAACAAAGGTGTACAACTTCACAGAGCTGCCAAAATTCTCAGTGAATATCGGGATGTAGGTTAAACTGAAATAGTAATTGGTTTTATTTTATATTCAGATAGAACAGTTTAATCAATGACAGCAACCACAAGACGTCCTGTGGATATAGAAATAACATATAGTTTTAAGATTTTAAAAGTGTACTGAGTTTATTTCTCACTAATGCATATACAGTGACATTGCAAAGGTGTGGGCACCCCTGGTCAAAATTTCTGTTAATGTGAACAGTTCAGCAAGTGGAAGATGAAATGATCTCCAAAAAGCGTAAAGTTACAGATGACACATTCTCTTCACTTTTAAACAATATCCTTTTTCTTCCTTTTTTTCATTTTCATCTTTTTCAATTTCAAAATGACAGAAAGGGAAAAGGCCCCCCTGCACAGTCAGTAGCTAGTAGCCCTCCCTTTGGAAACTATCACAATAGTAAATATCTTGTCTGATACCTTGGTCAAAGTTATCTGAGAGCTCAAGTCTCCTGGGTTTCTCACTCTTTTGCAGGCTGCTGCTTTGTTTCCCCTTTTAAAATTATAGAAAACAAAAATAATACACTGATGTTGCTTAAAATATTGCAAAATAGGTGTTTCATGTTTAACTGTATGTCATTTGGAGATAATTTCATCCTCCACTTGCTTAACTGTTCACATACACAGACATTTTGACCAGGGTTTGCACACCACTGTAGGTCATCTTCTCCCAAGCCTCAAAAATATTCATTGTCTGAATAGAAATTTCCTGTTTTTTTCCTTTTGCAACCATTAAGTCCTTTTTTCATTATTTTTCTAGTGTGACAGAGACAAATTGATGCCCACACAGTCTAACTACAGAGTCCTGCTGCTGAATAACGATAGAAAAACACAACAGTAAAAGTTAAAAGTGTGATGCCATCTCTCCAGTTATTTCATCATGGTGTCTGTCTGTCCTGTTCTTACCAAACGTTTTCCTCTTTGTTCCAGATGATGTAGCAAAGTTTCGAGGACGTGGGGCGCTGGTGTTGAAACCTGGAAGAGAGCCCAGTGTCTCACTAAGTCAGAACCAGCTGTCAGAGGAAGACAGAATCAAACTGAAGGTGAACTGTGACAAAACAATTTCAAAAAAGTACTGTAGTCACATATAAAATAGATAATTATGCAGAGATGGTTCAATTTATTTCATTTTAAATACTCTTTTTAATCCTTTGTGGGCTCAGTTTTCTGCAACCAGAGCAAATGACTGCAGCAAGGAGCTTCTTTATAAATTTCTAATGAACTTTAATAGGTAGATTTGAATAATAAATCAGAAATCTTCAAGCTGAGGTAGAGGTCAATTGGATGTCAGCTGGATGTGCTCAACGCTCTGCATCTCTAACATGTTTGTCTTGTTCATTATTGACTCTGCAGGAAGTGGCTGCCGTGGACGGCCTCTACCGAATCAGAGTGCCTCGTGTTTTCCTGCAGGCGGACAGACAGACAGAGCGGCAGATGGACGGATACCTCACGGCGTTCGTCAGAGCCGTATGTATTTCACCAGCACATAATCTTCAGGGGGGGGAAAAATACAGTTACTCAATAGTTGTGTTTTAGGGAACTGAGAGAACTGCAGCAACAACATGAGCGGTTTAAGAGGCCTGTCAGCTTCCTGTAATATTTATGTCATTAAATTGGAGCAAATGAATGAAGCCGTAGCTCTTTTGAAGATCTCTCTCTTGAGTGGTTTTAAGCTGATGAAGTAAATGACACTGAGCTGTTTTCTCGTCTTCAGTCTTTAAAAAAAAATTCCATAAACCTGGTTCATCTCTGATTTTTACACTGTACATTTTCTGACACTTAAAAGCACTTTTCATCAACTGGATTCTGTCAAATTTGTAGATATTTAACAAAAAGGTTTACAAAACAACCCTGAGATACAGTAAATAATCGACACGGGTGATTTTAAAGCAACATTATGTGTTTTCTTGACCCTTAAATAATGTTTCTGTGGCGCCGTATAGCTCAGTGGGTTGAGCATAATGCAGAGGCTACAGTCCTCACTGCTCATAGAGAGCCTAAGCGGAAGCAGGAAGTAACGGTCACCATGGGACCTCAACTCTGAAAAACTCGCCATTCAAATGAACGGGACTGAAAATTTTATTTCGTGATCCGTTTGAATTGTGCCATGAGAAAAAAATATGTCCTCTACCTGTTTAAAACATCACGTTTCCTCCCGAGAAATCAGCCGTTTGTTGTAAAGGTATTGTAGAATAAAATTCAGAAGAATCTGTAAGCAGAAAGACTACAAGTCGCGTAGGTGACGTCACACACCAATTGCCGCCCTTTCCCGTGTCAGTTGGTGACGTATTTTTTGTGGGACACAGATCTGTAGTCCGTAGAGCGGTCTTTACACAAAATACATTCTTCTGTTGCCGTTTTATGATAAACGGCTGATTTCTCGGCATGACACGTGATGTTTTAAACAGGTAGAGGACATATTTTTTTCTCATGGCACAATTCAATCGGATCACGAAATAAAATGTTTAGTCTCATTCATTTGAATGGCGAGTTTTTCAGAGTTGAGGTCCCATGGCGCCGTTACTTCCTGCTTCCGCTTAGGCTCTCTATTCCCCCTCTCTCTTCCTTCCCATTTCCTGTCTCTCTCAACTATCCTATCAATTAAAGGTAAAACGCCAAAAGGTAGAAAGACGGTTAATAGGATGAGTTGTGCTGCCGCTGCAACTAGGGCTGCACCTAACGATTATTTTCATTATCGATTAATCTGCCGATTATTTAAATGATTAATCGATCAGATGTTTGGTCAATAAAATGTTAAAAAATGTTGAAAAATGTCAATCAGTGTTTCTCAAACCACAAGATGACGTCCTCAGATGTTTTGTTTTTGACAAACTCAGTTTATTGTCATAAAGGAACAAAGAAACCAGAAATATTCATATTTAAGAAGCTGAAATCTGAGAATTTGGACTTTTTTTTCGTTAAAAAAAACAATTATCCGATTATCAAAATAGTTGACGATTAATTTAATAATTGATTATGGTTTGATCAATCGATTAATTGTTGCAACTGCACTCACTCGGCGGATAGAAACACAGCCCAATATTAACAAGCGTCTTAAGGCCTCGATGTGTAATACGTTTACATTGATCCTATATGCAGCCAATAGTTTCAGCCCAGATTCACTATAAGGCAATTTTATTTGTATAACCCAATTTTTACAAACAGTTTGTCTCAAAGAGCTTTACACGGCATCATAGTAACGATAAGAGAAAAGACCAGACTGTGATAAATCTAGACCGACTATATTATATTACTGTATTGAAAGCACGATGTTGTCCCTACAAAAAATCACTGAGTTAGAATAAAAATGTTTGTACAAAATAATAAATATGTGAGCAGAGTGGGTTCAGATGAAGAGCTCTTTAAGCCCTAACAGATAAAACAGCAGCACGTCGTCCTCCCTGTGATGTGCATCGGGCTGGCAACGCTGCTGTAACTCCTGTGTTCTCCTCTGATCCGCAGTGTGCCATGGTGGAGTCCCATCTGAGTGATGCAATCGCCCTCCACACCGATGTCTCCGGGTATCTCATCGGCGTCTCCATAGTAACGATACCTGGGGCCTGCAGGGGCACCGAGGTGGAGGATGAAGTCGATCTGGAGGTTTTCAACACCACGCTCCGTGTCCTGGCGCCCGTGAATGCCCCCGGGTCGGTCCTATATTACATCTACATCCATCTGTGTCTGTTCTTTCTTTTTCTTTTCTTTTTTATACCTTCTTTTGTTTAGTTTTTTTGTGTGTTTTTTAATCTTTTCTGTCTCAGCTACTTGATAAATCTCTCTCTCTCTCTACTCGGGCTACCACAGCGTTTCCATCTCTATCTGAAGCTTTCTGTGCATCAGTGAAATCCTCCTGTGTATCTGACTGTAGCTTTTTCAGATGCCTTTGATTCACTTACACTGTATTTGCCTGGGCTTAGCAGCTTCACATAATTTCCCAATAGGTAGACCCCCAGTCTCTCTGCACTTTTCTGCCTTTCAGAGACGCTCTCTGTTGTGTGGTGGGTAGGGGGGTGTTTGAATACTAATTGCTAACTCTCTCTTCCAGACCAGAGACGGCTCTGTTCCTTGAACGGATGGAGCAGGAATCGGAGAAGAAAGCGAAGAATCCGCAAGAGCAGAAATCTTTCTTCGCTAAATATGTAAGTACTGAAACCTGCTGATAAGACCAAGCAGGCGCCGCCTAAAGATATACTCTCTTCCTTCAGTAATTGGGCTCTGATAATAGTAATGGCCCCATACAGCTAATGAATACATGAAAATGCCGATTTGGCTCCGTCAGACCCACCACAGCTTTTTTTTAGAGCATGAGTTTAAATGTAAAATTGGCTGCACATTTTTTTTTGTTTCCTCTCCCTGTTGTTCTCCCTCTGCCATGTGCTTCAGTCACTCCTGCTTTTACCCACTGTCGTTTGACACTGATGTTGCATCGTCACCACTTTTGAGTTTGGGTCCAGTTTGTTGTTTTACACTGAGTTCTTACAAACAAAACCAAGAGGAGTGTACAAACATGAGTAAACACTAAGTGATTGGTCAGTTTTTGTTCTGTTCTTGAGATAACAAGAGGATAAAATACCAAAATGTGACACTGCATCATCAACTGTGTCCCGAGTAAAGAAAACTCACCAGGAACCACCTGAAAACTTGCATCTCCAGGTCGTTGCGTCACCACCAGAGTTCAGTTTCCAGCTGTCAGAGGAGCCCAGAGTTATCTTAGCGATGAAAAACCAAATTATGGCCTCAATCCGATTATAACTGGACAACCGAAGTGCATGTACACACACGTCTGATTAATACCGGAGTTCTCCAAATCCGACTAAGACACCCAGACAATGTGATCAGAAATCGATTTTCTTCGGCCTATATTCGCCTTAAAGCAGAAGTAAGCGATCCGGTCGTTTTGGCTAACTTTCTGTTAGCCGATGGAGTTAGCAGTCCCCGCCCTCGTCATGGATCTATTGGTCCTCGTCCCTACGTCACCACATTCACGCGCATCTCTTGGCTGCACACACAGAGAGGACCGCCCCTTTATGCCGTTCTCTCTCCTCATTGGATAAAGGTTGTAGGATACAAGGAAAGTTTTTTCCTCAGCTTACAGCAGAGCAGAGTGACTGACAGACCCGTGTTTCAGACCAAACACTCTATATAAGTGATTGCTGTCGGAAGATATAGCTATTTAAGACTTATATTAACACAAACATTCTGCTTACTTCTGCTTTAATCGGACTGAAACTGGACTTTTTTTTAAGCGACGTCAGCGCTGATTACTGTAAGTGCATTTCACACAGTGCGACCAGCAAGAAAAACAAAACAAAACAGGAAGCCTGTGGACGACCCGACTCGAGTCATTTGTATATATTTTCAGCCTGAACCCGACCCGGACCAGCGCGTCTGGTTGGGAACTGAGGTTGAGAACTCTGAGTTATTTATTTCCAGTTTTTTACTCGGTGACAGAAAAGTCAAATGGGCAGGAATACGTATTACCCTGCTGAAACGACGCATATCGCCACCTATGTTTAGGAGGCAGACACCGTCAGTTTACATGCAACAGGGAAAATCGAATAACTCGGAGCACAGCTGGACTTACTGTTCATGTAAACGTACTGATTGATGATTTGAATCTGAACTCTACGTTGCCACAGTTTCTCCCTGTGACGCTGTTGCCCTCAACTGAACTCATCATCCACGACTTTCCCGCCTCCAAACTTGAGTTTTAAACTTAAGAGACAAAAAAAAAAAAAAAGAGTTCTCAGTGTGTTTGTTTGTCTCCTGGCATTGAGTCACACTGTGTCTCCGTGTTCGGAAACGTTCCCATGGAGAACCTGGACTCGATTTTATGATTTCTGTCTTGTTTTGCCACTGTGCTGCAGCTCCGTGTGTGTGTGTGTGTGTGTTGCCATGTTCAGTGACCTGTGTTGACTCTGTGCTGTGCTGCGTTCAGTGACAGTGTGTGTTGACTCGGTGCTGTGCTGTGTTGCAGTGGTATTTGATTCTTGGAGGTGCAATCTTCCTCATGGCCACCAATTCGGCACAGCCCCCAGCAGGGGGAGGCAGAGAGCAGAGCTGATTCCCACTGAAGTACTGTTTTCTTTCTTGTGGCTTCTTCTTCTTCTGTCTGCCTTCCTCACCTGTCTGACTCTGTCACCTTTTTATAATTAACTCCTGAGCAGTGGAACTAACTCAAAACCTTGCTCTCGTTTCCTACTTGTCGCTTCTTCTTTTCCGTTTTTCGGTGTTCCCTTTTTTTTTTCTTACCCCAGGTTCAAAGCCAAATACATTTTTAAGCTCAAAATTTTTGAATCCAAAGTTCTTTATTATGAGGAATCCTCCGTCATGAATAAGGCATCAAAAAATCTCAAGATTTTAAAGCAGAACTTTGCAAGTCGGCCGGAAATAGCTCGCTCCTTCGTTGGTTTCTCTTTTTTTTCCTCTCCGGAGCTCCCCCACAGTTCTGGTAGGCACATGTCACTGTCGTAAAAAAAAAAAAAAAACTCGCCGCCACCACCTCCGCCCCCTACACGTGCTTGTGTTTACTGCTGTTTGCTAAGCCCTGCTAACACCGAGCTAATGCTAACACGAAGCTAACGGAGCTAATGCTAACACGGAGCTAACGCTAGCACAGAGCTAACGCTAATAGGGCCACACACAGACACAAAGACACAGACATACACACACATGAATAAAGGTTCCAAAACGCGAAGGTGTGTGTGTGTGTGTCATGATGTATTACATTATCTTATAAAAGACCCATGGTGTGTGTGTCTGTGTTAGCATTAGCTCCCCGTTAGCCACAAGCTGAACTTCCTCAGTACAAACATTTCATGTTTCCATGGTTTCCTCCGACTTTCCGAACTCAAACCAATCACGATTCGTGACATGCATGACGTCATATGCGTTCTTATCTCGTACTGCCGTAAGGCAGTTTCTCGCGATACTTCTATCCATTGACGAGATTTGTAACACCGAGACGGACGACTGATCTTGCAAGTGCGGTTTTCAGCCAGTGGGGGGGGTGAGCGCATTGGCCTAGACCCCATTCACTTCATAACAGGTCACTCAACCATCACAGTGACTCTGAGCCACAATAATTACAGCCCAAATCCTGCATAGTTCCGCTTTAACTGTTGCTGTGAAAATATTCAGCATGTGTTTGGTGTTTGATCCTGAGATTTCTTCTTTATCTAATCTACACTTCCACTTGTTTTCTCTTCTGTTCAGAAAATAACTTGAATCTAATCCGGGAAGGAAAAGACGTCACTGATCTCAGTTTAATTTTCCATCTTGAAATCAAATGTATCGTCATATTTACCTTCTTGTCTTCTCCAGTGGATGTACATCGTTCCTCTCGTCCTCTTCTTGATGATGTCCGGCGCTCAGGACCAATCAGGAGGAGGAGGTGGCGGCGGAGCAGCCAATGGCGGAGGCCGATGATCAACACGACGACAAATCATTTTTGTTTTTGTGACGATTTCCTGAACAATAATTCTCTAGAACAGTTTTTAACTGCTGTACATAATGCTATTTAAGAAAAGCTGTCCGTCACACACACACACACACACACACACACACAAGGTGAAACCTGTACAGCGGAGAGGAGATAATGAGCCCTGACTGCATTTTTAATACTAATGTGAAAATAAAGTATTTATTACTTGAACACTGGAGGGTTTTTTTTTCTTCTTCATCTTTATTCTCAGCGACTTTCTTCAACTTTTTCCACGCGGAGGCTCAGATTTAGTTTCAACACTAGTAGTGCAGTAATATGAAATACAAAATAAAATACACATCTGCGGTTTTCACATATAATCAGAACAAGCTGATGAGTGATGGGGGGGAAAAAAGAATAACTGAGATGTTGAACTGTTCACATCTTTTATTAATCACCGTTTCAGACTCAGTTTATCTGATGCTTAGAGCAACACTGTGACAGCGGCTTTTGAAAATATCACCATTTAGTTTTAATGTTGTCATTGAATCCATATGATGAACAGTATATTGATGGGGGAAAGTGGCGATACACACGACTTATTACTTATTGACTGCGTGTGTCATCCAGGACTCCATACTATCACCCCTCATTGGAAGATAGACATGAATAAATACATAAATGTAATGTATTAATTGAGTTTAAAAGTTCAGAATCTTAAAGTTGAAAGTCTGAAACTTATGGGAAAAAACTAAGTCACAAATTTGGGGGGCGGGGGGGGACCTACACATTTCAAGAGAAGTTGCAAATCTATAAGGACAAAACTCACAAGTTTAAAAGAAGAATCAGATTTGATAGAAAAAAAAGACAGACCTGTTTCTTCTTTGACAAAAACCTTTTTTTCCTAGCAATGTTTTTTTGGAGGTACATTTGTGTCTTTATTATTCAGTCAAAATAAAGTTGATTTAATTGAAGTGAAGTTTGTTTTGATTGAACATATCTTCTTTGTTTCAACTTTTTTTTTTGGATTGAATAATAAAGACACAAATGTACCTCCATAGAGGAGTATGTAAGTTTTTTCTCTTAAATTTGTGACTTTAAACTTGAAAATTGTGAGTTTTATCCCTCTCTTCCCGTCACACCATCAATACACCATCGTGTCTACTAATCTAGACTATAAACTAAACTAAACAGGTGTAAATGTAAACCACTAACGTTGACTACATAGCACTAGTGAAAACTTTTTAACCGGCCAAACCAAACTAAAAGGCGTCAACAGGTCTGATCCAGACTCGGGCCTTTTTTTAGGATCCGGTGTGAACATCTGTGTCTCTGCTCCATCACCGTGCTGCTCTTATCATATGTATCTGTGTATTTTTACACTCATGAGATCAGAGCGCCACCACCACCACCACCACAACAAACAGCAGCACGGCTTTAGCAACAGAATGTCCCAGAGTCCCTGTGTCAACATGGACGCTCCTCTTCCTCGAGTCACTCGCTCGCTCTGTTTCTGTTTTTAGTCCCAGAGTCCAGCTGTGAGGAAGATCCTCTTATTTTAGGAGGCTCAGCGCTGAGCTTCAACACTTCGCTGCCCTTTGCCCTCGGCCTATCACCGTCCAGGCCCTTTCTCAGAACGACGCCGTCCTGCTTTTCCACTCGCCTCCCACCTGCCACTTCGCCAAACAACGTGAGGAATAAGGTGGTAACAACAGCTGAGGGAAAGACGAGAGTTTGAATGAATGGACGACAAGAGTAATCTGTTTGTAAAGGGATCCTCCTCGGTCAGGTGGAGAGCTGGAGGTTAGACTCAGTGCTGATCATCCGAGTTGCATCATCAATGAAACATCTCCTCCTCAGCTGCAACAATCAATTACATGTGTGTGAATTTATATTTAGCATAAACACTAATGAATCATGGGAGGCCCCTATCAGCGTGGCCTGTGATATATGTCCATGTACCAGGAAGCTGGAGACACCGACACTCAGACACGTGATCACAGTTACATTGAGTCTGCACATGAACATATGTTGCTTTCAACACACAAGTAACAAATTGGGAAAAAGGGCTAAAATTAACACGAACATCGCAAACTTACATCCAACTGATCCAAGTTAAACAGATCTGATACTGTTGATTACAAGAGATGTACTCTGAGCTGCTTCGGCTCGTTAAAATTAGAATAATTTATGGGTTGCAGACACATGTCGGCTGTTTATCAAACTCAGATCTGTCTAAAAATGCATCATTAATGCATGACGCCAATACCTACCAATACAAAAAAAACCACTGAATATCCTGAAAACATAAAGCTCTGATCAGTTATATGAGAATCATGTTCCCATATGAGTAACCAAAGTCTCTTAGTCTTATCAAAGCTGCAGAAAACCTGTTGATTCTCAGTGAGTTTGGTGCTAGAAACAAACTACGGGTCAATAATATCGATAAAAATCATCTTGGATATACCAAAACAGATACTGTGCTTGCAATACGAGTCATTGTTTCAGCTGCAGTTACATTTATTGCTTTGAATATTCAATGAAAACTAAAATAAATATGAAAATAATGCAATTTTTGTTGGTTCTTGCATCAATTAATGTTCACTTTTACACCTGGAGAATCTGGTTTTTAGGCCTCTGACACATAATCAACCTTTATTTAGTTGTTTTAAGGAGGAGATTTATATCATTGCCAGATTTATTAAAAAAGCAAGAAAAACACTGTATCCTACATACAGTAAGACTACTTATTTTTTGTATATTTTGGAAAACCTGCCTGAAATTTTCATTGCATGAGTCTATGGCTACATAAAGATAAATACGACAAGACTTTTTAGCCATCTTTGAATGTTGTTTAGAGTCTTGTAAGACCAAGTGGACTGGGCACAATGACACTTAAATAAACAAATCAATCAATCAATCGATATTTATTGCAGCACCTCTACTACTCTGGGTATTTTGGGGCTACTTTGGGCACTATGTGTTATTCTAAAATCCCTTGATCTTATCAATTTTAGCTGCCAAACTGCTTTTCATTGTTGTTGTTTTTATAACAATGACAAATCTATCTATTTATCTTGATCATATGTTCATTAATTGTTCAGTCCTAAAACAAGCAGATGTTTGTGTCCACCTTTGTTT
Organism: Trachurus japonicus; assembly: GCF_045865225.1. Lineage (NCBI taxonomy): Eukaryota > Metazoa > Chordata > Actinopteri > Carangiformes > Carangidae > Trachurus > Trachurus japonicus. Next base: position 8,011,104 of record NC_140914.1, on the reverse strand, counting down.
TCAATCAACACGGACGACAGCTGAGTTGTGGCTTTGTCACTTAACTCCAATCGACTCGAAGCGGAGAAGCTGTAAATCATCTCAGGTGCCGTATTAAAAAAATGATTTATTGTTGTTGTGTTATATTACACTACTGCAAACATGTGGGCGTTAATTGACTGGATATAAGAGCTCACAGGAGATGATAAAAGGTAAATAATGTCATGTTATGTAAGACAAACATGGAGGTGGGGGGGCAGGATTGTTCATACATGAAACACGCTGCCGCTCATATTGCAGCAGTTCCTCATAAATCTCTCAGCTCTCTGACAACACCAATGTCACCATGACACCATGTGTTATAGCCAGGACTCCCCCCAACCCACCCATTCCCTCCACCCTCACCCTTTTTTTATGCCATCGTGTGATTTAGGAGCAGTTACAAGGTTTATGTTGCACTGAATCTACGAGGTTGGTGGCTGGGGGGGCCCAGTTGGTTTTGGCCTGTCGTTCCCACGCTGTAAATCTGGACACTTTAACCACGAGCGGTTAATTAAAGGCACTTTTAAAACATGTTCGACTGCCCCCCCTCCCACAGACCCCCCCCCACCCCCTCCACATAGTCCACATGGTCTCATTAGCTGAGGAATGACCTGTGGTGAAGAATAAAAGGTCCATTAAGCCATGTATTTTGCAGTATTTTGGGGGTTTACAGCATTTATTTTACAGATATACACATGTATAACGATAAAAAATGTACAGTTGATTAATATTTTACGTAAAATCAACCCAGTGTTTCCAAGCATTCTTGGTCAGTAAATGCTGACAGGAAATCTGTGTTTGATTTGTGATGTTTCAGATTTCTGTGAGTTGTTCGCAAACTGTCTGATGTCTCCAAATACGTCGACATTCAACATTTTCATTTCATTTATTGGATCTCCATTAGCACTATAGCACATTAGCATTGTTCTTCTTCCTGGAGTCCAAACAGTCCAAACTTTATCAAAAAAAAAAAAAAGACTAAAGAAAAGTCTCCCTGTTTATTCTCTCCAATTAATCACCTTGGATTGAATTGATGACCATTTGGAGCAGCCCCAAAATCTAATGTGGTCACCACTGGACTATTAAACTGCGTCTTTGGGTTATTGAAAAGCACTATATAAATTAAATGAATTATTATTATTATTATTATTATATAAAATGTATGGTTCTTTATAAACCATATATAAATTCACACAACACACAGTTTTGATTAGTGTTTCCAAATATTTCTGGATGGCGAACCCTGAGAGGAAAGATGTGTCTTTACTTTGTCATTTTCCCCTCTATACTTTTCAGAGACTTTAATTTAAAGTAACAGTTTGAGGTCCAAAGACGTCAAAAGTGCATTATTTCACAATTCTTTTTTTTTTTAATCATTCCTTTTTATTGCCTCATAACACCTCAGATTTAACTTGTGACCTTTTGAAGAAGCCCGATCTGATGGTAAAATATTTCTAACAGGGGACTTCACCCCAAGTAGCTACTGTATTACAAATGCTCTACTTCCATATTCTTGCATCTGTTGTAACAAACTTCCTTACATGCAACCTGTACTTATAGTGGTATTTGATTTATTTATATTGTTGTTTTGGATGTTTTTTATTGAAATTAAAGGATCAGAACACTGAATGATGCACTTTAGATAATAAACACCGGTTGTTTTTGGGGCCTTTGCTCTCTATCGCCGGGATAAACACACTCACCAACACACACATGGATAAAAGGGAAAAGTGGGAAGTGAGAAGGAGGAAGCAGCTGCCGCGTCAATCAGAGGAGACTCCTCCATCCCAGCAGGCCTTCACAGATTACAGCCTCACACTTATTGTACACCCCCCTCCGCCCCCAATCATGCCATACATGTCAGCATAGCACCATCATGTTAACGTGTAATGAAGTAACACGATAGGACGTTTAATGGCCCCGACTGGGTGGTAATGCACACTAGGAATATTGCATAGTGATCTCTCAGTATATATACTGTCGTGCATAGCGCCCCTAAACACACCCAGAGGGAGGGGGGGGTCACGGCACAATACTATTTAAGCCCACTCACTGACAGCAGTAAGCAGCAGGTGTTGAAATTTGTTTTCATGCCTCACACGGAGCAGATCTGGTATTATGAGGAGCCGGCGCTAAGCGGGTACTTACGCTTCATTAAAATTCCTCCTCTAATGACACCGAGGCTCGTTCTCTTAGTTATTTCCTATTATGTTGTATCAATCAAGATGAAGTCAATTAAGGGAACCCTCCCTCCCACTATACCCCCACTCTCCGACCCAGAGGTCCAACACAGACACACGACCCACTGCCTAAAGGAGGACACCACTAATTCCCAAGATTTGAACATAATCAAAGTCTTTATGACTTTTCATTTCAGAGCTTTTCTCGTTCATTAAAGTCTGTGGTCGTCGATAACAACAACAGTTTTCTGCCTTTTAATCTGAATCATTTCTGACCTACTTCTACTGGAGTATTTCAATTTTATTCTATAATTCAATTCAGAAGTGAAATGACTTTTTACTGAAATTATTGCTTTGAGGATTAATTGCAAATCAGGATTATGTGTTGCAAAGTAACATTTCAATAAACGTTAAAATGCCACTTATATTATAATGTACAGATTAATCTAACAATATAAATCTAATAATTTAATAACTTGGTCATGATGAGAAAATCATATTTTTCACTTTATACATTTTGCTGATGTTAAAATACTTTTTCCCCCCTATTGCCTCCAATTCTGGAAATGAAATCATAAAAGAAAAGTTATTTTTTTAACAAATTTGTCTATTTGATCTTTGAAGTTCGAGGCCATTCTTCATCTGCGCCTTCCTGCTGTTTGTCATGTTTGCAAATGTTATAATTTTAGTTTACTGCAGAATCATACTGTACGTTTTCTGGACTGGTAAATGCTAAAGAAGATAGTTAAACAAAAGCAAGTGGGACAAAAGACTTGAATTTCTTATTTCTATGTAGGCTATCTCCTGGCTGCACACATATGGGTCAAAACAGGTCTTCTTCACACCAGTTCAGACAAGATATTCGATTCAACTTACGATGAAGACTCAGATTCGGGTCTTAACCCAAAACCACATCCACTTTTTAGAGTCTATTAGCTCAGGAGATGGCGAAAAACCTTTATGTATTTATTTATTTAGGCCTACTTAGCACTCCTCAACAAAAGATTGCAAAGTGCCTTGTGAAACATTAAAAACTGCTAACATGGGGCGGAGTTTAGCTCAGTTGGTAGGGCACCTGCCCCATGTGCTGAGGCTATAGTCCTCGCTGCAGGCGGCCCCGGTTCGAGTCCCGCGTCGGACGGCCCTATCCTGCATGTCATTCCCCCCATCTCTGCCTCCCATTTCCTGTCACACTCTCAACTGTCCTATCTAATAAAGGCATGAAAAGCCAAAAAATATACTTTAAAAAAAAAAAAAAAAAAACTGCTAACATAAAATAATTTGTCAATAATTAATAATAGTTAACCAAAAAACAGCTTTTTACTTACCAGTCTTGCACACATTGTTGTTTAGGTACAAGGGTCAAACCAACTCCAGTGACTCGGTATCGGAAAGTGATGAGGAGCTAGCTGGTTAGCATGCTAGTAGAGAGAGAGAGAGACAGATTGTTTTCCAAAGCTGGAGCCAGACCTTAGTGAGTGAAAGAGATTAAGTTTGATGCTAAAGAGTTGCTAATGCTAACATTAGTCGTGTAGCAGTAGTAAGCTCCTGAAAAATGGCAACAATGAAGACTGACTCATAACTAACACATGCCATAGATGTTTGATTAAAAGTAGCTACTTGAGACGAGAAGACTGAAAGCAAATGTCAGCAACATCTATTAGCTACATCTGACAAGTTGTCATTTTGAATTTCTGGCTGCTAGCTCTGCCAGGTCGTTCTCACAGCAGCGGCTGATTAATGGGAGGCTGACGACGGATAGTAACTGGTGAGGAGCTGGCGTCCATCTTGGATCCTGACTTTTCTCCAACTCTCCGAGCACAAACTAACAAACACCTTGTAGGCCTATCCATCACAATTATTCAGTGTATTTACATGGACTTGAATATCCTGGATAATCGGATTTTTGTGTTTGTGACTGTACACATAATATCCCGATTTTAGAAACCAGGATACGCCAGCATCCCAGTGTTGAGAAACCTGGTTTTGCTACCCGGTTTCTGACAACTGTGACTATCTGCGCAGGTGCAGCCAAGTGACGTATTATCAGAACAAACATGACGGCGGCGAACCGTTCATACTTTTGGAGTATTGTCAGAAACCAGATACTGGTAGCCATTTATCATGTTAACAGGATTATGAAGGACTCAAGTAAACGCAGTATCCCGAATATGATAACCAGGATAGCCTACTCAAGTCCATGTAAATGCACTGACTGAAGTTGAAGTTTTAACAATTGTTGAAGCTCTTGTTGACGCGCAGACCAAAAAAAACCCAACTTGTTGAACTAATGAATCAAAATCTCAAGAAAATACTCGGTGAGACGTCTGGGTGCCAAGCTTTGACCTGAACAATTTTCTGCACATTGCTAATTTAAAATAAAAAATAAAAAAAACGGGGAAAAAACCCATTCATGACATCATCTCATATGAATGTGTTTGTCAGATCTTGCGGCGCACATGCTCAGTCCATGTGTATGCAAATGAGCAACAACACATACTTGGGATATACTGGGTATTTGCTTGTCTCCATCCATCTGATCCCTGGAGGGGATCAGGAGTTTCATGTGACAGGACAGGAGTAGGATCCCTAACCCGTTAACGTCCAACCAAAACTTATGCACATTCTTTCCTCCCCTGCTCATTTTACCCTCCTCCTCCTCCTCTTCCTCCCCCTCCTCCTCCCCACTCATTTGGGAAGTTAATAAGAGAGCGAGAGACCAGAGAGTCCAGAGACGCTCAGACAGACGCCACTTGTCACAAGAATCTGACCCGTTCGATGCCAACCAGCACCAAGGGAATCATGCCTGTACCTAAGAGAGCAGGTAAGAAATCACCTGAGTGTCTGTGGGCACCTGGGAGGGAGCTCGTTACGTTACAACATCAGGCAAATTAGAGGTTAAATTAGATTAAACTTAACTTAATTGTCATTGTGTGAGCACAAAACCAATCAAATGTCGTTAGTGTCAAACCAAAGGTGCAAAAATAGTGTGATTTAGTAGTGCTTAAAACAGAATATGACAGTATTAAGAGATGTTGTAGCTACAGTGGAAAGTTTCAATATACAGAATTTAAATATCATATGAGACAAAAGCTTCATTTGTTTGTCATTAATCACTGACATTAAATAATAAACTTTTTACTTTAGTTTAAAACAAAATATATATTTAATATGTTTAAATCTGCACTGTTTGTAAAAAAAATTTCATGATTCTGTAACTCAATTAGCTCCAACTACAATAAATAATTTCCATATTTTATTGCTCAGTGCCAGACGGACTCTAAAGCTTCTAATTCCTCGCAGTTTTATTAAAACTTTTTATACTATTTTTTTCAAATGCATCTGCAACAGGAGATTTCATATTTAATCTGTTTTATGTTTTTGAAACAGGAAATGATCTATTTATGACTTTTAAAATGATGGTTGTTCATTAGTGGTTTATTTTCTTCCCACATTTCACACATATAGTGCGTCAGCGTCTTATTATAACTACACACATCACTCAGATGCACCGGACCGTATTTATTATATTATTATTTTTCATCACATTCAATGTGTCACATCTGAACGCGGTTGGACTTGACTTACTGCCTGTCACAGTGTTTTATCATGTGTTTAATATGCTGTTTATTGCATGTTGTTAAGTTTCCTCGTGCTGACCGTCCCTGCAGGTCAGAGCCGAGCCAAACATCCCTCCTCACCTCCGACTCTCGTCTCATTAATCATGTCAACGAAGTGCATGACAGCGCCTCAGCCCGGACGGTTACTGTTTCTGCTGCGCCTCCTCCCCGTGTTCCCTTCGATGTCAGTCAGACGTCTGCAGTTTCACAGCTCACATTTCTGCCCATCTTTCTTGTTCCTGTGTCTACGGCTACGCCATCGCGCACCTGTCCCAGCATGCTTCACTCTCTTCCTCTTCCCCTCACAAATTTACTCCAAATGGAAGTCTACTGTACACCACCGCACCCACCCCTTGTATTGCCTCTTTTGGATAATACTAATCCATGCTCAGTGTTTCTCTTTCCACAATAGCTTCAATAACTCAGACAAACCAACATCCCCAGCTCCACCACCTCCTCCCAAAGTGTCACTAATCCCTCCTCTGGCAGCCGCAGTAATGAAGTGTGAAATGCTGCACAGTAATTCAAGTCCCAAAATGTAAAAGCCCCATCTAAGTTTTATTTATGGCTGTTTGATTGTGACATTATGTAACACACAGTGCACCCACCACCACTCCCTGCACCTGCACCACTGGGCACCATCAAAAGTTGACTTTGGCACTGCAGCAGAGAGATACAGTGTCGTGCAAAAGTTTGGGCACCCCTGGTCACAATTTCTGTTAAAGGGATAGTTCAACATTTTTGGCAAATTGGCCCATTGCCATAATCCCTATAGTCATAGCAGTAGGTTTGTTTCCTTTAATTGTCGGTGCAAGCTATTTTTAGAACGGCGGAGCAGAGCTACGCTACGGAGGCTCATGGGATTTCTTGGTTTCCCTCATCAAACTCATCAAATACACAATCCAACAACTCCAAAACGCTCTGGTGGACAAGTTGTGACCTGCACATTCACCACGCTATGAGATAATAACAGAATGTTACCAGACAGAGTTGTTTTAGAGGTAAATGCAGAGACACATGCCCACAACAGGAACGTGCATCAGCGGTTTTGCATGAATTTACCTCTAAAACAACTCTGTCTGGTAACGTTCTGTTATTATCTCATAGCGTGGTGAATGTGCAGGTCACAACTTGTCCACCAGAGTGTTTTGGAGTTGTTGGATTGTGTATTTGATGAGTTTGATGAGGGAAACCAAGAAATCCCATGAGCCTCCGTAGCGTAGCTCTGAGCAGCTCACGGCTCTGCTCCGCCGTTCTAAAAATAGCTTGCACCGACAATTAAAGGTTGCGAACCTACTGCTATGACTGTAGGGATTTGCCAAAATGTTGCACTCTCCCTTGTTGAACTGTTCACATTAACAGAAATTTTGAAAATTTGGCATGCCACTCTAGTCGATAATAATAATAACCCGATGTGATTGGCTAACGTTAGCTGCAGAGAGGATGATAAACGATGTAGATTTGATGAGGCGGGGAAGATCAGTCTCCTTCCTCTCTGATGTGGGGACACGGGGCGTCCAGCCAGGACGTCGTCCTCCGGCACCAGAGGGACGAGACCCACATGGACCAGCGCCACCTCCTCTCTCCCCTCTGATCTTGCTGCCTCAGTGGGATGTCTTGAACTTGATCTGCACAGATAATGTAGCTCTGTCCCACTGGGAGAGGAATCTGTGGAGGTGGAGTGGAAATAAAAAAAGGCGGGGGGGGGGGAGACGGGACTGAACATTCACCGAACATCCGGCATTGACCTTTCTTGCCATCATCTCTTTTAAAAGGGATGAGAGTGTTTTGTAGCTCCGTCTTAAGATCCAACGCAGATTTATCAAACTTTTTTTTCATCCTTTTGAAGTTTTACTCAAATCCAGCTCCGTTACTTGTCAGATTTTTTTTTTCCTCTTCCCTGAGAAATACCATCTTCATCCAGGTGTATTCATCCATTATTCCGGCCGTGATTCATGGAGGTGTCTTCCCTCCTTTTATGGTCCCTCTTCTGCTCTTAAATATTTTTATGCCTCACACCTCAATCTCACATCCCTCTCTGTCTCCCGCACGTCTCTATTGCCGCCGTGTCAACTCATCAATCTTTCCGAGTACCTGTTTATCTCTGCCGAGCTTTCCTGTTGATCCCGCTGAGCATGGACGGGCATCCAGGGAGGAGGTGAGGGGTGGGAGTGGGGGGGTATTAACCTCCATGGAGCAGCTGTAGTGCGGGCCAGTGTCCAACCACCCAGCACGCCTGTCATCCAGTCTGATATCTCACTCCAAGGTTGTCGGAACATCTTATAAATTTCAAGATGGATTTATTTGCAGTGTGTCATGTCTTTAATCTCCCCCCTCTGTGATTCCTCTTAATGCCTCGATGAACCCGGCACGAGGGGTTTTCTTTCATCGTTGCCCCCTCGTCTCTCCTCCTGCTGTGTTCCTTTAATCATGGAGGGAGGGGAGAGAGACAGATGAAGTGATCTGTCACCAGCCTCTTTCTGCTACACCAATTTCCAATGACGACTGCACCTGACCTTCACTCTGCTCCTCCTCCTCCTCCTCCTCCTCCTCCTCCTCTGTCCATCTGCTGCTCAGCGGTTTTTTGTTTTTTTGAATGCACATGCACCGACTCCTCCTCCGTACTAAAATCTGGTCTGACACTGGATCCTAAGCCTCAGTAGGGTCCAATTAATATCCCTGCATGCCCGAGCAATTATCAAATTTTCTGGGCTTTACGTGGCTTCGCTCAAGTAATTGTCTTCAGTATAATAGTCTCCTCTCTCTGTAACAGTAACGCTGTGTATTCAGGCTGCAGGAGAGAGGAGAGAAGCTCCACGTCTCCTCTCCGCTCTTTAGCTGCAGTTAAACCAACTTCAGCCCAACAGGCAGCATTCAGAGAAAGCAGAGGCCGTTCCCCTGAATCCCACCCACTGTTTGTTTTCAGATGTGACACCACACACACACACACACACTCCCTGTTTGTGTGTCCTGGTCGTCAGGCTGTAGGGGGGGGCAGGGTCACGCAGGGAGGACGGGTTGTGTTTCCTCAGGCTCAGACATGTGTGGACCACCGCACCTGAAAGAGCCGACGGTCCTCCTCGCCGTCAGGCTGTGAGATCAAACACATCAACACCAACAGGCCGACGGTCACCTGAAAGAAAAAGACGTTCAGTCAGTCAGTTGGTGTGTTTCAGAATCTGGATCAGAATAATTTAATGATCTCCAGAGGAAACTGGGTTACAGGGTTAGAAAGATAAAGAGTATGGTTGTAGAAATGAAGAAAAGATAAGATAAAATAAGTTAAGATAAGATAAGATAAGATAAGGCCTAGACATAAAAAAAAAAAGTGGGAAAAAATTGAATATGTAAGCTAATATGTATTTTATTATGACTGCACAACATAAAATTCATGCACAATAATTAGATTAGAGTTAGATTTGATCAATCTGATCACAGCCACATTGTACTAATGCTATTTCACTACAGTTACTTCACCAATTAAGACTTCACCTGCATGATGATGATGTACAGTATGTTAGAGATGCAACCATCATTCAAATTGGCTCAAACAGAGCATTTTACTTTGAGTGCATTTTGTTGATTCATAAAAGTTTTTGCACTGTGGTGGTGCCACTTTTATGAAAGTATGATGGGATCTCACTACTTCCTGGATCACTGATTATTTCCAGAGTCATTCTGTTTTGGTGATTCTTTGGTGATGTTCACATCTTTCCAGATTTAAACCTGATTGTCAAAGAAAGCTGTCCGCTTCAATATTCCTACTAATTATAATAATGATAATATGGGTTTTCAGAATAAAAAACAAAACTGTAGGAGCCAAATCACAAGAAAAAGAAGAAACATATTGGTTTGAGTTATTTAGAAGTTAAAAGGTTGCAGCTTCCCTGCAGGAAATTGCTGTTAAAACCAGAAAACTGATTTGTACACACCCACTTATATAATATAGGCCTATTTTGAGTAAACTTCCAAAAGTACAGCAACTGAAAGACAGGGAACAGTTCATCTGTGATATTTCCACTTGATGTAGTTGTGTGCTTATAAAAAGCGACGTCTCAGGTTAAATAACTGAATTAATTTGAGGCCATATTTGTCTGTACAGAGAGTATATGTGATATTCTGAGGGGGGGGACATGCTATTTTTAACATTAAATTGGTAAAGTATGGAGGAAAAAACTGGTGGGTAAGATTAAGTATAATCAAATATGTTGAGAAATCATGTTCCTGAGCTCGCTAATGCATTTACTTCACCGCCATGAGCCGTAAGGAAATCAGTTAGAAGCAGCTTTATATGGATCCAGAGGAAAATTGAGGCTGTTTTGTCTAATTCTGTCAACGGCGGGGAAAAAATCTCACACAAACCGACCTGATGGTGGTGGTGGTGACGTAACCGTCTGATAGGTGAGTAAGAGTGATGAGGAGCTGGTTGTCTGTGTGAAATCTGAGAGACGACGGTAACACGATGACCTGGGTAGACCAGACCGGACCAGACCGGCACCACCGAGTACCCCGAGAGTTTTTCTGCGAATGTCAGAACAGAAGACACATAGAGAGTGACTCAGAGACTGGAGGAGGAACAAACAAACGAACAGAGATTACACACCAGCCCACAACATGACAAACATGCCCTGGGCAGTGTGAAATAACAGCATCACATACACACACATACAGAGAAAGTGTATTCTTAGACCGAGACTCCTGCTGTCAGTCTCCGTGATGTGTGTCCTGAACAAATGTATGCCCGGTGCCTCCAGATTCCTTATGTTGAAACCTAAACCTCGAGACCGCTGCGGGTGGGGAGAGAGGAACTTGAACATGAATTAGTGCTGACTGAGCCAACATTGCGCAAATTCTCCTCTGTGATGGAGCGTATGTTGAGAGCAGCCGCAGGTGATTTAGTGTAGATGAATGGCAGCCTGACAAGAGGCCTCTGATCGAGGGAGGAGGCTGCGGAGAAAGATGAGAGGGTTTAAAGTAGCTGGCTGGAGTTTACTTGTCAGTGCCATCCCTGACTGGTGTGTTGTTGTGCATTTCATTTTGTACAAGAAGACACTGGCAAGAGGGATCTGCAGCGGAGAGGCCATAAAGCACAGTAGCTACTCATATATAGGCTACAGTGTCACACACACACACACACACACAAGCTGAGCAAGATGTTGGTAAAATAACACACTGACTTTTTTGTTTTCCAGGGAGAAAAAACAATGCTGCTCCAGAAGGTAAAGAGCAGGATGAAGTTCCGCTGTTGTTGTCTTTTTTATTCATCTAAACTTAAAGGGATAGTTCATAGTTTTAGCAGTATAGGTTCGTTACCTTTAATTGTTGGTGCAGATCGTTACCAGACAGAGTTGTTTTAGAGGCAAATTAATGCAAAACCGCTGATGCGCGTTGCCTTCAGGGACAGTCTTTCAGCAAGCAGTCTCTGCATTTACCTCGAAAACAACTCTGTCTGGTAACGTTCTGTTATTATCTCATAGCGTGGTGAATGTGCAGGTCACAACTTGTCCACCAGAGCGTTTTGGAGTTGTTGGATTGTGTATTTGATGTGTTTGATGAGGGAAACCGAGAAATCCCATGAGCCTCCGTAGCGTAGCTCTGAGCAGCTCGCGGCTCTGCTCCGCCGTTCTAAAAATAGCTTGCACCGACAATTAAAGGTAACGAACCTACTGCTATGACTATAGGGATTAAGGCAATGGGCCAATTTGCCAAAATGTTGAACTATCCCTTTAAATATGATTGGCCTTCCTGGCTGATTCTCATCACAACTGTTTATGTTTGTCAACTCAGAGAAGCTGCCGCCATATGAGCCAAACATCCCTGAACCAACCACCAGGGCCGACTTCATGAAGTGTAAGACTGTTGTTTCTTTATTATCTGGAAGCTGCGTTTTAAATGTGGATTGGAAAATAAAAACTTACACAATATCTACTGCCAATTAAAGTAAAACCATATCAAACTAATTGTAAATAAAGAACAACTGTATGGAGTCTTTTCCTCATACTATAGGATAAACATTATGGGGGTGGCAGCTATGTTTAAAATGCTAGTGTAAATAAAATACTTAAAGTATATCATATATCACAAAACTTACATTTGTCACATGGGTTGTTGTTTATATGTATTTATATATAATGTTAACATTATCTGTTCCTAAGGAGCGTATGTAATTCATAAACTTCATTTTTAGAGCATCTTTCATGACAAACTGCAGCCCAAAGTGCTTTACAACAATATTTAAGATAATTCACAACAACAGACTTGATGAGTCAGGAGAAATTAGAAGAGATGAGATCATGAATAAATTGTTAAATATTACTTTTTTCTTTTCTGTTTATGTTCATCCTATTTCTCAGATCTTTGTGTCTTTATGTCATCCGACCTGTTTCTGCCTCTTCACCTCCACTTTCTCTCTCTCAGACTGGTTCAATTTCTCTCTGGACGATAAAACTGCACAGAAGCTGTTGTGGATTTCAGAGGGCGGCTCTAAAGTGGCTCGTACGTCCGATGCAGTCTGTCCGTATCCCAACAGGCCTGAGAGATACGAGCACTCACCACAGGTACGTCTGAACCTGGACCAGCTCACCTGCACCAGGCACAAGACACAAAGTTTTAGAACGGGGTGTCAAACTTATTTCAGTTCAGGGGCCATGTACAGCGCAATTTGATCTCAATTGTGACGGACCAGTAAAATAATGACATAATTACCTATAAAAAAACAAGAACTCTAAATTCTTCAGTTTGTTTTAGTGTAAAGAAGTACAAGTAGCCTACAATATGAAGATATTTATAGAACTATCCTTTTACAAAACATTAATGTAACATTACGAGACTTGCTTCATGTGTCGTAATGTTACATGATGTTACATGATTATCTCATAGCGTGGTGAATGTGCAGGTCACAACTTGTCCACCAGAGCGTTTTGGAGTTGTTGAATTGTGTATTTGATGAGTTTGATGAGGGACAGGGGTCCTGCACCGTTCACCTCCTTTCTGTTCACTGAGCAGCTCACGTCTCTGCCCCGCTGATCTCAAAACAACATGCACCGATAATTAAAGGTCATGAACCTACTGCTATGACTAGAGGGATTATGGTGAGAGGAGAAGTTGCCAACATGTTGAACTATCCCTTTATGGTGGGGCATTCAAGGTTAAGCAACTCCATTATACACTGATCTGATCTGATCCGATCAGCTGATTGATATAAATTTTGGCTAACCCTTTAATTTACAGGCGGCTAATTAAGTGATAATGTCAAGAAATAACAATTAATTGCGTAGAAATGTCTAGAAATAGCCTAGAAATAACGGTCAATTTCATAGTAATGTCATGTTTTTCATGAAGGCAAAAGATTACACACGCTTTTCATGCTTTCAATTTTTTTGGAAAGCCAGAATTTTTCTCCACCAAGTCGTTGCAATTTATGGGCGATTTCTACACAGTCAGTCGTTATTTCTTGGCTATATTTCTCGACATTACTTTGAAATTGACCGTTACTTCTTGGCCAATGGTTCTCAAAGTGGGGTCCGGGGACCCCCAGGGGTCCTTGAGAGGGTTGAAGGGGGTCCCCGACTATCTTTTCAAAATTTTACTTAATTTTTTTTTTTTACAGAAATGTTACATTTTTACCAGACATTTCTTGAATTTTTTTCCAAAAATTCATGCCATTGGTAGTAATTCGAACATATATTGATCAAAAAAAAAAAAGGACGTTATTAAGTCTTGGAACAAATATTTGTGTGTTTCTGGTGTTTGCTTCAAAATTTGGTCCAATGAGGGTCCATGGTCTAATTTGTGTAAATTTGAGTCCTTAATGTAAAAAAGTTTGAGAACCACTGCTCTAGGCTATTTCGCAATTAATTATTTCTTGACATTATCACATGATAATCGGCCTGTAAATTAAAGAGTTACCAAACTGTGTTGCCCAGCTCATCACTGGCTCCCCTGCTGTCTGCCCCAGGTGCTGTGTAAGGAGGGTCTGCTGGGGCACCGGGGCTACTGGGAGGTGGACTCCGACGGCTGGGTGGTGATCGGGCTGGTCTGCGAGAGCGCGCCGCGGAAGCCCCAGGACGGCGCCTGCGGCCTCGGGGAGAACAGCGCCTCCTGGGGCGCCGGCTGGTCCGGGTCCTGCTACCAGGTGTGGCACAACAGCGAGAACGTGGACGTGCAGCTGCCCAAGACCACCACCATGGGCGTGTACGTGGACCAGCCGGCGGGCATCATCAAGTTCCTGCTGGTGGAGGGGGAGGGGGCCGAGAGGGAGGTGCGGCTGATCCACAAGTTCAAGGTCAACGTGCAGGAGAAGGTGCTGCCCGCGCTCTGGGTCGGGACGAACTCCTACTGTCTGCTCCGGAAGAAGGATCAGTGATGTTTTATTATGATTACATCGTTATGTTATAACAGTGGTTCTCAAACTTTTTGACATCAAGGACCCTTAAATTGATACAAAGTAGACCACGAACCCCCATTGGACAAAATTTTGAAGCAAACACCAGGAAAATACACAAATATTTGTTCTGAGACTGAAGAATGTTACTCTTTTAGTCAATGTACGTTCAAATAAGGGTCAAAACTGCAATTTTTTGTTAATTTGTAGAGACATTTCTGAAAAAAAGGTAGTTTCTTCAAAAACATTTCAACATTTCTAGAAAAAAAGTGGTCAAATTTCTCCCAAAAAAGTTTGTTACAAATTCTAGAAGAAACTGGTAAAATTTCTCAAAAAAAAAAAGTAAATAAAATAATAATAATTTTTTTAAAAAGTAGTAAAAATTTCTCAAAAAACTTTAAAAATTCTAGAAAAAGTGGTACAATTTGAAGAAAAAGTTGGGGACCCCCTTGAACTCTCTTAAGGACCTCAGAGGGTCCCCAAACCCCACTTTGAGAACCATTGTGTTATAACACCTTTAAGTTGTTGTAGTAGTTCGGACAGGGCAGGGGGGCTGTGTAAATTTAAGGTGGAAAGCTTGAGAAGTTTAGGGGATCACATGACATCTTTGTAGACTGTGCATGAAAAGAGCTTATTTATTTCACATTATCCACCTTTTTCCGAACGTCAAAAACGTAAGGCGGTTTTGCTCTTCTGGTGGAATTTCATGTTTACATTTCCATGGTTTCGGTAGTCGAGGTAAATGCATGGATGTTTTTTGTTTTGTTTTTTTCAATGAAAATCTGTAAAACGCATGGATCATCACACCAGCTTTTAACAATGCATATCACACAAATTGACATCTGTGTTAAAAGCCAGCGTTAATAGATCCATGCATTTACAGCAACTATGACAACGACTGAAAACCATAGAAACATAAACGTAAAATTCCACCGGAAATGCAAAACCGGAAGCCGGTTTTGACCATAGATGACGTTGGGAAACTTGTGGATACCAAAAGATGTGTTATTATTATTACTTTATTTCCTAGTGTGTGTATGATATCAATGTATTTTATCTAAAAGTTGTGTATGTTTTATTACACACATGGGTTTGGTGTGTTATTAGAGAGCTTGTTAAAGTTAAAAGCCTATATATTTTTATGTGCTGATTCTAGTCAATAAATTAAACTATTATGTAATAACACTGAGGCTGCGTCGTTCCTGCGTGATGCTGCACAGGTGGAGCAACGGCGCCCTCTACAGGATTCACATAGACAACACTGCACAGATGAGATGATCAATAACACCACCAGTCTCTTCTCTTGTCTTGGTGTTGCTCCTTTATTCGAAACATAAAAGTACTTAACGGAACATTTATTTGTTTGTTTGGTTTTTTTTGTAGTTTTTTTTAAATGTCAAAGACGGACATTTGTTCCTGTTTTAAATCAAACCATCTCTCTCTTTCTTTCTCTCTTTCTCTCTCTCTTTCACACACTCACACAGTCAGCCACTTTCTCAATCATGCAACCACTTCAACATCTGGAGCAAAAAAAAGAAAAAAAAAAGAAATAAAATAAAGAAAAGAAGAAAAAATACCATCCCCAATAACCCAGTATTGATTTACAATCATTCTATCAGTCAGTCATTCATTGGCAAAGTAAAAGTACAGAGGCTGTTATGAGGAGGTGCTGGTGTCCTCCGCTCACATTTCGAAAAGCCACAAGCTTCAGGTTAAGTCGGACATTTCTCTGGTTTCTGCTCCTTTTACAAAGGAATAGACCGTCCAATCCTGATGTTGTAGTGTTTGGGGGAGTGTGTGTGTGTGTGTGCGCGTGTATGTATGTGAGTGTGTGTGTGTGTGTGTAGTGACGGGGTGGGAGGGGAGGGTAGTGTTGAAAATGTTACTAGTGTTCATAACAACATTTGTCTTTTTCGGTTACTCCTCGAAGCGCGTGCTGTTAATTTTGGTTAGTGAGAAATAAACGGAGGTACAAGCTTCACACTGCTCCTTCCTCCCGTCGCCACGACGACACCTCCCCACCTTTTCTTCCTTTATCCTCTATCGCTCTATAGCTCGATCCCTCTATCCCTTTCTCTCTCTCTCTTTCTCTCTTTACTCCTTCTCTGTCTTCCTCGCTCTTCTCGCCTCAGTGCTTCAGGGAGAAGTCCCCCGTGTTGAGCCGGGGCCGAGGCAGCGCCCCGAACATTTCCGTCCCGTCGGTGGCTCCGGGCGCCAGCAGGGCTTTCATGCTGGCGGCGATGTGCTCCAGGTCAGCGCAGCCCACCTGAGGGAACAAACAAACAAATACACACACATTTTTTTAGGGAATTTCTGAGCCAATACCAATGTTTAAAGGAGACATATTGTGGAAATATCACTTTTTGAAGGCTCTTTAACATATATTTGGGTGTTTGTTTTGCCTTCCGGCCCCAAAATGTGAGAATTGACAAAAAAAATCTGTAATTTTCAGGCTCCTGAGGTTAAAATCCGTGTGGTTTTACGAGCTGTTCCCTCAGTTGTCTTCCAGTGATGTCATTATTATCGAATTTGCATAACCCCGCCCCTTCTACCTGGGACCGGTAGAAGGGGCGGGGCAAACAGTGGCCCATTTGCATTTAAAGGGACAGGCACTGAAACCAGCCGTTCTGAACAGGGCTGTTTTGAGAGGATGAACAGAGCTGTGATGTTTGATCCTTGGGGAATTTTGACCCCAAGGATGTCACAGAGTTGTCTTTAAGACAGCTGGGAACTGTTTTGATTTGTGGAAAAGGGGCAGAATATGTCTCCTTTAAAGTAACAATATGGCCGATGACCAATGTTGGTATCGATGTTTTTCTCCGTTGTTTATTCCTCAAAAAAAAATCTTAATTTCTCACCAAAAACAACATTTTGTCTCACTTGACTTTAACAAATTAAACCTGCACGCGCCCTCGTCTCGGCAGAGTCACATCCCCCCAAAAAATAAAAAATAAAACAGGCTTCTCCTCCGAGTCAGCACAATACGCCACTGAACAGATGAGGCGAATATCGGCCAATACCGATGTTCAGTCAAAGCATTAGCGCATCCCTACATTTTCTTTTAATTCAACCTTTCCTCTATGTTTTCTTTTTTTTTTTTACACAGAGTGACCTCACACTGACATCACAGGGTCACATGGACGCACGGAGCCGTCGTGGTCATTAGCTGCTGCACCAGGAAACTGAGGAGAGGATTGTTTGTTTGTCAGACGGCATGAAACACGCCGACATCAACTGACGGCAGGGAAACAAAAAAAAACCCCAACAACAACCACTCGCTTCATTATCAGGAGTTTCATTGTGTTATTGTCTTTACTGGACGTCTGGTGATGCATTCAAGAGCACAGGAAGATGACGGAAACTGGATCAGTGTTTGATCTGGAGGACGTTTTTTTTCCTCAAATCTTAAATTTACTCGTTTATTTGATGAGATTTAGTTCCAATCACCAAGTTTATTGCTGATTTATTGATATCTGCAGCTGTGGAAAAGACACAGATGTGAAAACAAACATTGATATTCAAAACCAGTCTCATTTAGATACATTATATTCACAAATTGCAAAACCTAAAAGGATTAAAGCATACCAGTAACCACAAACCAGTTGACATATGTCATATTTTTCCAGTGCTTTTCTAATTCTTAATTAAATAATAAATTACAACAGGGCAATCTGGGTTCAGTATAGAGGCAGAAAATGGATGGATGAATTAACCAATAAAAAAAAATGATGATCGAGTTAAAAAATAATGACATTTCTTGCTGAAATCAGCAGTTGTCTGGTACGAGCTGTCGATCTGCTGTAATCAGCAGCACTGACAATGATTTACACGCTGACTCAATCAAATTTAATTATATATTTTTTGATAACTTCCAAGACTTTCTGATTTTTTTTTCAGGCCTTTTTCATTTCAGGACCGTTTGAAACTTTTCCAGACCTGCAAACGCCCTGAACCTCGTCATGAAAACCTGTTGTGTGTGTTTTTTTTGTGTGTGATTTCGTAAGCGTTTCATTGTCAGACCCGGATTCTGTCACAGATGAACAACAACCATGTTCCTGTAACTGTTTCACAACGACCGACTGAGCTGTTACGACCTCGGGCCGTTCTCAGACCTGAGTCATGATGATGTTGAGTCCTGGACACCTGGGACCAGTTTACTGTGATTCAGTCACTTTCAGTTATTAAAGGGGAACTATGCAGGATTTATTACCTTAACTCTGCTACATTTTTAACTTAATGAAACTGCTTCGGAGTAATTGTGATGGTTAAATAAATGACTTGTAACTTGTTCCAGGGAGAATGGAGGCTCTCTGCCTTCCACCTAGCGTCGTAATCTCTTGTTTATGATAGATTAAACTACACAAATATACACATTGTAACTTTGAATATGATATATAACGTTATCCACCGCTCTGTTGATTGATTTCTCACTGGCTTTGTTGTAAACAAATGCACATGACCCTGAGGAGGGTTAGCAACACAGAGGAAAAGCAACCGGACTTGCATAGTTCCCCTTTAATTTGATTAATATATAAGGATGTAGAAGAAACACTAATAGAGATATGAACACAGAGGTAAAGCCATAGCTATGAATGAGTGTGGAGGTTATTATAAAGGCATTTTAAAATGTAGCAGCCGTCATTAACATATTTATTCTATAGTTAGAGGAAAACACAGGTTATTTCCACAGTGATGTTTGTGGGTTTTTTGTGTATTTTGTGTATTTGATGAGGGGAAACCAAGAAATCCCATGAGCCTCCGTAGCGTAGCTCTGAGCAGCTCGCGGCTCTGCTCCGCCGTTCTAAAAATAGCTTGCACCGACAATTAAAGGTAACGAACCTACTGTTATGACTATAGGGATTATGGCAATGGTCCAATTTGCCAAAATGTTGAACTATCCCTTTAACTTTCACCTGCAGAACTAAATACAGAATAAACTGCCTCCTGTATCACACAAGTGGAGCTGCCTGCGTTGCTATGGACGACCGGGGACAAAAGAAGCTATTGTGATAAACACTGAGCTGTCGGCTTTTACCTTGTCATTATGACTCCACCATCGTCGACCTCCAGCTCTGATGTTTGTGCCTCTTATGAACAAAGTGTCTTTTCTTACAAACTGGTTTGTGTCTAATCTTCAGCATCATGATGTCATATGATGATTCATCCAATCACCAAGTATCTTTTTTGAAAAACATCTGCCTAACCTTCTTCTCAAACCATCTGGTCCATCAGATCGTCTCATAATGACATGAATGAAACAATGAAATTAAAAACTATTATACACAAGTGATGATTTTAAAACTGTTTGAAGATTAAAAAAAAGTTCACACCTGATGAAACTAAACCAGTGCATTTGGAATAAATTAGATTTCCTGTTTTATTAAAAAGCGAAGGTGAGAAAATCTTTTGTATCCAATTATTTCTCATCTTGTTTGAGCGTAAAAAGATTTAATATGTCATTATAAAGTCTCCTCGTCCTGTCAGGAACATCGTGCTGTTGTTGAGGTGGTAAATCGTCTGTTTGAAGCTCTGAGATAATTATCACAGGAGACGCGACTCTAATCTGTAAAAAAAAACGCTTTGATCTTCAATATTGTGAGTGTTCACTGTTAACTCACTACTTTTGTCTCTGTTGCAAAGAAAACAGTGATTATTGAATAAATCCTGCAGGATGACGACGGACGGATGGATGGATGGATGTGAGTGACGGTGCTGAGATGTTAATCTGCTGCCGAGCGACTCCGGAGCAGGTTAGTCGAGCAGAACGGGTTATTGTGGCGATCTGCGCGGTTACAGACTTAAGCCATCAGAAAGCAATGATTTAAGCCCAGAGATAGCCGGCTAAGCCACTAATCTCGCTCTGTGATACGGGGCCGCGCAGCGTTTTAATCCCAGCATGCAAACCGCCAGCTTTGTTCCTTTTCTTTTTTTTGTAGAAAAGTGATAGCGTGTGCTGCTGTGCTGCTGTGCGTGCTCGGTGCTCACCCGCTCTCCACTGCCGCTGTCGCCCGGAGCGGCTCGGCCTCCTCTGCAGCCCCACACCGGCACCGACACGGGCAGCGAGCGGGCCAGAGCCGTGGCGTGGGCGTGGCGGGACGAGCCGCCGTGACCCATGGCCATCCCACGGGACGGAGGAGGAGCGTCCTCGCTCAGAGAGCCTGAGACGGAAAAACAACACCAGAGGTCATCAAACTGTAAAACACACGACCTAAAAGACACAGACTGTAATTTTAACCTTTAATTAATGTAAAAATCATAATGTGAGAATATGAATGAAGTTAAATACAGGTGCGTCTCAATAAATTGGAATATCATGGAAAAGTCTATTTCCAGTATTTCAAGTATTGAGTGCATAAAGATGGACATACTTTTCAGAAGGCCAACATTTCCATATTAAAATGCTTTTTTTAATTGATGTTTTGTAATATTCACATTTTTTGAGATACTGAGCAGTCAATTAAAGAGCTTTGGAGTAAAAAGAGATCAGACATGCATAGTTCCTCTTTAAATGTGAAGCCATAATCATTACAATTAAAAGAAATTAAATAAATACAGACATGAAATGTTTCATTGTGTGTGTAATGGATCTATGTAATGTATTAGTTTCACTTTCTGAATTGAAATACTGACATAAATAAACTTTTCCATGATATGATATGAATTCATTGAGATGCACCTGTATTATGTAAATTTCATATTTGTGTAAAATCTGAACAACGTGCGTATCTTTGATGCTGATGCTGCTTCATTAGTGCAGCAGAGAAGACGACCTGCATTCAGAGCAGATGTGTGTGTGGTTTTTCTTCTGTATGACCGATGTAATTTCATCTTTTTGTTTCAGTCAATATTTTTCCACAGAATTAAACCTTCTGTTATTTGGTGTCAGATTCAGTTTCTGTTCTTTACAGCTCATCAGTGGCTTCTTTGACAACCAGAGTGGGGAAAAAGAAAAACACCACATGTGGACAAACTGTATTTGAATGACATGAAAAGCTTCAGACCAGATTTCAACTGAATGACTCCAAGAATTCAGTTTAAAAGCCACAGCTTCTTGTTTTAAGGATTTCACAACACGTCACACTTTCAGTTTCTGACTAAATACTGAACCTCATGAGGGCATGTGTGTGTGCCAATGCCAGTACGCATTATTATTATTACTGGGAAACAAGCTTGTTCACATCTGACAAAAAATACCTTCGCACAACGCGCAAGAGCGGCGTGCACAAGCATTTGCGCCGTGCAACACACACACAGTGAATGGTGATGTGTGCGCTCACTGCATCCCATGTGAAAAGGGCTTCACAGTCATTACGTAGCAGATAGTCTGCATGTTCCTGCAGTGCACACAAACATCCCAGATGTGTGGTAGTGTTTCTATTGTTCTTTTAGATCTACAGTGAAAGTTTTACAGATCCACCAACAGGTTGCAGACGATGATGATGATGATGTATATGTTAGAACTAATCGCCTTGTTGTTTACAACTACTTACATACTAGAAACCCGGCATGAGAACAATAGTGACGGACAGTTTCGCTACATATACTGTATATATCTCATTTTTCACGTCACTATATCACCGTTTGGAGTCTATAAAAGTCTATAAAACCAATGACTGGACAAACGTTACTATTTCTGTGTGCACGTTATTGTAATCAGTAATGGTTATCATAGATCAGCCGGGCTAACCGTTAGTTACCTGTTTAACTTTAAAGCAGAAGTAAGCGATCCGGTCGTTTTGGCTAATGCTGCGTTCCAGGCAGGCTTTTGAAACCGTAAGTTACAGCTTCAAGTCACGACTTACGACTTTGTAGCGTTCCAGGCAACCCACTCGTGTTTTTCCGACCTGTTGCCTGTGAAAGTCACTATAACGGCCACTCGTAATTTTCGACCCGTGAACTCGTACCACATCGAACTGGTACGACTTCACAGGTCGGAAAAACACGAGTTACGGGCTGCCTTGAACGCACCATAACGTCTTGTCAGCCGACGGAGTTAGCAGCCCCCGCCCTCGTCATGGATCTATTGGTCCTCGTCCCTACGTCACCACATTCAGGCGCATCCCTTGGCTGCACACACAGCCCTTCATGCCGTTCTCTCTCCTCATTGGATAAAACTTGTAGGATACAAGGAAAGTTTTCTCCTCGGCTCAGAGCAGAGCAGAGTGACTGAGAGACCCGTGTTTCAGACCAAACACTCTATGTATACGTGTATGTGTCTATGTGTCTATGTGTACAAAAATATCGCTTACTTCTGCTTTAACAACTCAGTGACTCAATAAACGGCCCATTTTAGTTAACATGATTGAGCTAACTGGAGTAGTTTCATGCCGTGTCCGATAACGGGAGTTGATGTCCTGATGTTAGCTTAGCTACTGCTGTTAGCTGTCCCTGTCAGCTGCAGCCACTGGTGCTTTCTAGACACTGTGATTCCCCCAAACTGAATAAATACCACACATAGCAACACAAAACTGCTTTGCTCGTGCACACAGAAATAGTGATGTTTCTTCAGTCATTTCAGATTTGTCTATATGGTGATAGGGCGTGAAAAACATGATAGCTAAACTCTCATTCGTTACTACCGTTCTCATTCAAATTACGTGTTGGTTTTCTACCCGGAAGTAGTTGTAAACAACACGGCGATTCGTTCAATAGGGTTATGTTGTATATATACATACAGTATACAGTACGTATATAGATGTATGAAGTCAGTAAAACTAAAGTCTCACCATCAGTGCTCTCCTCCTCCCCGTCAGACTCAAAGAACGGCTCACAGTCCCGGGACAGAGAGTCCTCGTCCATCGAGAAGACACCTGAGGCAGGATGAGGAAGATGAGGAAGATGATGAGGAAGATGATGAGGAAGATAAGGAATATGATGACGACATCGATCGGTATTTAAAGAGACAGACAAAAGTGTGTGCGTCTCTCCTCCTCACCTGCACTTTCGTTCCCGTAGGGTCTCCTCTCGTCCATGTCCTCCTCCTCTTCCTCGTCTTCACATTCTTCTTCCAAGTCGGCGATCCCGGACCTCTGCCTCCCTCGCTCGGCCTCCAGCGAGCTCTTCTCCCTCTCCCTCTCCCCGTTGCCATTGCCGTTGCCGTTGCCGTTCTGTCCGCCGCCCGGCCCGGTCACGGCTCCAGAGCTGTAGATGGACGGGTAGCTCTGGGAGTAGAGCCGCCCGTTGGGACTGACTCCGCCCACGCCGCCGTCGCCTGTGAAGCTCTGCAGCAACAACAACAACAACAACAACAACAACAACAGGTGAACGCTGTGGGTTTTTTGTTATTAAACTTTTTAATTGAAGACAAAATAGGTTATACATGTTGCTCTTAAAACTGATACACATCATTAGATCTGATCATCCAAGCAGGTAATGAAAGAAAAATAGATAAATGATTCATTTATTTTAAAGAAAGAAAGAAAGAAAGAAAGAAAGAAAGAAAGAAAGAAAGAAAGAAAAATGCACATCATTACCAAAGCACCCACACACTCTGTCCTATACAGGTATACCTGTATCTGTACTGGTTGGCAACTTTAGGATCCAAAAAATAAGAAATGATAATGATAACTAGAAAAATAAAAATAGAATAAATAAAATACAGCAGTAGATAAAAAAAAATAGCCAATAACAGCTGTAATATTAATACGTTAATCTGCCCCATATGCACCTTCCTTTATCCATGATTTCTCCTGCAAACAGTATCGGTGATGACCAGGGACGCTCCGATCAGCATTTTTTGGGGCCAATCCAATTACCAATCACAGGAATCATAAATATTCCGATACTGATACCGATCAATACTGATCAAAGAATGGATGAGAGAATAATAATCCTGCATGTCCTGAATTTATGATCGAGCCACTTGAAATAAATAAATACAATCAGGATCTCTAAATAGCACAAACAACTTTTTGCAGCTGATATGTGTCACATATCAGCTGCAGGTGTTGCTCAGATGGCGGTGAGATACTCACATAGTATGTGAATATCTCATCTGAGCCAGCTGAGCCAGATCACAGTGGATGTGGAGTGTGTGTGTGTGTGTGTGTGTGTGTGTGTGTGTCAGGGTTATTATAAAACTAAAACTAGCAGTGAAAAACTGAAATAAAAACAAAAATGACAACTCTTCCAAAAACGAGAACTAAATAAAACTAGAATGAACAATGCAAAACGAACTAAACTGAATGCCAGATAACATCAGCTTAGGTTTAGTTTTCTTAGAGATACTAAGTTGCAGGAAGAAAACGCCACAGCTCAAGATGGGACGACTTGGAGTACGAGCCACTGGTAGATAAGAGTGAATGTAACGTGATGGGAACATTATGGGATGCAACTAAAAGGGGAAAAACCCCACAAATTTAGAAATTCACCTTCAGAGGTCTGACAGAGGTTTTCTCCTAAAACCTGAAAAACTGAAACTAAGACGAAATAAAAACTAGTCAATTCCTCAAAAATAAAAAATAAAATAAAACTGCTTCATCACTTGTTGAACTCACTAAAAACTAAACTGAAATAAAAAAAGGAAACTGAAAAACTAAATAAAAATAAAAACTACTGAAAATGTTAAAACTATAATAACCTTGCTGTGTGTGTTTTGTAGCAGCAAGGGAAAAAAACTCAGATCCACGCTCCTTCGGCGCCGATCGACCTGTTTAGGGTCCGATAATGATCGGCGGCCGATCGATCGGAGCATCCCTAGTGTTTTCTAAACTGTGACTGAGCGAACCCCCGAGTCGGGGAGGAAACTCACCCCTCTGTGTCCGGCGTCGGCGGTCAGGTCGACCATCAGCTTGGCTCCTCCGTCGCCGCCGGCCTGGCGCGTGTGTTTCTGGGCCGTCAGCATGGAGGTGGAGTGCAGCACGCCGATGTCGTCCATGTAGCGCCGCGCCGACTCGGCCAGGAAGCCCTGACCCCACACGCTGTAGGAGAAGTCACACTCCCGGGGGAAACCGCCGCCGCCGCTCCCCTGCTTCCTCCCCACGTCTCCTCCTTCCCCTCCTCCTCCTCCTCCTCCTCCTCCTCCTCCTCCTCCTCCGCCCGACAACCGGAACTTCTTGCAGGCCGTGAGTATGGCCAGGTCGCAGCCTGACTTTTGGCAGTACACCTCGGCGGCGGAAAGCAGCGCCAGCCAGCTCTCTCTGTGGTTGTCTGGGATGTCGGGCTCGGACGACTGCGTGATGGAGGCCATTATGGTGCTAAGTGCTGTGTGTGTTTGTTACCAGCTGTCTTCAACCGGACTCGACTTGAAGAGAGCGATGCTGATGCTGATGATGATGATGATGAACGCCGACGACGACGAGCGGAGGAGGGGGCGGAGTTACGTGGGCGACGTGGCCGATACCGAGGGGCATCAAACTCAACGAGGGGGGACGGTTAACGAGTCGACGGTTTGAAGTTAACTCAGTGACAGATGCTCTAAAACTTTGGTAGCTGTGACACGTCTGTTGTTTCAGTGTTTTGAGTTTCGTTTCCTCTGTCTTGCTGGTGATCAGATCAGTTTTTGCACTGGTGAAGATGCAGTGGGGGGGTGGGGGGGAGATAATGATCTAACAGGTAGAGAGGCACTGGGTGACTTTAAAGTATGATATGGTATGATATTATTATATATATTTAAATATATATAACTTGTATTTATATATATAAGTGTGTATAAATAGTGGGCGGTGTCCTTACACACTGGAGAGCCAGGGGAGAGAAAAGATGTTGCCAAGTTGCTGGTGATTCCTGGAGAAACACAAAGAGAAAGAGAAAGAGGCCATGTTGGATTATAGTGTAATGTTATGTTTGTACACTTACAACTACCAACACTGTGTATATACTGTAGTTTTTATTCTGTTCCACTTTCTCCATCACCTCACCCAGTTGTATTTAAGTTTTTTTTTCTCTTCTGCATAATTTATCCATGTGTATTTTTACCTTGCTCATTCATACAAACTGTACACTTACTTGTTTTCATGCCACCCCCACACTGTGCAACATCTCTCACCAAACAACATGTAGCCTATATATTTTTTAGTTTTCTTCTCTATTCGTAATAGTGCATATCTTTGTTTTATATTTGTACATAGTGAATTCCTTCTTTCTTTTTTTCCCCCTCATGTCTCATGTCTTGTAAATAACGGTATATATTCTTGAAATAATTTGGCACATAGCTGTACAGGATGTCTTTATCTCTTTCTCTTTGTTTTTAATGTTTGTTTTATATTTCTATTTGCGCATTTTTCTTCATGTAGAATACAATGCCACTATAACAACCACATACATTTCCTATGTGTGGGATAAATAAACAGTCTTATGTCTTAATAATAACACATGCAAAGACAGCTTAAGTAATTCAGAGGTGAGTGTTTACATTTGTGCAAGTAAAAATAGTTTTCTTCTCTATTCAAATAATATTGTACATAACAGTACATATATTTGTTTTATATTTATATTAGTGAATTATTTCTTTATGCTTTTAGTCCTTACTTATTTATGTATCCTCTACTTCTTTGCTGCTGTTGCAAGTGGGATCAATAAAAAGGGTTATGTCTTGTAAATAACTTTATATACTCTTGATAATTAAGAATAATTTGGCACATAGCTGTACAGAATGTCTTGATATGTTTGTTTTATATCGTTTTATTTTTCTATTTTGCACTACCTTTTGTGCTACAATGCTGCTGTAACAACCACAAAAATGTCCCATGATGTGTGGGATAAGTAAATAGTCTTATGTCTTAATAACACATATAAATGCAAAGACAGCTTAATTTATTCAGAGGTGAGTGTTTACATATGTGCAAGTAAAAATAGTTTTCAGTACATATCTTTGTTTTATATTTATATTAGTGAATTTCTTTATGTTTTTAGTCCTTACTTCTTTATGTATCCTCTACTTCTTTGCTGCTGTTGCAAGTGAGATCAATAAAAAGTCTTATGCCTTGTAAATAACTTTATATAGTCTTGATAATTATTAATAATTTTGCACATATAGCTATATTTATGTTTGTTTTATATCGTTTTCTTTTTCTATTTTGCACTATTTTGTTCTACCTTGTATGCTACAATGCTGCTGTTACAACCTTGTGTGGGATAAATAAACAGTCTTATGTCTTCATAACAAAGTGCAAATGCAAAGACAGCTTAATTAATTCAGAGGTGGGTGTTTTTTTGCATATGTGCAAGTAAAAACACACAAACACAAGCCAGACAAGCTGGAACTGCTGCAGCCTCCTCCTCCTCCTCCTCCTCCTCCTCCTCCTCCTCCTCCAGCTGCTGCTGCATGACACCGACCGATGCTAACTCCTGTAGCCGCCGTAGCTCAGCAGTGACCCCGCTCTCTCTCCCTTATCGATCCCCCCCCTCCTCGGAGCCATCTCATGATCTCTGCTCTGCTTCTCTGGCCCAGATTTTTTTTTTTTTTTTTTTTTCCTAACTGCATGATCCGGACTGAGCTGCAGGTCGCAGCCTCGGCCGCTCGTGCAGCTGCTGCAGCTGCTGTTGTTGTTGTTGTTGTTGTTGTTGATCTTGTTGTTTATTCAGCGCTGTGTGTGTCTCTGTGTGTGTCTCTCAGTGTGTATGTGTGTGTGTGTGTGTGTGTGCAGCTACTTCATGACGGACCCACATTTCTCCTCCATTTTTCGGGCTTTAGCAGGAGGCGACACGCGTGAGTGTAAATTACAGAAACTGCGGGACGAGTTCTCCTACCTGTTCGCTTTCCTTCTGCCGCGGTCCCAGATGTTTATCGATCTTTAAACTTTACTTCTTTTTTATCAGACGTTTTCTGCCTTCTCCCACGGTTTCTCTCCCCTTGCTAGGCTCTTGCACCAGCAACAACCGAGCGACGACGACTAACTCTACTGCTTCCGGCTCGGAATTTCAAAGTAAATGTCGATGAAGGATGAAGAGGCGTTTTTTCTTCTTCTTCTTCATTTTTCATTTTCGTTTTTATTTGTTCCTGCATAGACATTTTCGTTTTGTAATTTTTATTTATTTATTTATAAACACAGTAAAAAAAAAAAATAAAAAAAAAGCAGCTCACATGGTACAACAGACAAGACACAACAAGACACAAAGGGTAAGGTCAGACAATAACATGAGAAGTCACAAGTGTTCCTAGAAAAATAAGTTTTGGATACAGATAATAATAATGAAATAAATAAATAATAAAAAATAATACAGGCGACAATATATATATATATTTTTTTATCAAAGTTGGAGTCAGATAATCCCACACAGTGAGCTGGGAAAATTGCTCAAGCACATTTCAGAGTAAAACATATTCAATACAACCAGCTTTAGTTTGGGAGGTTTGAGGTTTGAATCCCACTTGGGGCAAATATGTTACAGATCTGTAGAAGAGCTTTGTTTCTTGTAACGTATAGATATGAAAAGTGTATCTAAAAGCACAAGGAATTGTATTTAGTGTCATCAGTATATAGATGGCTCCTCTCCCTTCGATGCAGTACGGAGAGATATAAAAGATATTTGTACATAGCCATCAGGCTTTTTAATTCTTCTGCAAATGGTAGCCTAGATGAGCTGACAGACAAAAGAATTTCCCTTTGGGGATTAATAAAGTAATTTGTATTCGTATTCATAGTAAATGTGTTAGCAGTTAGTTTGATGTAAGATAATAGTATGGTGGAGCTGAGGTGAAAACATGGGAGGCTGACCGAGGTTCAAATCCCAGATTGTCTGCAAGGGTGGTGAAGGACGAAGGCTCTGCTGTAGGCTACAGTCCCACACACAGCAGGACCCCTGGTTTCCTCCACTATGAGTGGGATTTGAACCCACAACCTCTAAGTCAGGCTCCACCATGCTATTACCTCACATTACATGTGTTATTTGCCTCCACACGAAGCCAAAATGTGAATTTGCAGGAATATTCTCCACTGTTCTATGAATTATACAACTGCACCATTCATAATTGCTCTTGGGGGGGCCCCCTAGTTAGTTTAGTTCACTTACGCCTCTGCTGTTATATATACTGATCATCGCCTTTGTTCTCTTTACAACACACACACATAGCAACAACTTCGGTGGTTTTATTTTGAAAGCTCCCTTCCGGCTCTCGTTCAGTTTCTTAGCTCAACTTCATGTAGCTTTGACGTCACCTGTTTACTGCCTTCCAATCGAACGCACGTTGTACACGTGACCGTGCTCGGTGGGCGGGCTCGTCCTCGCCTTGTTTCTCGTGCACGTGTACGGTCCACCACCACCAACTCCTGTTACAGGCCCAACATGCCCAGGTGGTGCCATGGTCACACCTGTTACTGAAATAAAAGTCTGGATGTGACAGGAAGCTGCTGAATGGAGCAGAGTAAAATAATTAAATAAATACTTAAGTAAGTAACACCAGTGGTATTTATAGTAATGATGGTAGTACTAATGTTAACAGTATCTGTGTTTGTACCTGCAACTGATTTATTCCAATAAACAGCCCTTTAATAACCACATTGCACTGCTGACTCGTGTGCTTTATTTTGAAAGTTTTTAAAGGAGGAAAACTATCAACAGGCTGCACAGACCCAAGGGCCCAAGGTCAGCAAGAGGGGGCAGAGCTGCTGTTCTATGTGACTGTAAATTATTGTTATTATTAATTATTTGAAAGTAACAGCTCAGTAAAAAAGCTTAACACAACCACAAACAGTTACAAAAAGACATAGAATAACAATATAATTTTAAAGGGGTTTTATTGTCCTCTAGGGGGCAGCAACAAAGATTATACAGTATATTTACAGTCTATGTATATACCCGACAAACAGTTATCTAAACATCCAGCAGCAACATTAGCTTTTTTTTTTTCAAATGGTGGTAGCTGACAACCTGTTTCTTTGACAGACATTTATCTCACAATATTTGAAAAAGACATGTGGATGTTTAGAAAACAACTCTTTCATTGATCCATTCCTACAGTTCCCAAAGACCTAAGCAAATATTATGTCCACTGGATGGTAAAAAGAAAAAGAAAAAACACACTTGTAACTTGTTTTTGTTCCGCTGTCCTCACCAACCAATGATTGTAATTGATTTTATGCTATGACAATTTATTATGATAATGAAAAATAACATTTTTATGATGTCTTGAGTTAGTGTTTACTGCCCTCCATTGGTCACAGTGAATAACTTCATTAAAAACAAACATGGCAGCACTTTAACGTTAACATTACATAATATTACAGTAATAACATTACATAAAACAGTATTATTAAGGAGGAAAACGATCAACAGGCATGAATGCACTGCTGCACAGACCCAAGGGCCCAAGGTCAGCAAAGCCAGAGCGTCTGTACTAAATGACTGTTAATCATTGTTCCTAATAATTATTAGCTCGGTTAAAAAAGCACAAAACAACCAAAACTGCTTTTACGCCACTATAATTTATTATGATTTAGTGTTTACTGCCCTCCAGTGGTCATAGTCAAGAATTGCATTAAAAACAAACATGTCAGCACTTTAACATTAATATTACGTAATATTACAGTAATAATATTACATAATTATCATTTTTCACCGGTATGTTGTTGTTATTATTCTTAGATTATCGCGTTTAAAATATATAAAACGAAATCCGTTTTAGCTTTGTGTATTTCTCTACGATCTCATTGGCTGTCGCCCCGTTACGTCACCGCTGGGGGGCGGGGCTCTCCGTAGGCAGGAAGTGTGACGTAACATTTGTTTTGGAAGAACGGAGCAGGGGAAACTGGAGGAGACAGAAGAAATGGAGCAAACCAGCGAAGATTACAAGGTACTGACAATTTTATACACTAATACACTTGCTGTGTTTGAATTTTTTGAATAGTGACAACTTGACACACGATTCGGCTTCGGTGTTTTTGACGGAAATAGCCGAGTGTTAGCAGCAGCTGACGCTAGCTCTCCATAATGTTGGTCAGAGAAGACCTCCGTCCATAATAACACGTTGTCATCTGATTCACACATAATAAGTCAAACTCTGCTGTGTACGAGGTCGATACGTGTTTCTACCACACATAGAGACTCAGCAGCTCAGTGGCTCCGTCGATACCAGGTCAAAGAGCTAAGACCACCTAAGTTTCTATAGAGTTGTTTTTTTTCCATTGTCTCTGGCCGAGTAACCTGACAGACCAGAAAGAAACCATCATGTGATGTCCTCTGTCATGTAGCAGCTCTGATGTGTGACCTCACAGCTCTGCCATTTAAACCACTCACTCTTTAATCCCCTTCCCCCACACATCCAGCTTCATCTGATCTATAATGTTACTGTTAATAAAAGTCATTAATAACTCTGGGTTAAACCCTGTTATAAACAGTCTATGGGGTTAAGATCTCTGCCCATGTAAGGATTTGTCTGAGCAAAAAAAGTCAGTGTATGTGTCTCCTAAAGCAGGGAAGATTGCAAAACCATTAACTTTGATAAAAGGACAAGACATATTTACCTCTTTATTTTGGCATTCCCATATGTTACAGTAGTTCAAGGTATTTCAATCATGTAAAACCATTATTCATGTTATTTTATTGTTAATAAGTTGTGGCGATTAACACGTTTACTCTGACAGGACTAATTTATCATGACACCACTTGCCACTGCAGCTCTTTCTTACCAGGTAGATGAACTAATGACACAATCTGTGATTTAGGCAGCTATGACCTATTTTTTTTTACAGTCTATGGCTATGACACACCTCACCTTGTCATTAATGCAATGCAAAGACCCAAATGTGATTCAGAGAAAAAAGCCGATCAGTTCTCAGATCAGCTAAATCCTACCAGTACATTTCTGTGGCGTCCTCCCCCCCCATAGCTTTACCTCCAGCCAATAGCAAACTAGACACCAGACAACTTAATGATGTGACTATTCCTCCTTTGGACAGATGTTTTTCTCCTTTTATATGATAAAACAACATTTAAAACTGTTTGTTGCCCCTGTGGCTCTTTTCATTATATTTGACCGATTATGACCAGTTACATTGGCTGGATTAGATTTTTTTTACCCTCCTAACCGCACCATAAAAACTATAAGGTGTACTTGGTCTTCATATCGAGACAGGCAGATATGTAGGCATAGCAGAAGAGGACAGGATTTGTACTTTGTGTGATCTCAAAGATGTGGAGAACAAAATGCCTTTTGTGTCAAACTGTTCTATGACTCTGTCAGACAAAGACTGTTTAGTAAGGTAGAACTTTCTTCGTATCTTGAAAAGGCCTGGGCGATGAGGAAAAGAGCGATACAGATGAATGTTGTTAGCAGTCTTAAGTTGTTAATGTCTGTGCCGACAAGAAGGACTGTCTAGTTTATTGATGTTCTTAGTTAATGTGTCTTGTAATCCCATATAGGATGGGCCACAGAATATTCATTCATCCATTCATAAGGCCTGATAACATAATTATAAAACACCAGAGTTCGACTCAAATGCTAATATTGATCTGTTGTCCATGGCAAGATTTTTTTTTTAAAGGAGGGTTAAGATAAGGACAACATTTCACATCCATAAAAGTTCATGTTACCTAATAGAGTAATATGGAATACATTCACCAACCAAATAATGTCACAACATGTTATAGAGAGTGGTGAACACAATACATACAAATACGATAAAAACAGACCAGAGGAAGCAGCAGAGAAAGAAATAAACTATTACAATCTATCTCTTTGTTAAGAAACCATTGACCTGTTTACCTACGGCTTATTTGATCGTAAACTGAACACATTTGAGTGTAAGACTTGTTTCAGGGAAATTATAATGAGGTATTTTCATTATTTATTGGGTAAATCATTTATGAAATAGTTGTGAAATGAATCCTCAGGTTGATAATGAATGTGATGTGTAATCGAAACCCTCACAGATACAGTTACCACACTGACACAGTGACCTGGTCTTCTCTCATAACCTGTGTTATATAAACTTAATTTTCACATCTTTACCATGTTGTGGCCTTTCCTCTTCTCCCCCTACAGCTGATATTTGAGAAGGAAGGCGTGTACCTCCACACAAATGCCAAGAGGAGCAACCAGGACACCACCATCCCGGGGTTCATCCGCATTGTGGAGCGGGTGAGTGGATAAGTCTGAGTCAAACCAGATACAAAGAGAGAAATCGGGAAAGCACCGGTGTTATTTAACCAGGCCTTTGTTTTGTGTTTTGTTTTGTTTTTATCTAGGCCGGGATCCCAGCTCTAGAGTGGAGCCCCCTGGAGGACGAGGGTCGCAACGCCCCGGCCGTCCTCTACTCTAAAAAGGTGCTAACACACACACAGAAAAAGAAGAAACATTTCGGTTTGTTTTGTTTTGATGACCATCAACTTTGTTTTTACTGATTAGGACGGAGAAGGAGGGGAGGAGGACACAAACTTTGACCCCGGCTATGAACCAGACTGGGCCGTTATCAGCACCGTGAAGAAAGAGCGAGAACACGTCCCAGTGAAGGAGTCAGGTGCTGTTCACACGTCTGTCACTCTGGGTGAAGAGTTGTGTTGTGTTGTGTTGTTAAAAAACCCTCTGGGCTCTGTGATCACATGACGTCCTCAAAGCAGCTGGAGCACTGCCGCCAACTTCAGTCGAAAGTGCAGTTTTGAAACTCTCTCTCAGTTTTTATTTGACTTTGATAAACCAAGTAAAACTGTAGATGTGATACAGGTGCATCTCAATAAATTAGCATATCATGGAAATGTTAATTTATGGCAGTAATTAAATTAAAAAAGTGAAGCTAATACAAACATTATATTGATCCATTACACACAGAATGAAACATTTTATGTCTGTATTTATTTAATTCCTCTGATTTGTAATGATTATGGCTTCACATTTAATGAAGATCTAAAATTCAGTATCTCAAACAAATGTAATATTACAAAAGACCAATTAAAAAAAGCATTTTAATCTGGAAATTTTGGCCTTCTGAAAAGTATGTCCATCTATATGCACTCACGATTTGACTTGAACAACTGGAATAGACTTTTCCATGATATTCTAATTTATTGAGATGCACCTGTAGTTTTACATTCATAGTACAAAAAATATTTTTCTTGGGAATGGGATGGGAGCAGCAGTTGTTGCATTTTTTTCCCATATAGTTGGGAAAAAATGGTTGAATCAGCTGATGAATAAACTAGAGACGTCTGACATGGACTGTGTGGGGGGTTGTTATATTTTTACAATTTGAATTTGATGATGTATTTTTAGGCCCAATGTGTTAATAAAGTAGGTTAAAGAGGAACTGAGGAACTGAGTTGTTTTTGAGGTAAATTCATGTAAAACCGCTGATGCGTGTTTCCGTCGGGGGAAGTTTTTCAGCAAGCAGTCTCTGTGTTTACCTCTAAAACGACTCTGTCTGGTAACTTTCTGTTATTATCTCATAGCGTGGTGAATGTGCAGGTCACAACTTGTCCACCAGAGCGTTTTGGAGTTGTTGGATTGTGTATTTGATGAGTTTGATGAGGGAAACCAAGAAATCCCATTAGCCTCCGTAGCGTAGCTCTGAGCAGCTCACGGCTCTGCTCCGCCGTTCTAAAAATAGTTTGCACCGACAATTAAAGGTAACGAACCTACTGCTATGACTATAGGGATTATGGCAATGGGCCAATTTGCGAAAATGTTGAACTATCCCATTCTCTTTAATAAAGGGTCCGTGACACTAAATATTCACTGTTTCTCCTGCAGGTCAGTGGTCGTTCTCTCTGCCTCTGTCGGAGCTCTACTCCCTCCGGAGGGCCCGCTTCTCTCTGGGCAGAAACTTCCTGGTGCTGACCAGTCGAGGAGGTCACCCGCTGCCGCCGCTGCACTTCCACAGGGGAGGAACCAGGGAGCTGCTCCGCGCTCTGCACCGCTACATCATCCTGGACCAGTGAGCATCCACACACACACACACACACACACACACAGAGACAGAGCTGCTTATATCTTTTGTTTACACATCACATGAGTTGGTGGAGAAAAAAAGAAAACCATGACATCACATGGCTCCTGTTGTTGTCTTCAGGTCACCGGTGGACGGGCGGCTCTTTCTCGCCTACCCACATGACTCAGGTGCTCTGTCTCAGTCCTTCGACAAGCTGCACCTCCTCGACGACGGAGGCTCAGATCTCGTCTCGGTAAATTTATGTTTTGATCACTTTTATTTTGTGTGAAAAAGAGGATCTGCACACTTGGATCAATGCAAATATCTTTAACTCACCAAGTTTTCGATGGCTTTTTATTTATAATCACAACAAAAATAAAGCTGGGAGAAGGAAGTTTGTGATATAATAATATTTAATTGTCTGACCGTAAAAGCTTTGCTGATCAATACTGATTAACTAGTCTGGAGATCTGAACCTCCCACCACAGTCCAGTGATGGGAATAACAGCGTTATAAAATACAAGCGCTTCTTTTTTCAGTAACAAGTAATCAAAAAAGTTACTGTTTCCCCCGTTATAACGCCATCACTTCAAAATAATAATACACCCGTTTCAGTGTGTTCAAGCAATTTTCCGTCGGTAGAATTTCATCATGATATATTTAATATAGAAGAATTGCTAAACTCATATACATAAATGCACATCCTGGGATTATAAATTGTATGTTAAGTGTATGTTGTGTTATATGTAGTATATATCCTACTATAAGCTTTAGATAGCAGCTTTAGATAGCACAAACTGTATAAACACAACATTATTATTTATCGTACTGACGAAAATTTACTTGGACACGTTTTATAAGCTACATATTTTTTTCAGTCCATCAACTAGTCAGAAAAAGGCTGTTAGTTCCAGTTAAACAGGAGGTTAGGGGGGGCGAATCCAAGTAATTTGACACAAAAAAGTAACACAATAGATACTTTTTCTGATAATTAGTTACTTTTCTAATGTAATAACTCAGTTACTTTTGGGGGAAAGTAATAATAATAATACATTTTATTTAGAAAGCGCCTTTCAAGCCACTCAAGGACACTTTACAGAGGATTGCATCAGATAAAATCATCAATAAACAACATCCAAGCATCCAAACACATACAATAAACTATATTTAAAACATCAGTAAAATAAAAATAAAAAAGTAAGAAGCGTGTGGTCACGGTCACAGCACATGACCAGACCGGATCTCTGGTTATTGTTAGTTTCATTTTCACAACAACCTCAGCTTCTCTTCCTCTCTGTGACTCTGCTTCTTTTCCTCCCGAGCAGAGATTCATCCAGGATCCGTACGCCACCACATTCGGTGGATTCTCCAAAGTCACCAATTTCTTCCGGGCGGCGATCCGACCCCCGGAGTCGCCCCTCCACCTGCGCACCGGTCAGGATCCCGGCGTTCCCATCCAGTCTGACGACGAGCCCGGATTCGAACTCATCACCTGTGTAAGAGAAGAAGAGACGCTCGACAGAACCGTGGAGTTTAAACACGTCAAAGAAGATGTGAATCAGTTGTTTATGCTAATTATTAATATACAAGTTTTCATTCAGGCAGCGGCTTTTTAATCCTTCCAAAAGTTTTAATTTAAACGTATGGTGAGGCCTTTTTTTATCATTACGGCCTAGCAATATCTCCATTTTTATTCCTTTGAATTATTTATATTATACATACATTTATCTATTTTATTTATTTATTTCTATTTTATACTATTTCATTTACCGATTTTATTCAGTTTTCGTCCATTCTCTATTGTTTTCCCCACTGCAAAGTACAATTTGTTGAGTGTAAGATGGCATTTCTTCAGTGTTTTTAATTCTTCAGTGTTTTGATTTTTGAGTGTGTGTGTGTGTGTGCAAATGTCCTCTCTGTTTGTTTTTTATTTTTTTATTACATAAAGCACTCTGAGCTGCTTCCTGTATGAAAAGTGCTCTACAAATAAAGTTTGATTGATTTATGTTTTTATTTTATTTTCCCTAAAGGGCGTGGAGCTCGGTCCCAGACCAGACGTGACCCGGGGTCGGCCTCTGGACCGGTGGGAGGAGTTTCTGGACGCCGAGGGGCGCGTGACGAACCCCGAAAAAATCAAAGAGCTTGTTTTCAGAGGGGTGAGACCTCACAGCGACAGGACGGACGGTTCATCAGCTCCTGTTTGTGTCTTTGAACCTGAGTCACATTTTTTTTTTCTTTTTTTTAATCTCTCCTGCAGGGCATCACTCCATCACTCAGGAAGGAGGTGTGGAAGTTCCTCCTGGGGTTTTACCCATGGAACAGCACAGCGAAGGAACGGGACGACATACTGAGGGTCAAAACGTTGGTGCTTTTATTATTTTGCTCAGAAATATTTGCATATCTGTTTGATTTGATTTTTTTTATTTAGGGATAATGTGAACTTAATTTTCATCTGTAGTCCGTAAAACATAAAACACACACAATGTTTGGACATTCCCACACTCATTACATACTATACACCGTCCTATGTGTGTATATTTTAAAAAGAAACTACTAATTACATGTGCAAATAGCATCAAAATTGCACTGAAGAATAGTATAGTAATTAAAATGTGACATAAATTATACAAAGTGCCTGTGTAATATATCTAAACTTCAACAGACAACATCAATTAACACAAAAACAAAAGGAACAAACAAACAGAAAGTGCAAACAGGAGGATAAGACAAGACAGAGTACAAAACAGGGTAAAAACGACAAGTACAGGACAAGAATCACACACAAAAGGACAAAATCATAGACGGCACCACCTAAAATAATCAGTGTCGGCAGGATTTTTTACTCTAATCCATTTTTTTTGCAATTTAACAAAAAGTATCATGATTGACAATGTTTTTTTAAGTTTTAAGAAGTGAAAGCACCACTTTAACGCCTCCTCTTTTTCTGCAGGGACGAGTATTTCAGAATGAAGGTGCAGTGGAAGTCGGTCAGTGAAGAGCAGGAGATGAGGAACTCTCTGCTCCGAGGATACAGGAGCCTGATAGGTCCGTTCTGCAATCTGTCCCAAAAAAAACAACAAAACAAATAACGAAACAAAAACGAGGAACAGAAGGCCCGTTGATGACCGTGTGTGTGTCTGTGTGTGTCAGCTGAAGTTAAACTGTCTTTGTTCCTCTGTGACAGAGCGAGACGTCAGCAGGACAGACAGACAAAATACGTTCTTCTCCGGCAACGACAACCCAGGACTCACTCTGCTCCATGATGTGCTCATGACTTACTGCATGTACAACTTTGATCTGGGTACGTTTCTCTAGAAACTATAGAGTCACACTGCTGCAGAACCAACACAGAAATCAATTAGAACAAGTAAATAATCTATATTTAAATGTTCATTCATGCCTGAAACATTATAATAATGACAATGATAATGATGTTGAAGCTTATTTGTTTAGCCATTATAGAACAAGAGACAGATAAAAGAAACAAGATAAAAGAAAAAAAACACAACTTACATGTTATTTTTGTTTTTGATTTATACGTACAAAGACCAACCTGCAGACAAAGGCTACAGTTATTGATCATTTCTGTTATTAGTTACAGTGTCGAGTCTGTCGACTGTTTTCGTGGTTTATCTTTAGTCTGTTGGACTGAAATGTTTCCTGTTTACGGCCAACAGACTAAAACTGAAACATACTGAGTCTGGAATGATGAACAGAAACAGAAAAACAGAAAAAGAGTGTATACAATTTGAATGAAGTTAAAGGGATAGTTCAACATTTTTGGCAAATTGACCCATTGCCATAATCCCTATAGTTTTAGGAGTAGGTTCGTTACCTTTAATTGTCGGTGCAAGCTATTTTTAGAACGGCGGAACAAACTCATCAAATACACAATCCAACAACTCCAAAAGGCTCTGGTGGACAAGTTGTGACCTGCACATTCACCACGTTATGAGATAGTAACAGAACGTTACTTGCTTGTTATTATCTCATAGCGTGGTGAATGTGCAGGTCACAACTTGTCCACCAGAGCCTTTTGGAGTTGTTGGATTGTGTATTTGATGAGTTTGATGAGGGAAACCAAGAAATCCCATGAGCCTCCGTAGCGTAGCTCTGAGCAGCTCGCAGCTCTGCTCCGCCGTTCTAAAAATAGCTTGCACCAACAATTAAAGGTAACGAACCTACTGCTAAAACTATAGGGATTATGGCAAAGGGCCAATTTGCCAAAATGTTGAACTATCCCTTTAAAAAAAATGGTTTTAGGAGAGATGATGATGACGCATCAGTTCATCATATTCCTGCCAGTAAACACATGTTCTTCGTTTGTCTCGTACTTTAACGTGACATAGTCAGATAGGCAGAGCTGCACAAAGTGAATAAGTGAACATTAATTCAGAGATATACACAAAATACGTCACAGTAAAGATGTATGAGCCTCATAAATCAGACTAATAAACAACATCACACAGTTGCACCTGCTGCAGTAAAACCCAGTTTCTCACCTTGTCTCCGTCCAGGTTACGTTCAGGGGATGAGCGACCTCCTCGCTCCGCTGCTCTTCATCACCCAGAACGAGGTGGAGTCGTTCTGGTGTCTGACGGGATTCATGGAGCTGGTGGTGAGGAGAAAAACTCGCTCTGTCGCTCTGTGTTTAGGAGTTTAGATTTGCTCGTCGCTCTAATTATGTTCATCAGAGGAGGTTTGTGTGTGAGCAGCTGCAGACATGAGAGGAATTACAGCTCAGAAACACACAGAGTTTGACTCAGAGGTTAAATATAAACCTTATGTGATGTGACTGTGGTGATTTAATCAGCAGTTCTGGTTTAACTAAGTTCATATTTAAAGAGGAACTATGCAAGTCCGGTCTCTTTTCCTCTGTGTTGCTAACCCTCCTCCCAGCCATGTGCATTTGTTTTCAATGAAGCCGGCAAGAAAACGATCCATGGAGCAGTGGAAAACGTTATTTATCATATTATACACGTTACAATGTGTGATTATCTGTCATAAACTACAGGTTAAGGTGCCGTGTTTGTGTTGCTGCCAAGAGTAATTTATTTAACCATCACAATTACTCCAAAGCTGTTTAATTAAAATGTGTCGGTAGAATTTCATGATAACATAGATAAATACGTAATATTATTGAATGGCCCCATCACTAAACGTATTATCGTGTCATGGGTAGGCTGTGCAGTGTGAGAATTAATTGTTTATTTATTAGGATCCCCATTAGCCATTGCTTAGCTTCATTATATGAGCAATGGCTATTCTTCCCGGGGTCCAGCACATACAATTACAAATATAGTAAAAAATAACATGAAAAACAAACTAAAACCACACTACAATCACCCAGATATTATAAGAAATAGTTAAACAGTTTAAAGATGCAGATGCAGATACAACACGATACATAGGCTTATGAAAAAACAAAACAGGAAACCAAGAATTCAAACACTAAACTATATAGAGGCTAAATTTAATTGATGCAAACTGTCATAACGTTTAACGTTTAATAATAATGACATAACTGTTTATCGTATTGATAAACACACTTTAAGGTAAAAATGTGGCATAGTTAAGGTGTAAATCCTGCATAGTTCCTCTTTAAGCTTCACCCTCTGTCGCTCAGTGCACAAAGTTTCCTCCGACCTCGGAGAGTCGTCATGGTGACTAACACACCTCCCTCTCCCTCCTCTGTGCAGCACCAGAACTTTGAGGAGTCTCAGGAGGCCATGAAGCAGCAGCTCCTGCAGCTCAGCATCCTGCTGAAGGCTCTGGACCCGGAGCTGTGTGACTTCCTGGGTTAGTCAGCCCGACGTTCATCTGCTCAGGCTCCGAGAAAACGACTTAAAATAAACCTCCTGACGAGCCCCGAGGCTCCGCAGGGACGGTCTCCTGTAGAGGATGAAGTAGGACGGAAACTGAAACAACACAAAACCAGAGGCTGTTCTGGGTTATTCACCAGAATCTATGAGTTTTATATAAGAGCAGGTGGAAATGTATGAAAATATGAATAATAAAGAAGAGGGAGACATTTACTGGAGATTCAGAGATTCACAGTGTGTTTAAAGGGATAGTTCAACATTTTTTGGCAAATACTCCTATCATCATAATCCCTATAGTCATAGCAGTAGGTTCATGACCTTTAATTATCGGTGCATGTTGTTTTGAGATCAGCGGGGCAGAGACGTGAGCTGCTCAGCGAACACAGTGGAGGTGAACGGTACAGCTCCCCTGTCCCTCATCAAACTCATCAAATACACAATCCAACAACTCCACAACGCTCTGGTGGACAAGTTGTGACCTGCACATTCACCACACGAGACAGAGTTGTTTTAGAGGCAAATGCAGCCGGAACTACTTTCCAGACACGGCTGCTGGGCGGAGTGATTTCAAGTAGTAGTTCAGAGTTTTTGCTTCATGTGTTGTAATGTTACATAATTATACAGATTATCTCATAGCGTGGTGAATGTGCAGGTCACAACAACACAGCATTTTGGAGTTGTTGGATTGTGTATTTGATGAGTTTGATGAGGGACAGGGGACCTGAACCGTTCACCTCCATTGTGTTCACTGAGCAGCTCACGTCTCTGCCCCGCGGATCTCAAAACAACATGCACCGATAATTAAAGGTCATGAACCTACTGCTGTGACTATGGGGATTATGGTGATAAGAGAATTTGCCAAAATGTTGAACTATCCCTCAAAGTTTTGATTATTACTTAATCCTCTTATTTTTTTCTCCATCAGACTCTCAGGACAGCGGCTCGCTCTGCTTCTGTTTCCGCTGGCTGCTCATCTGGTTCAAGAGAGAGTTTCCCTTCGAGGACATCCTCACTCTGTGGGAGGTGAGTGACTGAAACTCAGCCGCACTAATGTTTTTATAATGTGAAAATACACTGACATTAAAAACTCTTCACTGCTTCTAACCATGAACTCGTATCAGGGAATGACTTGATGTTACCCATTTATATTCTTTTTATTGTGTAACTTTGTAATTACATATGCACATCCGTAACATCAAAGCCGTTTCCAAATGAATCTGCACAGTCCAGTCAGCAGCGTGAGGATACAAAAAGTCCAGGAAAACAAAAACACATCGCTGCGTGTTTACAGTGTTTATATAAAACAGAACATGGTGTAGAGACGGTGAAATCTAACAAGCGTTTCTGATGCTCCAGATAAAAACAAACTCCGAGTTCAGAGGAAGAATTAGAGTTGGATCGAACACCTCACTTCTCTTCAACAGATTTGTAAAATACTTAAATAGTCAGGTACAAATATGACTTGACCCTAAACAAATTCTAACAAAAGGTTTCTCAGTTGTTTTTTATAGTATTAGATGACCTTAATAACATACTAAAAGTTTACCAAAATTTGACCACTAGAAAGGTGTTATTTTCAAGATGGCGTCCAAGATGGATAGGAAGCCTGAGGAGACACCACAGGTGAATAGGGTAAAATTTTCAACTAACAGATATCACCATGAAACTTCCCAAGTTTATCACTTACATTAAGACAAATATTTTTTGTATTACAAGTTTTGTCAAATTGTATGTTTAAATATGTAAATTAGGCAATATCTCATTAAATATGCGCTAATTTGCATATTCGAAATCTGAACAATGGATAAAAGCCACTTTCAAAATTCTTGTTTTATTTTGTTGACATACTAGAGTCAGAAGTTTTTACAGAGGGGATTTTTTTTTATCACTCTGTAAATGAGAAAATACTGTCACCAGCCCTAAAAATTCAAGTTGGTCGTTTTTTTAGGAGTAAAATGTTGTATAAATCAGGCTATGAATGATATATCAACAATCCCCTCTGTAAAAACCTTCAGAATATAGAAAGGGATCAAACTGGAAGGTTTGGTGTCTGTAAGTGCTGCTGAAGTGGAGATTTCGGGCTCTTATACAACATTTTACTCCTAAAAACACGACGATATTTGAATTTTTAGGGCTATAGTATTTTTTCATTTACAGAGTGATAAAGAGAGATATCCAAAATCCCCTCTGTAAAAACTTCTGACTCTAGTATGTCAACAAAATAAAACAAGAATTTTGAAAGTGGCTTTTATCCATTGTTCAGATTTCGGATATGCAAATTAGCGCATATTTAATGAGATATTGCCTAATTTACATATTTAAACATACAATTTGACAAAACTTGTAATGCAAAAAATATTTGTCTTAATGTAAGTGATAAACTTGGGAAGTTTCATGGTGATATCTGTTAG
Organism: Trachurus japonicus; assembly: GCF_045865225.1. NCBI lineage: Eukaryota > Metazoa > Chordata > Actinopteri > Carangiformes > Carangidae > Trachurus > Trachurus japonicus. Next base: position 7,967,866 of record NC_140914.1, on the reverse strand, counting down.
TTAAAAATTTTACCCTATTCACCTGTGGTGTCTCCTCAGGCTTCCTATCCATCTTGGACGCCATCTTGAAAATAACACCTTTCTAGTGGTCAAATTTTGGTAAACTTTTAGTATGTTATTAAGGACATCTAATACTATAAAAAACAGCTGAGAAACCTTTTGTTAGAATTTTTTTAGGGTTAGGTGGTTTTTTTTCATATATGTACCCGCCTAAAAGTTTTATGTTTGTTCTTTTTTATTTAAAAGGGACAATTCATATAATTTCAGTCAATAAAAAGCATAAAACTGATCTTTTGTCCCTACATGGGCTCTAACATCATAAAACCACAACACACTGCAGAAGTTTACTTAAAAGTTTTGTATTTTGATGAGGATGATTCAATTTAACAGTTTTAGAACAGGAAGTGAAACTCATGTGTTGCACAGAGTTTATAGCTGCTGCTAGTTCTTGACGTCTGTCGCTAGTTGAGCTTTTTACATGTGAATTAGAATTAAATGAGTCAAAAGAAAAAAACACAACACAGCAGATCCACACACAATTAGATAAAAACAAACACAACAACAGTCAACGAAGAGAAAAACGCAACAAAGTGAAAGTAAAGTTAATGAATATAGTTTTTACATTTAATTAATTGATCATAGTAATGATCGTTGAACTGTTTGTGTAGTTTCTCTCTCTGCCAGACGAGGGCGACAACAGCTCAACATGAGGATCAACCTCAGTCCCTCTGTTTGTTTCCCTGTAGCTGAAAATGTTGTTGTTGTTGTTGTTGTTGTTGTAACGTCCTGTTTTCCCTCCTCAGGTTCTCTGGACTCGACTTCCATGCGACAACTTCCACCTGCTGATCGCCTGTTCGATCCTGCAGTCTCAGAGAGGAGAGCTGATCGGCTCCGACCACGACTTCAACACCATCCTGAAGGTTTGTGCTGCTGCTCCACACACACACACACACACACACACACACACACACACACCTACACACACACACACACACACACACACAGACACACACACACACACACACACACACAGACACACACACACACACACACACACACACACACACACTGAGACTCACCGTCCCTGTGACTGACCTGCAGCACATCAACGAGCTGACGATGAGGCTCGACCTGCAGACCGTTCTCCGAGGAGCGGAGGCCATTTACCTGCAGCTGATCCAGTGCAAGGTAACGAGTTCATTTCAATTAAATGTCACGAATCAATCTGACATGTTTCTGTTAAAGAAGTGAACAATGGATATAAATGTTATGAATATCACAGGCATTAAAATTTGTCTTCTTGAAATGATAATACATTTGCTGAATTTCAGTAAAATCACAAAGACGTTTTAACCGTGTTATTACGCATTGATCTGGATTTTAACCTCCTCTTCTCCTCCTCTTCTCTTTCCTCCTCCTCTTCACCTCCTCATCTTCTCTTTCCTCCTCCTCTTCACCTCCTCCTCCTCCTCCCTGTCCTCTTCCTCCTCCTCCACTTCCTCCCCTCCTCTTCTCTCCTCCCCCCCATCCTCCTCCTCATCCTCCTCTTCCTCTTCCTTCTCCTCATTCTGTTCCTCCTCTTCTCTTCCTCCTCTCCTCTTCACCTCCTCTCCTCCTCCTTCTCCCCCATCCTCCTCCTCCTTCTCTTCCTCCTCCTCCTCTTCTCCTCCTCCTCTTCTCTTACTCCTTCTCTTCCTCCTCTCCTCCCCCTCTTCCTCCTCCTTCTCCTTCCTCCTCCTCCTCCTCCTCTTCCTCCCTTCTCCTCCTCTTCCTCTTCCCCCTCCTCCTCCTCCTCCTCCTCTTCCTTCTCCTCCTTCCTCCTCCTCTCCTCTCTCCTTCACCTCCTCCTTCCTCCTCCTCCTCCCCTCTCCTCCTCTTCCTCCTCCTCCTTCCTCCTCCTCCTCTTCCTCCCTTCTCCTCCTCCTCCACCTCCTTCTCTTCACCTCCTCCTCTTCCTCCTTCCTCCTCCTCCTCTTCCTCTTCCCCCTCCTCCTCCTCCTCCACCTCCTCCTCTTCCTTCTCCTCCTTCCTCCTCTTCCTCTTCTCCTTTTCACCTCCTCCTCCTCTTCCTTCTCCTCCTCCCCTCTCCTCCTCCTCCTCCTCCTCCTCCTCCTCCTCCTCCTCCTCCTCCTCCTCCTCCTCCTCCTCCTCCTCTCCTCTCTCCTCCTCCTCCTCCTCCTCCTCCTCCTCCTCCTCCCCCTCCTCCTCCTCCTCCTCCTCCTCCTCCTCCTCCTCCTCCTCCTCCAGGAGCTCCCCCTCAAGGTGCAGCAGGTCCTCGGTCTCTACGTTCCCTTCCCCAGCTCGGAGGACGACAGCCCAGACTCTCAGTCCAGTGAGACGCAGCGTCTCCTCAGTCGACCCGCGGGAGGAGGAGGAGGAGGAGCCGCCGCCGCCACGGGAGGAGCCACCGCCGCCTCCTCCTCCTCCTCCTCCTCCTCCTCCTCGGCTCGTCCTTAAACCTTCTCCTCGTCCGGTCGACTGACGGTTTCGTGTCTGAAGAACTCTGTAACTGACTGTGGGTGAAGGACGAGGACGTGACTCTGACTCGTTTTTATTTTATTGTTCTCATGAATGTTACGACCCACTGTGTTTGACACTAGAGCTGAACCTGCAGCGCTTTCTCCTCCTCCTCCTTCTCCTCCTCCTCCTCCTTTTGTTTACATCTCTCTCTCCTCCATCCCTCCGTCCTCCTGGCGACGCTGCTGTTTCACCTCCTCACCGGTCGTTTTATGTCAGTTTGAGTTAGATTCTCCCCGCCGTCCCCTCGCCGCTGTCGATGCCGCTGTCGTCGTCGTCATCGTCGATGTCGTTGTTGTCGTTATTGTCGTGGTTGTTGTCGTTCCTGAAAAGGGAAAAGGAAGAAGAAGAAGAAGAAGAAGAAGAAGAAGGACGAGCGTTAGTACTGTACGATGCCATTCCAGCCCTATGCAACGTCTCTGCATGCCTTATAGTTCACACACGCCGTCACGATATTTTACGCCTTGTAATTATCTGTATAATGTCATATAACGTTTTCATCCGCTGAGAGTTACCAAATAAATGGTTGAATCTTAATAACTCTGGTTTATTGTCTTGTTGTGTCTTGTTCACAGTCTGGACCCGTTCATTTACTGAGTTACAGTTACAGTT